>NW_026057586.1:55925751-56019730 GCF_023721935.1 Panthera uncia | reverse complement strand
AAGAAAGAAAGAAAGAAAGAAAGAAAGAAAGAAAGAAAGAAAGAAAGAAAGAAATGTAGTCTTAGTGGACCAGTCAGGAATTTTCTGATCAGCATCAAGAGGTAATCTGTCACATGGGTCCTCTCCATCTCTACAAAAGAAGATGAGGTAATTCACCTGGAATAAGACCGCTGGCTCTTCCCCTAAAGGAATAGTGACCGTGCCTGGAACAATCATTTCTCTTCATTTGCTAATGACCTTTGCCCCACCCTCCTTCCTATAAAAACTTCCATTCTGTACAACTCCTCAGAGCTTTCTTCTACTTGTTAGATAGAATGCTATCCAATTCATGAATCGCTTAGTAAAGTCAATTAGATCTTCAAATTTACTTGGTTGAATTTTGTTTTTTAACAATATAAAATGCAGTAACATCTGAGGTTTATACACATAAACCAAGGGAATGAAGGTCAGCTCACAAAGGCATAATTGATCCACAGTCAAGAGGGAAGCTAAAAGGGCATGCTACAGGAGTAACCTAATGGGTTTGTTTGGGCCATACTCCCGCCATAGAAAATGTAGATAATTGTCTCATTCACCATGTTGTCATGGGACTAAGCAAGGAAACATACATGAAATGCCTAGTTTAATGGCCAGACTAGAAGGAAGCCGCAGTACAATTTCAGTTTGTGACTATGTGTAGATGGAGGTACTGCCTGCCTGTCCAGGTGCCTAGTATGGATTTATTACTGTCAGGCTGGGATTGCAGCTATAGAAAATTCCAAGCAGAGTTCTTTGAAGCCCGATTGCTCTTGGAGTCAATTGTCCTTACAGACAGATACTTAAGAAACCTCCTGGAGAGATATTTTTTCTGGCTGTTCTGTGCTCAGGGATCATTTGGGAATCTTGGAAGCTGGGCAGAATTTCCCTACAGCAAAAGATTGAAAACAATATAGGGCAACACAGAGCAGAAAGGGCGTGGGCTT
Organism: Panthera uncia; assembly: GCF_023721935.1. NCBI lineage: Eukaryota > Metazoa > Chordata > Mammalia > Carnivora > Felidae > Panthera > Panthera uncia. The sequence continues at coordinate 56,018,768 of NW_026057586.1, read as the reverse complement.
CTCCTGAGTGGGTGAAACAGGATAGTTATGACTAACGCTGGATATACTCATCCTTGGCTGAGAGCACAGTGTTTATTCCAAGTTGAGTATAGAGTGAAATAGGGTATAGACGCATGCAAAATGTTATAAGGTGAGTTTTCTCCAGATGGATTTTTCATCTCAAATTCATGACTAGATATATGCCCACACATGAACACACAGCACTTTCTGCCCCAACCATTTGCAAATATAAAAAGGAAAGGACAACAGATCACTTCTACCTTAGCAAAGTCCTTTTCCTTATTACTTCCCTTGCTTGGACTATGAATTTCAATAAATGCGAATGGCATTTTGAGTCTAGAAGTCAATCAAAAAGGATGTTTAGAGTCCACAAAACTCATGCAATTCTAGAACTCAAGGTTTTTACTCTTAATTTTGCAAATGAGTAATCTGTGAACCACAGAGATGGAGCTGATATGAGTAGGAGAAGCATCTAAAACTATTAGATGGCCCAGATGAAATTAAATCCTGGCTCACCTGATCCCCATTCAGTACTTTTCCTTTATCACCACTCTACCATTCAGAAAACCTCTCTACATTTCTTCATTTTGTGAAGACAGTTATGTTATATGAATGGCTGTCATTTAGACTAGGACAGTTCATTGAATTTGAGTGTCAATGGTTGATGTATTTTATTTTATTTTATTTATTTTATTTTATTTTATTTTATTTTTTAATGTTTATTTATTTTTTAGAGAGAGACAGAGACAGAATACAAGTGGGTTAGGGGCAGAAAGAGAGGGAGACACAGAAGCAGAAACAGGATCCAGGCTCTGAGCTGTCAGCACAGAGCCCGACATGGGGCTTGAACTCACGAGATATGAGATCATGACCTGAGCCAAAGTCGGACACTCAACCGACTGAGCCACCCAGGCGCCCCAGCAGTTGTATTTTAGACACAGGAAAGCCAACAAAAGGTAAAAGTACTTTTCTTTGATCAATTAAATGTAAACATTCCCATTAACCCCATCCACTAGGTGCCCATGATGCTGCTGAAGGCAATGCCAGTTTTTAGAGACTATGGCTTACTCCTGCTTGGTATCTCAAGTAGAAAGAAAGCAACTGAGCTTTCTCAATACAAGGAAAAAGGAAATGAAAGCAACCTTTCCCTTAATCCACAAGAAACGTGCAGTCTTGATATTGTAGGATATCAATGTGGTTCTGTTTCAATGGTTTCTTCTACCTACACAATTAGAACAAAGGAACTTGCACTAACTTGCTTCACAAAGAGGCATCTTTTCAGATCTGCTCCTGTGATTTAGTCTTATCTTATCCTATTTGGGATCTCCATTGTTTCTGAATGGTAAACACTGAAAGAAAGGCCCATGCAAAGTGGAAGAACCAGATTCATTTCTGTAATCCAGGATATTAATTTCCAAAGTTCAGTATTAAAATGTATCATAAAAGCATCCAAATCTGGTGGACGTGAAGACGTGTTTAAATTTGATTCGTGACTGTCATAGCTATCTTTTTTCACCCACACAGAAGAAGCCCACACCTTTTCTTCTCCATGTTGCCCTATATTGTTTTTAATCTTTGGCTATCAGGAAATTCTGCCCAGCTTCCAAGATTCCCAAATGATCCCTGAGCACAGCTCAGAACAGCCAGAAAGAATATTTCTCCAGCAAACTTCTGAAGTATCTGTAAGGGGTACTGACTCCAAGAGCAGTCAGATTTCAAAGAACTCTTCTTGGAATTTTCTATAGCTGCAATCCCAGCCTGCCTGAAATCATTTCATCCTAGGTGATGGACACATATACGGGCAATACTCCATTTATGTAGAGTCAGAGACCGACATATATTGACCTTTTCACATTTTCGCCATTATATTAGGCATTTCAAGTACATTTCCTTCCTTAGGAAAACTTTGGAATCTTAGGTCTCATTAAGAGTCATTGATCCTTATGGTGCCTGGGTGGCTCAGTTGGTTGAGCATCCGACTTCAGCTCAGCTCAAGATCTCACAGTTTGTGAGTTCAAGCCCCATGTGGGGCTCTGTGCTGACAGCTCAGAGCCTGGAGCCTGCTTTGGATTTTGTCTCCCCCTCTCTCTGCCCCTCCTCCAGCTTGCACTCTGTCTCTCTCAAAATAAACAAACATAAAAAAAATTAAAAACAAAAAGAGTCCTTGATCCTTAACACACACACACACACACACACACACACACACACACTACACTATCTCTGAGTTGGAATGCTGACCTCAAGATAATTCCTCTTTCATTTTTACCACCTGAATTTCAATTGGCTAAACATCTGCCTCTGTCCCTCTGCTAGAAAACTGCTGAGCAATAATGATGAGTTTAGGTAACAATAAAGTACCTCGTAAGCTGCTAGTTTCTTAAATATCGAAGCTTTTTATTCCGTTAGGGAAAATGATCCCCTAATAATGCATTTCTAAAATTTCTGCTTAGTGTCAACTTAAGTATCTCTGTGGATGGAATTTCTGTGGCTCCTTCATAGAAACTTGCTCAATCTCTTATCTTATTTTTGGTCTAATGACTGGAAGCTATGATACAAGCAATATGAAGCAATATATTAGTTGTTTAGAGCACAATGCAACTCTGTTGATTGTACGTAACTTTTCATAAGTTATGCAAGGGTTTAAACCAAACAATCCTTTATGTCTGCATTAACACTATTTATTATCTCTGGGATTTCTTTCTCAATTTGAAGGTTGTTGCATTACGTAGGAGATTTGCTCTAACTAAGCTAAATTTTCAGCACACTCTGAATCATTTTGCTTGCCTTGTTTGTTTACATGACTGAGTTGAGTATTGGGCTTTGCATAACATTCTTTTGGTTAAAAAATAACTGGTTCAACTGGTTGCATTACAAGGATGAAACACAATGCATTTATTCAGGAGAAATGTGCATTTTTCATGTAAAACTTTTAAAAATGAAGCTTTATTTTATCAAAAATTTTAATGTTTATTTTTGAGAGACAGAGAGAGAAAGAGAGAGAGACAGACAGACAGACAGAAAACAAATGGGGGAGGGGCAGAGACAGAGGGAGACCCAGAATCCAAAGCAGGCTCCAGGCTCTGAGCTGTCAGCACAGAGCCCGATGCGGGGCTCCAACTCATGAACTGCAAGATCATGACCTTAACTGAAGTCAGACTCTTAACTGACTGAGCCATCCAGGTGCCCCTAAAAAATGAACCTTTAAAATATTATTTATTTTAGGGCACCTGGGTGACTCAGTCGGTTAAGCGACTGACTCTTGAGTCATGATCTCAGGAGTAATGAGTTTGAGTCTGCACTGACAGCATGGAGCCTGTCTGGGATTCTCTCTCTCTCTCTCTCTCCCTCTGCCTCTCCCCCATTCATTCATGTGAGTGAGAGCATGCTCTCTCTCTCTCTCAAAATAAATAAATAAACTGAAAAACAATAAAATAAAATATTTTATTTTAGTGTTGATTGTCCTTTTATGCAATCAAGAAATAGTCTGCCCTTTGGCACAGTTTGAAAATCAAAACTCTCTCAACAGGATAAGAAGCTGATTGGTTGGCTTATCAAACAGGACAAAACTTGGGTACCTGGGTGGCTCAGTCGGTTGAGCTTCTGACTTTGGCTCAGGTCATGATCTCAGGGTCCGTGGGTTTGAGTCCCCAGTCAGGTTCTGTGCTGACAGCTCAGAGCCTGGAGCCTGTTTCAGATTCTGTGTCTCCCTGTCTCTCTGCCCCTCTTCAGCTCTCTCTCTCTCTCTCTCTCTCAAAAATAAATAAACTTTAAAACAGGACAAAACTTATGGGTGGTGTGGGTGGCGTGGAGAGATGGTTGTTAGTTTATCAGTTCATTTTGGAATCCGAAACATTCCTCATGGCCATGCCAGCCCTTTAATCCTCAGGAAAATCATCATGTAGATGTGTTTGTACAACTTTGTGTAGATGAAATAAGGCTGATGGCATCCTTTGAGAAAAGGTTGGACTCCATAACACTAATGATATAACATGGGCCCAGTACTGCCCTACCCAGTCTTGGTTCTCACCGGCCTTGCCCTCATGGGTTTATTCTCAAGTCAGAAGCCAGGAAGAGGGTGTTTCGTGCATTCATTATCACTGTCCCCCTCAAAAATCTGTTCTTGAGAGGTTGCACAAAATCCCAACTTGTCCATTCCGACAAGCATATTACCTTCTTGCCTCTCTCTATAGGAAAGGAGGTTAATATAATTTTCTAAGATGCTTTAGACTGTATGACTTGCAAATGGTTCCCACTGTTCCATTTACATAATCTGTGAAACATTCACAGTATTTGTATCTCAAGGGAAAATAGAAATTCAATTATACTAAAATTTCCATCAGGGCATTATGTGATAAGCTAATGATTTTCCTATTGCTTTTTACTTATTTGTAGAATAAAGTGTCAGGAAAAGCAATTCAATGAAGATACTACAAAATTGTCACAACTGGAATGCTTTAATAAATATAATTTTTTACACTTTAATGTAATTATTAAAGTTTGGATTAACTATAGGATTTTGACGAGCTTATAAGTGATATTTTAAATGAGTTAGGTAAAGCTACAGATAACAAAAATTGCAATTTAAAGCATGCAAAATATTTTGCACATTTTCTATATGACCATTTGCTTCATATCACGATTTATAGGAGATCTGCTTTAGGTGTGCTCCCCAGGAAGTATTTACCATAGTTTATGTGCTGAGAAGTGTACTGGCAATTAGTGAGGATGTTCTCAAGATCAGCACTGTGGGGAGTGAAGGAAGGTTTGATGGGAGGAAGGACTTGAACTGTGATGTTAGTGTAAAAAAGGCAGAAAATTTGAGTCTCTCCTTCAGGCAGCTCTGGAGCTAAGATCAGAGCTGCTCGACCTCGAAGCAGAAACTCCAGAACATCACTTGCTGCCTCATGTTGGCCCGCATCTCCAAGCAGCCTGCCCCATGGACCTGGAACTGGACAAGTGTTCAAGTAAGGCAGCAGTCTTCGGCCTGACAGTTTATGGAGAAGGACTCGGTAGGGGGCCTGTACTTGCTAATACTTCCAGCATCAGGGAAATGGTTATTTCCTTTCTGAAGGTAAGATCTGGGTGGAGCATCCCAGAATCCACTACAAAATCCAAAACAGCGAGTGAGATGAGTGGGTTCGGCAAGAAGCCCAGAGCTTTCAATGATCTGCATTAAACCTTTCTCTGCTTCCCTCTGGGAGCCGTAAGATCTTCCATCAGCCACGTTCCTTCCTCTTTTCCAATCTGGTCCCCTTCTACAATCATGAGACAGTGGGTGAGAGCTCATGCTTTGGATGGAGGCAAACATGAGTTTACCGAGCCATTTACCAGCCATTTACCAGACAGCTGCACGTGGCTGTCTGAACTTAAGTTCACCTGTCCATATATGGAGGGAATGGTGACTGTCAAGAGCTGTGAAGAGGCCTATATTTTGCCCTGTTTCCCCGCTAAGTTAACGCGCCACTGTTTCATGGATTCTGGTTGAAGACAGTTTCAAGGGCTCTCCTCCTGGATCTGAAGGAAAGGATAGTTTATTTTTCACAGCAATATGGTTACTGGAGTATCAGCATTTGCTTTTCTGCTGCAAGCCTCAGTTCCCCCAGGGCAGTGCAGAAGGCCAGGGGACGTGCAGACATGGCATGCTGTGATACAGAGATGGGCCCTGCAGCACAGGGGACACAGATCTTTCATCCTAAGCACGAAGTGAGCCTCTCCTTTGCTCCTCCAGAGAGAGAGGTGATCTCTATCTTATGACTGTTGGCTATACAAACATCCTTGAAAACGAAGACTGGGACAAAGGCAGTTAGTACCTCTGCTAGAAAGGTACTAGTGTTTTCTGTAGAAACACTAGAAATCCAAATATTGTCACTCAGTAGTACCCCATCTCGTCAGCTGGCATACTCATTAAATGGCATTTCAATCAACTGGTCATTCGCACCAGAAATCCACACTTCTCAACTTCACCTTCTGCCAATCTATCACCAAATCTAGTAGATTTGACCATCAAAATTTATCCCAAATTTGTCCATCTTTTTTCCTCATCTCCACTGATGCCAGTTCAACCCAGCCACCGTCTCTAACCTGAACTTCAGCAATGGTTTTCAAAATGACCTCCCTGCCAATTCCCCTGTCACCTTCAATCCATTGTCTCCACCGTCTAAATCATCTCATCATCTGCTGCTTAAAACCCCTCAAGGTCTACCTTTTTACTCAAATGAGTGAAAGGTCTACCTTTCACTCAATTTCAATCAAACGAGCCCTTTCTTACCCCTCCAATCCTGTCATGTACCCTGTTGAGAGTGTTCTTTCCACTCAACACTGCCAAGTGCCAGGTTCTTTCTTATGGAAGAAACATTCCATTGTGTGGACAGCTGCCATGGCCTGGAACTCCTCCTTTGAGTCCCATCTGGATTGGACAGAAATGAGACCCAATCTCCTTCTCCAAGTCATTTTCTCAAGGGAAAGATTTTAAAGGGAAATCCCTTTTATTTCAACATCAATGCTTTCGCTGAGCCTCATAAAACAACACATCAAAACTAAATCTCAAGTTCAGGTTGTCTGTTTAGCTTTGTCGTGTTGTAGTAGGGATTTAATACATCTCAAAGTCTTTGACAGGCTCTTAGGTAGCAAGGTATCTTTCACTGGGGATTTAATTATTCCCCTGGACTATGAAGTCTAGTCTGTAAGAACGTTGCTACAAATAATCTGTCTCTCAGCTTTATAATGACATCAATATATGTCAGAAAATATCTAAAGCAATTTGTTTCTTATTTAAAATCATTTAAAAAAAAAAGGAGAGGAGAAGAAGCAAAGGGTAGGAAGGGAAAGAATAAGGGAAGAAAAATCCTCTGAACCTATAATTAAAACAAACTTTAAAAATAGTTAATACAGGGTGTAGGGTGTGATTTTTGAAAAGTATGCTAGCTGTTAATCAACTGTTGGTTCAACAACATTAAAACTACAGTAAAAGAAAACATAGGCAGTTATCTCTTTGACATTGGCCTTAACCACACTTTTCTATGTCTCCTGAGGCAAAATTAAACTATTGGGACAACAGCAAAATTAAAAGCTTTTGCATAGTGAAGGAAACCAGTAACAAAACAAAAGGGCAACCTCGTGAACCGGAGGAGATATTTGCAAATGATATATCCAGTAAAGGTTAATATCTCAAATATAAAGAACTTATACAACTCCATAGCCAAAACTCAGCTAATCTGATTGATACAGGCAGAGGAACTAAATAGACACTTTCCCAAACAGACATACAGATACCCAATAGACACATGAAAAGGTGCTCAACCTCACTGATCATCAGGGAAATTCAAATCAAAAACATAGTAAGATAGCACCTTACACCTGTCAGAACAGCTAAAATCAAAAGAAGAAATAACAAGTGTTGGTTGGATGTGAAGAAAAAGGAAGCCTCATGCACTGTTGGTAGGAATGCAAACTAGTAGCCACTGTGGAAAACAGTATGAAGTTCCCTCAAAACATTAAAAACAGAAATACCATATGATCCAGTAATTCTACTATTGGGTAGTTACCTAAAGAAAATGAAAACACTAATTCAAAAAGATATATGCACACCTCTGTTTATTGCAGCATTATTTACAATAGCCAAGATATGAAAGCAACCTAAGTGTCCATCAGTAGATGAATGGATAAAGAAGATGTGGTTATATATATATATATATATATATATATATAGAATATTATCCAGCCATTAAGAAAATGAGGTCTTGTTATTTGTGATAACATGGATCGATCTAGAGGGTATTAGGCTAAGTGAAATAAGTCAGACAGAAAAACAAATAGCAAATGATTTCATTTATAAGTGGAATGTAAAAAAGAAAGCAAATGAACAAACCAAAAAAAACAAAGAAACAGATTTTTAAAAAAAAAGTTTTAATGTTTATTTATTATTTGGGGGGAGGGCAGAGGGAGAGGGAGACCCAGAATCCAAGGCTGACTCCAGGCTCTGAGCTGTCAGCACAGAGTCTGACACGGGGCTCGAACCCACGAACCATGAGGTCATGAAGTGAGCCGAAGGTGGACGCTCAACCGATTGAGCCACCCAGGCGCCCCAAAACATATTCTTAAATATAGGGAACAACTGGTGGTTGCCAGAGGGGAGGTGGGGGTGGATGGGTGAGATAGATACAGAGGATTAAGAGGTACAAACTTTCAGTTGTAAAATATGTAAGTCATGGAGATGAAAAGTACATATATGAAAAGGGAATATAGTCACTACTATTGTAATAACATTGTATGATGACAGATGGTGACTACACTTAATGGTGAATCAAACCCCTATCATTTGCCAGGAAGGTGGGTAGCTTGTATCAATATCAATTTCTTGATTGTGATACTATAGTATAGTCATGCAAGATGTTACCATTGGGGAAGGACACGTGGGATTGCTCTGTGTTATTTCTTTCAACTGCATCTTAATAATTATATATAAACATATATATATATATGTGTGTGTGTGTGTGTGTGTGTGTGTGTGTATGTACATACACACACACACACACACACACACAAAAAGTATGCACACACACACACACATTCATATATTTTCTCCGTTATCTCAAAATAAGTTTAAAATGTATCATCTGAATAAGGCAATACAGGGAAAATGAATTGATTGGCTTTGCTTTTTTCCAACCTGTCTACCCACTGCAATAGACAATATAGTTAGTTAAGTGTGTAGCTATTGTCTTTTCATCTCAAACCCACATTACATTCTGAAGCATTAACAGCTATTCTTAGACTCTCTCTCATCCCTGAAAAGTAAACATGTTCTGTTCCTTGTACTGGCAAAGACCTTTTTTATAGCCATTAAGGCTAATGGATTTATGTAATTGCACTGTTTTTCCCATCCAAAGTTACCAAATTTTCATTTCTATCTAAGATGTTGTTCATTGGGATAAAATGCATTTCAACATAAATTACACAAAAAGAGGTTAAAACTTATTTTCGTATTTCTCACTATAATTAAGGTTATTGGGGTTTAATCCACTGAAATTATTTTAAGCTCTGAATTTACAAATAAATTTTACTCTGTCTGCTTTCTTTCATGTTTTAGGTGCTATGATAACATATAAATACTTTATAAAAAATTAGCAAAAAAAAAAAAAAGCCATGTTGCCTTTCAAATGCTTTTAAGTAAATTATTTTCATCTTTTTATTTTTAAAGCAATATATAGTTTTATGTCTTATTACTCTTTAAAAAATATAAGCTTTTTACTTTGAGATAATTATAGATTCACATGCAATTGTGGGAAATAATACAGCAAGATCTTCTGTATTTATTTCCCAGATTCCCCAATGGTAACATCTTGTAAAACCATGGTACAATTTCACAACTATGAAATTGACATTGATACAATCCACATCTTATTCACATGTCCTTAGTTTTATTTATATCTATTTGTTTGCGTGTATGTGTTTATTTCAAGCAAACTTTTTTCTTCCAGTATGTTTTCAACCAGAAGGACATCAGACCTCATTTGTGTTTCTGTTTCTGGAAAGAAGAGATAGAGATTTTAGCCACAGAAATCAGAATCCACCCTGGAGTGTGCTGTTTCCCTGTGATAGCATGAAAACGTTCCATATGGCTCCACACAGAGCAATCAGCAAACACAGAAAACAAAGGAAGGTTTTGGTGGGTTTCTGTCTTGGTCTTTTATATCAAAATTCTATATGTTAAAAGGGTGGGCTTCTCTGTCATCTCTCCCTATCCACGCTTGCCACGCTGTCAGTTTTGCTCCCTACTGTCTTTCTAAAAAAAAAAAAAAGCCTTTGGAAAATAACAACTTAACTAAGCAAACCTACTTTTCAAAAAGTTATAAGCAAATGGTTAACCTAAGAAAAAACTGTTTAATGGCAAATACTAAATAGGTCTAATCTTTCTAATGAATGACTCTGAAATTGTTTTTCAATAGTAGGTGGTTGATACTTAAATGCAAAACGAAAAACCCAAAACTACGGAAGGTCTGGAAAATAAAAATGGAAAACTCATTCTCCATAAACAGTTGGGATGATTTCTGATAGTGTCTTTGCTTTAAACTAACACACATATACACAGAGCACACACATACGTGTGCACACACTGGCATGCATCTCACATGCTCAAAGAGCTCTTGTGCCAAAGGCAAGATCAAACAAATACCCCCGGCTAGGGTCGTGGTTTTCCCAAATTGCAGATACTGTAGCTCCTATAATAAATGGTGGTTGCTGGGGGGTGGGGATGGGGTTGGGGGGAGGATTGTTGTTGGCAAAGCATCGAGGATGGTGATTATTTTCTCAGGAAAAAAAGGGTTAGATGTCATATTTTCCCCTGTTTTAACACAAATGAAAGAGCATTTAGAAAAACAAGATGCTTAAATCTTGTTAGGATAGGTAATCTAATGTTAGCTTAACAGTAAAACCCAAAATCTGTTTGCCCCAGAATTTTTTCCATAAAGACAATGTCATTATCACTTGATACAATTTTCCCACCAGGCTCTTTTCTCTCCATACTTCCTGAAGTAGATACACTTAAGAGGGGGGAAAAAATAGGAAGAAATAAAAAAAAAAAAAAAAAAAAAAAAGGAAGCAGTCTAGAATGAACTACTCACATAAGCCATAAACCAGCCCATTTGAACGGTTAATTCATCTTTGAACAATCTGAGAATTTATGCCCCATAGTCTATGAGTATTAACCACAGAAAACAGACCAAATGGGCCATAAATGACGTTTAATATGATGGAGTTTCATGAGGGATTCAGGACACATTCCTACTCATAGTGCCAGGTCGTGATCTCTCTCTCTGTGAGCCTTTGTTGTTTCATGCTTGAGCTTTTAGTTGAAAGAAGAATGAGAGAAACCCTCAGACTTCAGGAATCCCGGGTGTCTGTGAAGTGGGGCTGGGAACTTCTCTCTCCCCACTGTGCAGGAGTTTTCCAGCCGGAGAAGGTATTTTGAGCCTTCTCTATTCAGACCCAGGTATTCTGAAACCTACAGAGAGGTTCACAGGCTAGAAGCAAATGAGTTCAGTGGCTTCTCTCTTCACACTCAGAGCTGAGCCACTGCTAGCAGCAGGAGTGAGAAGGGCCGTGCACTAAACTGGATGCATGCTGTACTTGAGCACTGATGGCAGAGGCCTGCATCGGCAGAGCAACCTCATAAAAATCTGAATTTGTCAGCAGGAAGTCATTCTGCATTAATAATGAAAGAGATGAACCTTTAAAAAACATCCATTCCTCTTAATTCAGAAACACATTAAAGAGACAGCAGTTGGTAAGCCAACAAAATCTTTTTTCAGTTATGCAAACATGGAGGGAGGCCTTTCCCAGCCATGGCCAAACGGAGCATGATATAGGACCCCAAGGTCCTATAGGAGCCCAAGGTCAAGGCTCTCTTTCTGGCCTCAGCAGAGCTGGCTAGGGAATGAGATGGGCCTGTTTCTGATTAGCCCAGTTCACCCAGGTCCAAAAAGGAGCCTGTCTCTTGCTCAGTATGGCAACACAATTCATTAGAAACATAGATTTTGGACAGCATCCCTGAGCGGTGCTGAAGAGGAAGGTGTCCGACAGTGAAGTCTTCCTATAGGAAGGGCAGATGAGAGAAAGCACCCTTTCTACACACACAGCACCTCCTGCTGAGGATTAGTGGCTCAGCTCTCAGAAAGTCCCTTAGTCATTTACGCTCACTTCCAGGACACTTAGACCAACTGATCTGCCTAATAAATCAAAGCAAGAGTCTCCCAGTTCTCTGGTCACTCCAGTTGAAAATAACCAGTCTCCTCAACTGATGGAAGCCTTAGCTAGTGTTGGCATCAAAGGCTAGATTTAGAGTTATCTCTGGCCCGCAGGCTGGACAGGCTCTCATGATGCCAGGCCATAAGCGTCATTCCCAGGATGGGGCATGTTTAATGTCAGCATGTGGTCAGGAGGGCAGGACTGAGCCAAGCCACTGGTCTTGTCTCTTCTTGGGTTTCCTTTATGTTCCCGAACAAACTTTACCCCTGCTAGGAGCCGGTCATCTCTCTTTGAAGTTTGCATGGACAAATGCATACACACATGCACACACACACACGCATGCACACACACACACGCATGCTCCCATACACCTATACATACACTTTCAAAAAATACTGTTAGTCCATAAGCTTTAAAGCTAATATTTAATCCTTCCTTGCAGGGACTTGCTGATTATATTCTTGTTTCCACAAAACTGAGCAAGAAAAATGTACATTGTTTTCTTCACTGATTATTCTCAAGCATTTAGTTTGCAGAGATACTTACTGCTACAGGAAACTTTATAAATGCTCAGACATACTAATATAAAATTCTGATTTCTGTCTTACTTAAATAGGGAGTGTAATATAAGGGTTAAGCATTCAGGCACATGAACTAGACTTTCTGGTTCAAACCTAATTGTGCCACTGACTAGAGATTAAATTTTGGTAAAGTTCCTTGTTACCAAGTTACCTTGTGCCTTGTTTTTCTCATTTGTCAAAAGAGGCTAATGTTAATGGTCCTTACCTCATAGGACTATTATGGGAACTAAATTATTTAATGCAGGCAGAGATCTTAGAACCCTGCCTGGCATACAGCAAGTAGGCAATGAGGACGGTTGTCCTGGCGGTTGCTATTTATTCACATTTATTCACTGTGATCGACTAGTGCTCTACAAGCAGGCTCCAGTGGAAACATTTCAGTAACAATTCATTGTTTACAGCATTTCACTGTTTTCAAACCATAACCACATTCACTATGCTATTACCCACTGTTCATCAACAAGCCTCCACGTGGGTGCGTGGTCCATTGTTACCTTCATTTGCCGGCTGCAAAAATGAATCCCAGAGAAATTATTTGTTCAAGGACACAGAGAAAGTTTCAGAGTCAGAACTAACCCCAGCTTTCTAACCTTGGGGCCAGCACTCTTCCAATTACACGGAGTTATTCAACATACTTTGCTGATGATGTAAATTATAACTATGGTGTTTTTTGTTTTTTATTTATTTTTGTTTGTTTTTGGCTGTACGGTAAAATGTCTTTTAGTATTCACAAAAGGAAATCATTCTTATTTTTCATGTAAATACAAAAAAGCTCCTAGAAAAATTTGTGTACCCAAATAGAACAGTGATTTTCTAACAGTGGGCAACAACCTTAGATAATGAAACAATTTAGTGAGTTTCTACTAGCATTTTTTTAAGAAAAATGGAAAAGGATAGACCATACTAGGACAGAATAGAAAATATCAGAGTACAACATTTATTATTTTGTAAAGCTCTTATTTCACTTATGTTTTGTTTGTATATATATACTAGGTTATAATGTAAAAGGTAAATAATTTTTAAAATGTATTTCTTTATACCCACTAGGATGGTTATATTTAAAGACAATGGAGAATTACAAGTATTGACATGGATGGGAAGAAATTGGAACCCTTTTACATAGCTGGTGGTAATGTAAAACAGTGCAGCTGTTGTGGAAAACAGTTTGGCAGTTCCCTCAAAAAGTTAAACATAGAATTACCATATGACCCAGCAATTTCACTCCTGGACATATACTCACAAAAATTGAAACTAGGTATTGAAACAAATACTTGTACACAAATGTTCACAGCATCACTATTCACAATAGCCAGGGGGTAGAAACAAATCAAAAGTCAATGGATGAATGGATAAACGAGATGTGGTATATCTGTACAATTAATTATTATTCAGCCAAAAAAAAGAACGACGTATTGATACATAATACAACACATGGATGAACCTCTAAAACACTGTTCTAAAGTGAAAGAAGCCAGACATTAAAGCCCACATATCATATGATTCCACTTACAAAGGACTACCCAGAGTATGTAAATCCACAGAGAAAAGAAGCAGATTAGTGGTTGTCAGGGGCTTGGGGAACGACTCCTTAACTGGCATGGAGTGTCCCTGGGGGGTGATGACAGTATGTTGGAACTGGTGAGAAATGGTGGTTGCACAACATTGTGGGTGTACTAAATGCCACTGGATTGTATGCTTTAAAATGGCCAATTTCATGTTATATGAATTTTGCCTCAATTTTTTTAATGAAAAATATATATATTTCTACACCTGTGTCCTAGTCAAAGAATGTGTAAGCCACTGAAATGGAAGGTCATGTTTACTCTGGTGTGCCTGTCCCCCTGACACAGCACCATGACCTCATCATCTGTTGTGACCCCACATGGGAGAAGGGAGGCACCTTCCTTCTTCAGATTCCACACCTACCCTGCTTCTTTCTGCTCAAGGAAGGGGGACTGGACTTCAGGAAAGTCTATCTATCTCACATTTTCCCAAGAACTAAGAGGAATCATGGGCATCTTCTACCCTGAGAGCAACTTGGAAGGAGAGACAGCAACTGGACCTTGAGAAATGAATAAAGTTAGATCTATCAAATCCTGGTTCTCCCACATACTTAATTCATGACCTTGGGAAAATATTGTATCCTTCTGTTTCTTTAGGTGCTAACTTAGCATTTTTGTTGTGAGGATTAAGTGAGATAATACCTGTAATGCTCACAGAATCTAGTTGATGCATAAGAGAAGCTGCTCTTATTATAATTGATATTATTCCAATATTTCATCAGTTTGAAGCCATATATTTTTTCATGTTTCAACATCTCCAAAATCAGAAGTTTTGCAATGGGAAACAATTCATAGTTTAATTGGCCTCATTTTTTATCTTTCTTAGTGGCACATCTTACAATTGATAGCATCTTTGATTTGATAAAATGCAGCATTTGGAGACAAGTACTTCAGAACATTGAGGCTCAACCCTTTAAGACCTAATGCTCCTTTTAGTAACAAATTCTTTGTTACTGAAGTACTTACCGAAGTAAAATTTATAGTTAACCTAGCCAACCTACACACACTAGGTCAAAAAGAATCAATATGCTACTCCAGAAGATGTAGCAAAGTGGATAGATATTTTACCTGTGTGTAAAATCACTCCAAATGCAACAACTACAAAAATAGGTCCGTGACTAGCATGATACAGAAAATGATTGGGGCTTTTCTTTAAATCCAGTAGCTCTTTCTGTAAGTCTGGTAATTTACTTAATCCTTGATAACATGGAGATACAGGTACTAGATATTTCTATTGGTTTCATTTTTGCTGTGAACAAACACTTGTCCCATCAGAAAGAAAAAGCACACTGCTTGTAGGTGGCTGAAGGGACAGTCTTAACAGGACGGATACATGATTTCAGAAAAGCATATACCAATCCCACAATAATCAGTAACTGCAATATATCTGTCATGACAGTCATGGGGAATTGTTTTGATAAGAATTTACCCACAGCAAAAATAATAACTAAAATTAAGAGATCATTATTTTTTAAAAGCTCACCTTTCTAAATACCCAAAGATATATGAAAGAGAGAAAGTGAATAAAACATGAAGGAAATAAATTTACATTTGACACGAAAATCTAAATATATAAATAATGTTTGCTTGTGTTTAAAAAACAATGAAAGAATAAACAAATACAAATAGAACAAAGGTAGTTGAAATGGTTAATTCTAGGAGGAGGAGGGGTAAGGTAGGGTAGAGGGGACAGAGTAACACTAAATTTCCTTAAATATGCAACTAAACAAAAGGTAGCTCAATCAAAGCAAAAAGTATAAATCCTAAAATCATATGTAATATTATAATTAAGTATCTGGTTGGTGGCATACCCAGGAACAGAGAACTTTTCCCAGCAACTTTACTTTGAGCAACTCTAGTAGGCTATATCTTAAGTGAAAAAATAATAGCTAATAATAATAATATAATTTAAAAACATTTTTAGTAAACATAATGTTTGTGGGAGTCTTAATATCATTATTCTGAGACAATTGTGTATAATGTGAGAAGGTAATTATATTCCTATCACTGAATACAGAGATTTTTGGTGTGGGAGAAAGGAGATAAAGATAGAGGATTGATTAATTACTGAACTTAAAGTGGAAATATCAGTATAAACCTCTAATGTGTTTTATCTTTAGAAAGCAAATACATTTTTCCTAGTTCTGTTTACTGAAAGGGCTAGAAACAAAGACCAATCTGGGAGCAATGAGTACCCACACAACCCGGATTGTGATCTCTACATACCATTTCTCACTGAAAGGAAGCAGGCTTAGAACATCTTTTCAAAGCAGCTATCAGAGAACTTTTCAAATATAATTAGGATCATATCAAAGGACTCAGGATCCTAATTACATAAGCTCCCATTGACTAAACATAGGACAATTAGAGCATTAGTAAGAGTAATAATGCAGAAAATTGCAACACATCAACTATGTTTAGTGTTTGGTTATGTTTGAGAACACTAGCAAACCAAATCATTTTACCAGTAGCCAAAACGAAAGAATCAAGCATTTATCCTGTCTTTCCAAAGATCCAATCAATGGTCATCAATGTAGTTAACATTATATAAAAGAGTCCAACAGACAGTATCTATCTCGTGGAAGTGAATAGTATGATCTATGAAGTCTTGTGGAGAAGAGGGAGGAGGGAAAGAACTAGAATCTAATCAAGCATCCAGATATAACACCATTTGACAAGGAGCACACGTGACAGGGGAACAAACGTGTTACAGGACACCACACGGATACCACCAGCAAATCCACATTGTGAGAAACTGCAGAACAAACAACCCTGTTTATGAGGAAAGGGGCGGGGCTGGGAAAAGTAGGAGAGCGGCTAGGTTCAGAGGCCTTCAATGACTGAGAAATCAACTGTTATGTGTGATCCTTGTCTGGATCCTGACTCAAAGAAACGAAATCTAAAAACCACATTTGGTACAATTAGGGAAATATGAATACTGACTGGAGAGTCAGTAAGATTGTGGGATTACTCCTGGCAGGGGCAGGGGGTGAGATGGTGGTTATTGATGTTTAAATCAATAAACATTTAAATGTTTAAAAAGGGAAATCCTTATTTTTTTAAGAAGATACATAGAGAACACAGATGATATGATTTGACATTTGAAATTTGCTTCAAAATGATTCAGAGAGGGCAGGTGTTGGGTGGGAGCACAGGGGGAAAAGAATGGCCAAGAGTTGATAATCATTGAAGCTGGATGAGGAGTACACAACGGCTGATTATCCCTACTTTTGAACATATTTTGAATTTTCCGTAATAAAAAAAAGTTAAGTCCACAAAAACAAAAATATTGTAAATAAAGCATTCAAAAAAGAAAACTACCAATAGTAGTTAACAAGAGACTAGCCATAGTATGGATTTTCAGGATAACAGTTTTGAGAATGAGGAACCATAGGGTGAACAAAATTGATACACCTAAGCAAGACAATGGAAACTTTGTTTATCTTAACTGAGCGTCTGTTGGCTGACTTTTTGAGACAGTCGTTTAGAAAACTCCTCACAAAGCAACTAGAGAATTGAACATGGCAAAAATTGTGACAAACGACAAAGGTGGACTTTTACCAAGTTAGATATAAGATATATAATTTTCACTGCAGCCAAGAATATGCTGGAAAATTAACCTAGTCATTCAAATGAATGATAAATGTGACATTTTGTGTTCTATTTGCACAATCCAAAAATGTTAAAGCAAATATATTTATTTGCACTGTTTCCTTTGAAATTAATGGGAAAAACACAGAACTGAAATATGAACGCCCGACATAGATGTATTCTAAGAGTCAAGGGACGCTCCTACATTTCTGCAGATACAAGGAAGTCATTGATTCCCCCGTCCTCCATCGGCCAATAGCTTGAAAAACAGCCGCTAGGATTGCATGAATCTTACAAAGCAAAACCCCTGGAACAGTCCATCCCCACTGAGATTTAGCAAACTGTACTCCCTCTAATAATTCTTCCATATGTCTAAATAATTCCCTCTGGGATATTAACTTACCCAGTTAAGAGAAAGAAGAGAGAAGAACATACCATATTTTATGTTTACCCACAGAGTCACTTGGAAAACCATTAAGTGGTACCACATGGGGATGCTGACATGGGAGAATGAAGCGATCTCAGTGCCTTTTTGTTTGCTGAAGCCAGACCCATGGAAAGCACACTACACCGGCAACTGGATACCTGACATAAGGCCAAGACTCTGTTACTTATGAGCTGCATAACCTTGAGCTGGTCCCAGTCTCCTCATCTGTAAATTAGGATTTCAAGAGTAGAAGAACAAGGTAACAAAGGGAAAGTCATGTACTTCTCTTAAAACATTCATCACAGGTCCTATACCAGTGAGTCAGACCATGCTTGGCTCAACTTTCCATCAATAATAGCACACACTTATCAAATGTCCATGAATCCTCAGGTAACTGTGTTCAGTACTAGGATGGAAAGATAAGTAAAAAGTATTTCTTCCCTCAAACCTGTTAGGGTTCACAAGTGAGTAGATAAATATACAGGATGATTAAAATGTTTTAAAACTGAATGTGCTATGGCCCAGAAAGTTCATGTGCACCAAGACTCAAAGAATGAGTGGACTATTTATCATAAGCAGAGAAGCGGAGAGAGGCATAGAGGTGGGGAAAAGGGCATTCAAAGCGAAGAAAAGGCTCAGAGACAGAGTTTAAGAAAATGCAAGGACATGGAACAAATAATTCCAAAGTGGGTTACAAATAGAAAGATGAGACCAAGAAAGGGTAGGTTGAGAACAGATTGTGACGAGCCATGACTGTTCTGATGAGGAATTTGGACTTTCTCCTCTGGGCTTTTGAGGACCATCAGAGATTTTTCATCTAGGGAAGTCCATGATCACTTTCTTGTTCCGTTCACTGTTGTCAACCTCCACTGATGGAGTGATGCTTTTCCCCAAAACAGTGCAACATGACTTGACTTTTCTTGTTCAGAAACATCACAGGCGGCTGTGTGCAGAGCTGTGGACATGGTTCTCCCATGCTACCAATTTTGAGAAAACACACCTGAAATTGTTCTTAATTTATGCTACTGCTATTTAGGATAAGTTTTCATTTTAGATCCCATGTATATAAAATGCAGGAGAAATCCAATTCCAGGTTATAGTAAGGCAGATTTATTTACTGTTATAAGCTCTGCGTCCAGCTCTTTCAAACCATTAAGAGAAATGTCTTTCTCTGGGCTATATATGATGTATTTGTTTTCTGAAAGAGTTAATGTAACTCCCAAATGTGTCTTATTCCCCTAGAATATCTGAATTATGATGGAGGCATCTGTCCTATTTAGAGCTAAGAAAGCTAGCATTTATCTAACATCTTCTTCAAACACAGTGCTATACAAGTTATAAGCTTCCTCAGGTTACAAAGAAAGAAAAACAGAAGAAAGGCTGGTTTCTGTCCTTGAGTGTTGACAGTCTAAGAGGAGAGGCTGCCTAAGCACAAATGGAAAGATTGAAAACACTTTGTTAAAAACATTAAGGAGAAATTTGAATGTGACATGCTAAGAACAGACGAGCTCCCCAAAATAAGATTTCAATAGCTTTGAAGTAATATCTTTCCTAGAACGTGCCACTATATGTCTCTATCAATGCCTTTTAAAGTAAGACTTGCCGGGAAGAAAATGTTAGAATATAACTTTACTTGGTAAATGCTATTATTCTGATTTTGAGCTCTTAATGCCTGCTCTATGATAAGCCTTTCTCTTCAGGTACAGAACATTATGTATTTTCCTTCGCTTTTTTGTGGTCATTTTGTCGGGTGCAAATTCTGAAAACAAAATTCTGTAGACTAGTAGTTAGCACAATAGTTTACCCAGAAGGACTGAGGACTGCCTGGTAATAAAAGGGACCAGATCAACATTCTTCCCACCCTTCCCTCAAGGCATGCGGCTAATAGGTTCTGTAACACGCCCATAGGACCTGGCAGAAATGGTTTATAAATGGATACTTTGGGCCGCAGTCCCTTATCTACAATTCCAAAAGCTTTTTGCTCTGAAAACCAAGCATTTTTCTAACTCATTGGTGACAAAACCTGGCTCATGCTGATAATTGGGTATATTATTTATTCCATTTGGCATGAACATATTTTCCTACAGAAATAGAAACGTGTTTGATCATGGAATGCTGCCCATCTACCCCGAAGCACAGGTATATAAGTTATGCTTTATCATTTAAAGATTTGAAAATTCTGAATTCTAAAACAAATCTGATCCCAATGGTTTCAGGTAACAAACCATAGCCCCATAATAGCAGCCACTTACTAAGTACCTTTCACATGAAAATGCTGCACAAATATCATCACTGTGCCCTATGAATGAGGTATTAATATTACCATTTAAATGTTGGGGATGCTGACGCCCAGCAAAATTAAGCAATTCATCCCACCATCCCAATATCAAGCGAGTGATAGAGCAAAGACTCAAACTCAGGTCTGTGTGATTGCAAAGCTCATGTGCTCATTTCACTCAGCCTGGAGTTTCTCTGCCGGCTTCTGTCATGTCCCTGTTCACCAACCCCATCAAGCCACCCCCTCGATGGTGAGCCATGGTTTCTGGGATCCTTCAGGTGTATGCAGATGCTGAGGAGAGGAAGGTGTTAAGCATCTATGAGGAGTTAGTTCTCTTCTTGCCCCTTTGAACAATTAATGGGAGTTGTCCCAAGACCTACATTTGTATGCCGATTCATTGCCATCTAGTGGTTATTTTTAAGATCAGTTTTGCATAAAATGTTAGGATGATGTAGGATCATTTCTAATAGACAGGGGGTTTGGTCCTTGGATGCTGTTGGAAAAAAATAACAAGATTTACAGTATAAAGGAAACTAGCCCAAGTAAATATTTACGAAATGAAATAAATTTCTTTCATGTTCTTCAGGTGGAGGACTCACAAGTGGATGGGGTTTGCTAAGGCTTTATCAAATCTCATCTCTGACCTAAATAATCTCTAGATTAAATCTCTACACAGGTTGCTTAGGAAAATAGAAGCTTTCTCTAAAACTGTTTCAGCACACTTTTCTCAAAGATTGCCAGGGACTGTCTCTGTTCTAATTATAATATTTACAATGCAAATTGGTGGTTGCAGTGTATATCCTCTGCATGAAATTGAAAATAGTCATTCATACCCTCATTTACATATGTTCCTTTCCAGAACAAACTCTTACTCATCTTTGGTAATAATGATATGATTTATAAACTTGAAGGTGGGTGAAAGGGAATCATAATATTGCCCATCAAAAGAAAAGTTTTTAGGCATTATAAATATTGAGTGTATTTCAGTTTAATATTTATTGAGCATCTGTAAAGTCTGGGGATGGATTCAAATATGGACTTAACAGGTTCTTGGCCTCAAGTTGCTTAGAATCCGGAGGAGAGAGTCTGGCAAGGACATAGTTTAGGGAAGATACAGAATGTGATGTAGAAGAATCTAACCAATATATTTGTATATTGGAATAGTACAAAAATCCTGAAGACACTCACCAGCTTGCTGGGTTTAGAGGCCAGGACCTGGGGATTCAAGTATCTAATTAATAGGCTATTGAGAGAGTTAAAGTGGCTTCGGGGTTAAAAACGTATACCTTTGGTGACACAACGCACAGCCTTCTTATACTTCTAGCCTAACTGTGCCAGAGGGAAAGTCATGTGAATGTCAGAATCACGTCTTCCGTTACATGTTGCCTGTGGGTTAAACAGTGAATCTTGTGAGGAAGGAACATGATATAATGAAGCAGATCCCCGAAATTCACTGTATTTTAACATTATGTGGCTTGAGAGAAAAGGAAAAGTATAAGGATATTATGAGGGACCTTAAGGTATTTTCTTTTTTGAAAGCTAACAATCCTTATCAGAACTCGCTGGTAGCCCAGTGCCATTTTTCTCTGCTTTCTTCCCTTTGACATGTTTCTCTCATGTCCTTGGTCTCTTAATTGTGAATTGTGATAGTGTCTTGCTTTGGTACAAATGTTTATTCATGGGGTCCTGTTCACAGATTTCATTCTCTCCAAGTAAGAATGCAGTAGTAACGTGCTTTCTTTATTTTTGCCTCTGGGTGTGTGATGGCTCAATAAGAGGAAAAGCAATAAAGGGCAAGACTCAATACCCAGCAGAAGAACCCAATGATTTGCAACAGGCAAGATGGAAAGTACATGTCACGCTGGAGAAGGGCTTCTAAACTAGAGCCCCGAGATAGCACCTGTGACTGACAGCAGAAAGAAAGGGACAAGGGACCCTGCACAGACCCTGATGGCCCAACTGTTAATGAAGACTCACTATATCCTTATTTATTGCTGAAATTGATCCAAATACTCACTAGGGAAACAGGAGGTTCTCATTTAGGGAGGGTCAGCATGGAATGCACCCCTTTGTCCATCTGGAAAACTAAAGTAATAAAACTACCAAAACAATTTCCAGAGTTTTGCATATATGCATAATGCATATGCATAACTTCATCTGAGCCTTCAAAAAAAGCGAGGCTTTTCATGAGGTGTAAAACTGCATGATGTGTTTATTGGCAACATACTCTGCTGGAAGGCAGTACTAGAATCCTGTGTAAGGGCACCTACCAGCTCTAAATCCAGACTGCTTACATTGAAATTCTACTAGCTACTCTGATCCTGGGCAAGTTCCTTGACTCTTTCGTATCTAGATTCCATAACCTGTAAAGGAGGAAAGAGATAGGATTTGCCTATAGGGTTATTTCAAAGACTGAATGACTGAACCTATAAGGCACACAGCATAGTGCCTGGAACATTGAAATTCCTCAGTAAATATTAGCTGTTATTATTACAATGAAGTGTTGACTTAGCTTTAAATAATTCAGTAAAAAATATTTATCAAGTGGCTATTACATGCAAAAAATTGTAAAATGAATGTTCATATAAAAAGAAAAGATAAGGGTGTCTGGGTGGCTCACTTGGTTAAGGGCCCCATTCTTAATTTCAGCTCAGGTCATAATCTAACGGTTTGTGGGTTCGAGCCCCTGTGTCAGGCTTTGCACTGAGCATGGACCCTGTTTGGGATTCTCTCTCTCTCCCTCTGCCCTTTCCCTGTTCGTGCTCTCTCTCTCTCTCTCTCTCTCTCAAAATAAATAAATACACTTAAAAAAAGGAAAAGATAGATATTATCTATATGGAAAGAGAAATTAACAACCATTAAGTCAAGTACCATGGCAACATTCTCAAATGCAATATTATGAACAAACAAAAAGCTGTTTTTTGAGTAATTGATTTTTTGGGTACATTTTCCTTGTTGAATTAATTCCACCTTACCAAAGATGCCTCTGGTGGAGGTATATATAATGACATATGGATATTGGATGGCTTTCATGTGATCTACCTCATTTCAAGAAGTTTGGAAAACTTAAAGGAACAAATGCTGAGCACGTCCTTTGGAAAAATTTCCCTCATATATCAATTTCTGGAGACTATCTCCTCATCCATCAATTTCTTGACTGGGTATTCTTCAGGAGCTAGTCAGTAACCAATTTAGCATTGAGCACCCAGAAAATGGCAAAAGTACTAAAGAACTGGGGCACTATTCAGGATTCAGTGTAGCTTTTTCCATTTTTTTTTATTAAAAATATTTTTTAAGTGCCAGCACTCACCAACTGTGTGAAGAATAAAGTCATAAAAACAAACCCCCCAACCCCCAGTGTGTGCAGGAAATGAAGAGACAAAAATTCAATAAAAAAAGCAATTTCAGGTTTTGGCTTCTGTGGAGTTCCATACACCATATGGGTTTGGAAATCTTTTAAAATGATGAAACCAGCAGTGCGTGAGAGAGATTCCTGATAGTTCACCCGTTTTTTGGAATCCCGGGACAGGACACAAACCATGGCGTAATTGTCACGTAGAGAATGTTATGATAGAGTTAATGTTTGTAAAATGTTTAGAACTTGGGTGAATGCTAGAAAAATCATGGAAACTCAGCATCAGTGTTCTGCCCAGTTTTTGTTGTTATTGTTGTTGTGTTAGCCCTCCTCCAACCCTGGGGAAAAGTGCTCACATGGCGGTGCCTGGGTGGCTCAGTTGGTTAAGCCTCCGACTCTTGATTTCTGTTCAGGTCATGATCTCACGGTTCATGGCATCAGACCCTGAGTAGGGCTCTGTGCTGACAGTGCAGAGCCTGCTTGGGATTCTCTCTCCCTCTCTCTCTGCCCCTCTGCTGCTCATGCTCTCTCTCTCAAAATAAATAAATAAACTAAACAAAACGTGCTCATGCACACACACTCCTACGCACGTAGAAAGCTCCATCTTGTATCTCCAGCCCATATATATGCTCATATATTCAACTACCTACTCGACAGCACCTCAAATTTAACATAAAAAAAGGCCAGCAACCTACTTTTGTCACAGCCTTACCTACTGAAGTAAAGGGTAACTTCATGCTTCCACTCCCAGTTCATGCTGACAAAAACTTTGCCGTCATCTGTGGTTCTGTTCTTTCTCTCAAACCCCCCTCTACTATGTCAGCAAAGCCCATCAGCTCTGCCTTCAAATTCTGTCCTGCATCTAGCCACACCTTCCCAGTTGCACGCCACCCTGGTCCACATCACCACCGCCTCTCCCCTGCTCATTGCAATCCCTTCCAACTGGCTCCCAGCTTCCTCACTTGTTGCCTTTGGTTTATTTTCAAAACAGCAGTTGGAGTGATTCTGTTACAATGTTAAGACAGATCATGTCAATCTGCTGCCCCAAACCTTCCAATAATTTCCCTTGCCACTCAGTAACAGCCAGCATGGCTATAATGGCCAAAGGCACTGTGCTATCTGTGGGTCCCTGCTCCTTTGGGCTTTCTGACCTCATTTCTCCTGTTTATTCCCATTTCTCTCTTTCCTTCTCTCTCTCTCTCTCTCTCTCTCTCTCTCTCTCTCCTTCCCTCTCCCCACTCAGATACTCTTAACTGGAACTGACTTCTTCACTCTGACTGACACCCACTCTGCCCCCAAACTCCTTACCACACCCCTTCTTTCTTGGTGGTATGGGTCTCCTCAATAGTCTTCCCTTGTGGTACCTAAAGTTGCAAATCCCCCTCCATACCATTTTTACCCCCTTTCCATACTTTTATTTTCTCCTGAGCATTTACCATCATCTAACTTACTGTGTGTTTCATTTTACTTAGTTATCTAATAGCTGATGTTGTCAGAATGTAGTTCCAGAAGGGAAGGGAATTTTTGTATTCACATTGTCTGTCACTGGTTCTTAGTGGGAGATCCCTTCAGGTTTATGGGCCCCGAAACTTATACAGTACACAATCTGAAGGACCCTCTTAAAAAAAAAATACAAAATGACCAATACAAAATTAGGCATAAAACTGGATATTTACATTAGAAATCATAATAATTATTTTTTAAATAGTCAAAACTGGTATAAAAATCACCAAGTCCAAGAAAATGACATTTATTTACTGCCTATTCATGTCTGTGATACTTTTTCTCTATATTTTGGGCTATATCCCTTTTAATACCTCTTTTTATGACAATATTTTTATAATATTTTCTATAGAGAAAATTAAAAGGTAATTTGGCTTCTCCTCTGGTATAGTTTTGTTTTGTTCATTAAAAATTTTTTAAAATGTTTTATTTATTTATTTTTGAGAGAGAAAGTTTATGAGCAGGGAAGGAGCAGAGAGAGAGGGAGAGAGAGAACTCCAAGCAGTGTCCGGCTGTCAGTGCAGAGCCCTATGCAGGGCTTGAGCTCAGGAACCATGAGATCATGACTCAAGCTGAAATCAAGAGTTGACTGCTTAATTGAGTGAGCCACCCAGGCACCCCCCAATATTATTATTATTATTATTATTATTATTATATTTTGGAGAGAGAGAGAGCACACTAGTGAGAGAAAGGGGCAGAGAGAGAGAGAGAGAGAGAGAGAGAATTTTAAGCAGGCTCCACATTCACCCCAGAGCCTGATGTCAGGCTTGATCTCACAACTCTGGGATCATGACCTTAGCCAAAATCAAGAGTCGGACGCTCAACTGACTGAGCCACCCAAGCACTCCTCTTTTGCTCTTTTTTAATCGATTGCTTGATCGATTTATTGGTTGGTTTGTATTGATGGTTCAGTTTTACAGCTTGTTATTGTCGCATAAGTTAATAGATTGATGTCTAATTTGGAAAAACATCTATCAGGTTTCTTTCATATAGACTTATCGGATTTCAAGTTCTTGTGCAGTGACCATCTTAAACACTCTTTGAAATGATGACACTCAACAGTTTGTCAGTGATGTCCTCATTGTAATGGCCTGATGGAAGATTCATGCTATCTTTGGAAATGCCAGTGGGGATAATATTTGCAACTTCACACACAAATTCACTGTTTTTGGTATATGGGTTTGTATCCTTCAAAAGTAGGAAATCCAATAACATCTAGAACATGTAATTCTCATCAAAAAGAAAGCATTGCCTGGTGCATGTATTTGCCACATTTTAGTACATTCCTGACCAGAGATAGCTTTCATTTTAACCAGGAGACTATGAGAATGGATATGACTATTTTGAGTTTTACATACCTCATGATTGGAAGAATTTTCCAAAGGCTGGCTCCTGCTAGTTTCTCCTTCCTACCCACATGCTTTGCTGTAGGACACATTCATAGTGACCACTGACCTTGCACTTTTGTGCCAAAATCTTGGGAGGATTGCTGCAGCAGGCAATGGTAGCATATTTCCAGAAACTCTTGCTACCCCAGGATGGTTAGCAGCAACCTGCATCCTCAGTCAGCTCTCCCTTAGCCAGACCCCTCAAAATGCCAGCAGACCTCCGTTCCCAGAAAACGTGTGGGGAAATCTGAGTGGAAAGTGACAGTTCTCCTGATTATGGTGAAAATAACTTCTTATTGCAAATTTCACAAAAATGTGTGTCCAAGTGAGCCTCTTCTGGGACTTTGAAAAGGGCCTGTACAACTGAGGAGCCCTTAAGGCTTTCATAGATTCATAATTAATTAGCTTGTGACACTCAGTAAATATTAGTTGAGTAGAGTAAGGAAGGAAATGAGCAATATCTGAGTCTCAAACCCACATCTCAAAAAACCAAACACCATGATGTTTTTTAATTTTTATTTTTAGTGTTTATTCATTTTTGCAAGATAGAGAAAGAGCACAAGCAAGGGGAGGGGGGCAGAGAGAGAGAGGGAGCCACAGAATCCGAAGCAGGCTCCAGGTTCTGAGCTGTCAGTACAGAGCCCGATGTGGGGCTCGAACTCAGGAGCCATGAGATCATGTCCCGAGCCAAAGTCGGATGCTTAACCAACTGAGCCACCCAGGTGCCCCAATGCCTCTGGAGTTTATATGGATTTTAAAGCAGATACAGCAATATATTCCAATCAGTGTCAGTTTTGTGGACCATGAATTTTAAATAGAAGTGAATTTTACCTTTAGAATATTCGACATCTGCACATTAAGTTTCTAACTTCAAAGAACACTGCTGAATGTGGTCCAGTCTTATGTGATAAGAAATTCAAGGTACATACCCACCAAGCCAAGTCCCTCTAGGTTAAGGGGAATGCTGTGTATATGGTGGTGGGGAGGACAACAAGAAGAAACACTGAAGAAATAGTGGGAATATTATTGTAAAATTGGGGAGCATTCTATCCATACTCTTGGCACTGGTCTGGAGTCTAGAGAGGCCAGGAGGTGAATGACACTATCACTATGGATAAGTTACTTTACCCCTCAAAGCCTCAGTTTTGCCATCTAAAAATATCTGGCCTATAACGGGTAGTCAGTAAATGGTAGCCACCATTGTTTTGTTGTTGTTGTTGTTGATGGTGTAATGACAAGACTGCTCTAATACATGGAGTGATTATTCACCTTATCTTCCTCTGGTCACCTATCTAGATTCTGCCATTTTCTCTTCTTTAGAAAGAACCACACCCCAAAGCAAAAGAGATGGGGGATCCATTTCTGGCTGTTCCTTGTGCCTAATACTCCTGAGCCCTGACAATAGGTAGGGCCCCTTCCAAAGCAAACAAAAATTTGTGGTGAAAGTCACAGCCCTCACTATTTCTGCCTTCATATTCTGTTTGTTGTTGCCATAGAGCTAAGAGCATTTTCTAAAGCCAACCTTCCAGCTGGCTGCCTGAGCTTAGTCCATTTTTGCCCTTTCCAAGAAATTAGACTGGTACAAGAGGAGGAAGAAAATACCTAGACCAAAAAAAAATTTTTCTGCCCACTATGTAAGAGAGAATTTTTAAACCACAGGATTAATGAGTTTTCACTAGATGTGACACACTCAATTGTCCTCTAGTTGGCCAGTCCCTGCTAGTTAGTTGTCAGCATTATGTTTTGAGAAGGGAAATGATATTGAAGGCTCATGTGACTATAATCCCAGACAAAATATTATAACCATGAACACAAAAACCTATGCCCTCTCTTAAAGTCAATAACATTCTTTGTGAATTACATTCGACAGCTAAATAAGTCTATTTTAGACTAATTGTATTTGAAGTTCTTTATTCATTTTTTTTCTTGTGGTGGAAAAATCCCAAGTTCATAGGCACTGCAGTGGGAAAGAAGGCAAATGCCCTGTAGTGGGCAAACGTGGGAAGTGTGGCCAGCAGCAATGACAGATGGATTTTTCCACTCTGCCATTATCACGTTAAAGCTTTTCCAAGCACATACAGAGCTTTTATTGTCACTGGGCATCAATGTACACAAATCCATGGAGAGAGGGATTTGGGAGTCCAAATGGGTAGGAATGACATCCAAATTTAATAAGAATACAAAGAAATTATTTGGAAAGTAGCAGTGTGTACTCTTGGAACTGTCTCTGGAATTTATGTGGATTTTGAAGCAGATATAGAAATCTACTCCAATCAGTGTCAGTTTTGTGGCCCAAGTATTTTAAATAGAAGTGATTTTTACCTTTAGAACATTTGACATCTGTACATTAAGTTTCTAATTTCCTTACCCAATTTTGTCCCCACTTGCTGACCTATAACAGTGCAGTGACTTGACATTGACCATTGTCTACGTTCATTCTCAAGACAAGTGTTTTTTTTTTGGTGCATTTTTTTTTAACCAATTTCATGATAAACTTTGGTCTCAATTATATACTTTCTAAAATCAATGAGAAGAAGTTATTTCTCCTTTCTCCTAATGTAGCACACAAATTAGTGAGACCATACTCTTGTCTAATGTTATATATATTTTCTCTTTGCAGTAATATTGATTATCCCATTTTTCTCACATCTCTCTGTGAAAGCCCATGGGGGTGGAGGGTGAGGAGAAGCTCATTTGTTAAATGACCCCACAGCAGATAAAATTAGTTTCCACTTCTTTCCAGAGGCTTTCCCTGCCACATTAGAAGTCATTCTTTAGTAGCAAAACAGCACAAATGCCAATAATGTATTTTAGATAAAATATGTCTCAAAACAAACAATGACAACAACGACAATGGGCTTGCCCTGGATTCTGTACAATTATTTATCCTGAAGGTTGGACCTTAATTCCCAATAGAAGATTTTTTAAATGTTGCAAAATTATAACAGATTCATTATAACAGTGTATTCCTAGAGCCTTTAGCATCCACACATTAGACTCATCATCTAGAAACCTATAAGCCTATACCTTGATCATAGCCTGAGACTACTTAAATAGATTTGGGGAACAGATAATCTTCCTCATAGAATGAACTTGCTTACCTAGGTTGTGGATTGTCCCTCAAAGGACAAGGCTAGGGGCGCCTGGGTGGCTCAGTCGGTTAAGCGACCTACTCAATTTCAGCTCAGGTCATGATCTCATGGTTCTTGAGTTTGAGCCCCGTGTCAAGCTCTGTGCTGACAGTGCAGAGCCTGCTTGGGATTTTCTCTCTCCCTCTGTCTCTGCCTCTCTCTCTCTCTCTTTCTCAAAAACAAATAAACATTTTAAAAAGGGACAAGGCTAATGTTTTTTTTTTTATTTTTATTTTTTTATTTTTTTTTTAATGTTTATTTATTTTTGAGACAGAGAGAGACAGAGCATGAATGGGGGAGGGTCAGAGAGAGGGAGACACAGAATCTGAAACAGGCTCCAGGGTCTGAGCTGTCAGCACAGAGCCTGATGCGGGACTCAAACTCACGGACCGCGAGATCATGACCTGAGCCGAAGTCAGCTGCTTAACCGACTGAGCCACCCAGGCGCCCCAAAAGGCTAATGTTTAAAAGGAATATCTCTGAATTATAAATATTTCTCTTTGGAAGTGATCAGTTCTTTCTTCCTCTCAAATCATGGTTCCCATAAATGGTGTCATCAATGTTAACTTAAAAAATTTTTAAATGTTCATTTATTTTTGAGAGCACAAGAGAGAGACAGAGTATGAGCAGGGGAGCGGCAGAGACAGAGGGAGACACAGAATCTGAAGCAGGCTCCAGGCTCTTGAGCTGTCAGCACAAAGCCTGATGTGGGGCTTCAAACTCATGAATGTGAGATCATGACCTGAGCTGCAGTCAGATGCTTAACTGACTGAGCCACCCAGGTGCCCATCAATCTTAACTTTAAAACTTATCTTTACAATGGTAGGAATTTTTTAATTTTTTAATCTTACCCCTGAAGGGTTAGTCCATGGGTGAAGGGTGAATACTCTGGCCCATGGTAGAGGTTCCTACCTAGGATTGCCATGTAAAATACAAGATACTCAGTTAAATTCAAATTTCAGATTAACATTGGATTATCCCATGCAATATTTGGGACATATTTATACTAAAAACTCATTCAGTGTTTATCCAATTTCAAGCTTAATTGGTGTCTTATATTTTATCTGCAAATCTGGCAATCTTATTGGTACCCCTTAATCTAATCATGTATCTTATCTAATCTTAATCAAAACATGTATCATCAATATTCAGAAAATATTACATAAATGTCCAGCATCCATACAGGGGAGCCAAACCCAAATAGTGTTGACATGTGGAAGGAGGTGTTCCGCTCTATTTCTAGCATGTCACTGGGAAGTTCCTGAAGGATCTAGGTCTTAAGCCAATATTATGTTCTCCCTTTTAATAGTTGCAGAAGACGCTAAGGATTGACCACTCACAAGCCATCCACAATTCTTATATCCTTGCCTTCCTCTGTTACAGGGGCTGGGAAGATAAGATGTTCACTTCTCCAGACCGGCTATAGCCAGGGGTGGCCATATGATCCAGTTCTAGTGGATGAAATGCAAGTTGGAGTCACCAGGTGAGACTTCCAGAAAAGATTTTCTGAAGTGGACAGGCCCTGTTTGCTTGCCTCCTTTGGATGTCTTGCCCATCCTCAGTCTTCCTGCCGGGACCATGGATGTGTTGCTTAGGGATGCATCAAGCATCATGCAGTGATGAGGCTTCCGAGCCTAAAGATGAAAATCTTTGCACTGTGGCCAGGAGAAAAGAAGGAAAGAGGTGGCCTACCCAGGACTTCTTGTTACTCGAGACACATAAACCTTTTACTTGTGGTGGGTTGAATGGTGGCCCCCACAAAGGTATGTCAATATCCTGACACCTGGAACATGGGAATGTGACCTTATTTGGAGAAAGCTTCTTTGCAGATGTAATGAAGTTAAGAATCTTGAAATAAGGTCATCCTGGGCTATCCAGGTGCACCCTAAATCCAATGACAAATATCCTCAAAAGAGACAGAAGACACAAGGATAAAAGGAGAAGACCACATGGAGACAAAGGCAGATCCTAGAATGATGTAGCCATGGGAACACCCAGAGCCACCAAAGCAGGAAGAGGCAAGGAGGGATTGTTCTCCAAGAGACTTCAGAGGAAGCATCGCCCTGCCAACGTATTGATTTTGGACTTCTGCCCTCCACAACCTGTGAGACACCAGTAGAAGATTGTTTCAAGCGCCCCCGTCCCCACCCCCTCCAGTTTATAGTAGTTTGTTAGGAGACTCCAGGCAAACTAATCTACTTGCTTGTATCATTTTTATTGTATCTTCCACTATTTGCTTCCAACCACAATCCTGATACAGCTATCCTCACCATTTCTCTTTGTCTCTCTTTTTTAAATATTTATTTATTTTGGAGAGAGAGAGAGAGAGAGAGAGAGCATGAGAGGGGGAGGGGCAGAGAGAGAGGGAGACACAGAATCAGAAGCAGGCTCCAGACTCCAAGCTTCAAGCTGTTAGCACAGAGCCTGACGTGGGAGTTGAACTCAAAAGCTATGAGTTCATGACCTGAGCTGAAGTCGGATGCTTAGCCGACTGAGCCACCCGGTGCCCCGCCTTTTGTCTCTTTCTAATATCAAATGATAAAACCATGTCACATACTAATAAATAGACCTGTATGGGTGAAATGAAGATGCAGTATAGTATAGTATAGTATAGTATTGTTCATCATTTGATGAAAATATATAGATTGATGTCTATTTCTAATTACATCTTTTCCAACAAATCTTCCCTCTCTCTACACCTCCTACTTTCTGTGTGTGCATGTGGATACAGATTGCTAGACCACCATTTATATACATATATATACACACACATATGTATGTGTGTGTATATATATGTGTGTGTGTGTGTGTGTGTGTGTGTGTGTGTGTGTATAATCTTTTATGGGCATATATAAAAATAAAGACATTAATGAAAAATGAAACGTTCCATTTTAAAATCACATTAAAAGAAGCCCTGTCTTTAAAATGTAAATATCATCATTTGAAAAATAAAGTTTAGCTTCATCGTATTTTATACAATGTAGGTACTTCTGACATGAATTTTAATCATGGAAGGTGTCACCTGTGTTGGTTTTAAATGAAGAGGTGAAAGAAGGGATAACTTAAGGTTTTCAAGTTGGATTTTGTTTCCATTGTGTTAGGTTATTTTAAAAATCAGTATCACCAAGAAAGGAAAGACTATTTCAACAATGAATAGAGTGCTTTTGGAACAAGGGACAGCTAGGCTGTAGGTTTAGGCAATGGGTGTGAGATGGGGTGGAGGTGCAGGGGCTAACTAGCCTCAGTGAGGGGGTCTTATTTTGTTTTTAAAGTTTATGTATTTATTTTGGAAGTGAGAGAGTGCAAATCAGGGAGGGGCAGAGAGAGAGGAAGAGAGAGATAGTCCTAAGCAGGCTCTGCGATGTGGGGCTCGAACTCACAAACCACGAGATCATGACCTGAGTGGAAGTTGTACGCTCAACTGACTGAGCCACCCAGGCAACTTGAGTGGGTCTTGTCCTTGACTATATATGAGAATCGCTTGGAGAGCTTTTACAAGGTGTACAGGCCCTACCTGGAAAGATTCTGACTCTATTAGTCTGGGCTGGGACCTGTCACGGATAGTTTTAAAACCTCTCAGGCAATTCTCTTATATGACCAGGGCTAAGTTCCACTGATACAGACAAGTGGTTTGGTTAAGTCCCAAAGTCTCACTCTGGAGAAGGTGTACTCACACACAGAGGTAAGGAGAACAGCCCTGCTGTCATCAACCATCCACGGTGAGCCACAAGATGTCTCTGAGCTCCTGCAGCTCTCTTGCTGTAAACAGTGTGGACAGAGTCTTTCATGTTTACATCTCAGAAGAGTGAGGATCAAGAATTTTAAGGAACGTGTTCAAGGACACGCTTGTAAAAGAAATAGAGGTGGATGTGCATGAAGTTCCACCTTTCTACAAGGTCAATGCCCTTTCCACTCCGTTTTTTTTTTTTGTTTTGTTTTTTGTTTTGTTTTTTTTTTGTTTTTTTTTTTTTTGTTTTTTTTTGTGTATGTCCTACTATTGCTGGTGCTGAGGAAAAGATATAATTTAGGAGTGATTATTGACTTTTATGAAATGTGTGGTGCTGTTGGTTATAACAAAGAAAAGAAAATAATTTTATTCCACAGTTTCTGTTCATCCTCAAAGCCAAACTGACTGATTTGTATAGAGGTGTGTGATAAGTTTTGGATATATCAGCTTGGATAGGTTGAACTACAGTCCCAGTTATACAGCCAAGCACTGATCTAGTTGCTGCTGTGAAGGTATTTTGCAAATGTGATTAAAATCCCCAATTAGTTGACTTTAAGTTAGTTAAAGGGATGGGGGAGCACCCTGGGTCAGTTGGAAGAGCATGTGAGTCTTGACCTCAGGGTTATGAGTTCCAGCCCCACATGGGGTATAGGGATCATTTAAATAAATAAAAATTTAAAAAAATTAAAGGGATATTATCCTTCATGGACCTGCCCTAATCTGGAGAGCCCTTTAAAAGAAAGCTGAGGGACCCCAAAAAACTTCCTAAGCTGAGGGACCCCAAACAACTTTTTCCCTGTGGAGTTCCAACCTGTTCATGATACTCTTTTGTTTTTAAAAGTTTATTTATTTATTTTGAGAGACTGTGCACGCTAGTGGGGGGGAGGGCAGAAAGAGAGAGAGAGAGAGAACAAGAATCCCAAGCAGGCTCCACACTCAGCACGGAACTTGACACAGTGTTCGATCTCACAACTGCAAGATCATGACCTGAGCCAATATCAAGACTGAGCCACCCAGGCTCTCCCATAATACTTTCTTGATCAACTGTCCTATAGACATTAGGCTTGCTTAACTAGCCCCCACAACTGCATCATATTTAATATCTCCTACTGGCTCTGCTCTTCTGTTTGAACCCTTACAGTTCGGTTTTATATCTATGTGTATATATCCTTGCTTCTAAAGAACTGCTTATAGAGGTTCACTTAGCAAACCACAAATTGCTCTAAGACAACTTGTCAGCAAGAAAAGACCCTCTTTCTTTTGTATTGCATTAGGCCAGTAGTCTTCAAAGTGCGCCTCCCCCCAATCCCCACCCCACCAGTAGCATACCTTACCAAATGAGAAACTCTGTGTCTGGGATCCACAATCTGTTCTGAAAAGCTCTCCATGTGGTTCTGATGCAGGCTGAAGCTTGAGGACCAGTTTAGACAATGATGTAAGTTCCAGATATTTGTAAAATGTTCTTAAGTCATATGACATGAGATAAAACAAAGCCAAAGAATTCCTAAGTCTATAAAATTCACGTCTCACAGGTTCACTTTAGAGCCTGCTGCATCTCTGCCTTGGAAAGGAGCTCTTCCAAATGGAGCCATCAAGCTTTGCCTACAGGACAGTGACAAGCACAGACTGGCAATCTCTCGTCCCATTAGCACTGGCATCAACATCACAGTGGTTTTATGATTTCATGTGTCATTGCTCACTATCTAACTCTTTGCTGACTGGAAAGTTGTTACTTGGGTCATTAAAGTCAGATAATGGTTGTCTCCAACCAGAATCCCTCCTATTCCCTGCTTTCCAACCTTGCATTCCAATATGCAAGGTCTGGCCTTCACCCCAGCTACTATTTCTTTATGTGTAGAAGTAATTAGATCAGCTTCGCTGAGGACAGGTTGGTGCTCATGGAGCGTATGTAGCACATTTGATACCTACTTCGGTTCTTTTGTTTTACTTGACCCCATCCACATCTGTAGGCTGGGCTTCATTTCTCTAGCCAGCCATTGCAGAAATGCATGGTTTTTGTCCCAAGTGAAACTGGGCAAATTAGGCCATCACAACTACATCATCACTTCTTGGAAAATTAACTGAAGGTACTCAACCAGTGGTGGGCCAGTGGCATCAATCCAAACCCTCCTTAAACCCAGGAGGGAAGTCCACTCTGCACATCAGCCCTTAGTTAGCATCTTTGCATTCTCACAGGAAGTAGAACCTGTACTGGTGATTATTTGTGTACTTAGTTTTCTGTTTTGATGATGTATCATCTCAATGTCTCAACACAAGGAGGAATGTGAGCAAAGATGAAAGTGTTGATGTGAATTTTTTTTAATAAAAAAAAATGTTTTAATGTTTATTTATTTTTGAGAGAGACAGAGATGGAATGTGAGTGGGTTAGGGGCAGAGAGAGAGGGAGACACAGAATCTGAAACAGGCTCCAGGGGCTCGAACCCACGAGCTGTGAGATCATGACCTAAGCCGAAGTTGGATGCTCAACCCACTGAGCCACTCAGGCACCCCTGATGTGAATTTGAATAACACAGTTTACTCAAGTTTAACATCTTTGCACTTCCACATTCAACTCAGTTTGAATAAGAATGCTTTATTTCTTCTCTAAGATAAGAATTCATGCACAATGCTCTTATCACAAGCCAACCTTATTGGATGGTTTGGGGTCAAGTGGGAAGGTAGCATGGTAACATTACCATTCTAAAAACACCTTATTCTTTCTTAAAGTTCATGATCATTTTTATAATATATAGTCACATCACACCCCCATTTGAGATAGTTAAAAGTCATTTTTTCTAAATAGATTCGGGGTGAGGGGAGGGGTGGGGAAGAAAACCTAAGCTGAAAAAGTTGGCCAAACCTCAGACCTTGGTAAATTAGGTAGACTTCATCATCCATTTTTTTTCACTCATCCATTTTTTAAAAATTATTTAAAATTTTTTTTAATGTTTATTTATTTTTGAGATAGAGACAGAGTATGAGTGGAGGAGGGGTAGAGACAGAGAGGGAGACACAGAATCCAAAGGAGCCTCCAGGCTCTGAGCTGTCAGCAAAGAGCCTGATGCAGGACTCAAACTCATGGGCCATGAGATCATGACCTGAGCTGAAGTCGGATACTTACCTGACTGAGCCACCCAGGTGGCCCTATTCACACATCCATTTGATTCTTCATCGATTCATTTGTTCATTCATTCACTTAGTGAATATGTGTTGAGGCGACAGTTATAAAATAATCTGGCTGATGTGTGTGTGTGTGTGTGTGTGTATACATGAGCACAATATACTCAAAAATGATTTTAATTGTTAATGTATCTCTTATACTCTCATGTGTGCACTATTCTTTATTGTTATACCATTAGGAATAATTAATGTAACATTCCCGCACATATTAAGAGAATCACATGTCCTTAGAAAAGAAGCTTTACCCAACCACTCAATTTAAAATGTCAATTCAGTGTGTTAAAACGCCAAAGATTCCTATTAGGAGGGTGAAAGCACATATCAAGGCTGCACAAAACAAACACTATTACAACCCAGATGAATATTTCATCACTTCTTATTTCTTGTTCTTTTGGATTAGCCAGTACCTCTGTAGGTGGTTGACATTGGACCCATGGACTCAATGGAGGTGATGTTAGCACTTTAATCAAATGAAAAGTCCTACTTGAGTAATAGTGTACTGAGTTTCTTAATGTTCTATCAAAACATTTTTGAGCTTCTCAAGTCTGTAACTGTCCTAAGCTGACTTTTCTGAGCAAAGCCTTCCCCATTGTAAGTACTGTCACAGAAAGACAATTCTTAGCAAGAAGAAGAAACTTAAATTAGGCAGCATGGTGGATACAGTACTTTGTTCAAATCTCAAGTTGTGAAAGCAATTTCAAATGGCATGACCAGCACTGAATGGAATAGAACAGAACAGACTGGAAAGGAATGGAAAATATCTGAATGGATCTCATGGCATGCCATAAAAGTTGGTATTGTTTGGGGAAAACCTTTTCTTTAATATAAAATCTCTTGCATCATCAGTTTTCTCTCTACCAAATCTTCCCATATTATAAATGTGGAATTATTTCATTTTAAAACAAAACTTCTCAAGGAGGAGCCAAGAAGGTAGAATAGCATGGAAGTTTCTTGTGTGTCTTGCCTCCATGAAATACAGCCAGACCAACACCAAACCATCCTGCACACCTAGAAAACTGATCTGAGGATTAACACAACAATCTTCACAACCTGAACCACAGAATTCAGCAGGTACGCAGCACAGAGAGGTGAACTGGGAGAGAGAGAAGCCGCAGAGGGCAGGGAGCTGCTTTTGTGTGTGAAGAGAGGACAGAGATTCGGGGGGGGGGGATATGGGAAAAGCACCCCACCCCAAAAGCAGTTGGAGAGAAAGAGGAAAAGTGGAAACAGCCCCAGGGACCGAACTAAAAAGGGAGAAAGGAGAAAGGAGAAAGGAGAGGGTTTAAATTCCATTAAGAATATAAACAGGGGGAGAACAGAGTCTGAAACTCCACAGCTCCATACCTGGTGAGAAGGGCGAATCCCCATGAGCAGAATGGAGTCTGGGGTTCTTCAGGCCACACAGAGAGAGGCAGGTTCCCCTGCTGGGAGGACACCTGGTTGAGGCTGTGTGACTCCCTCCCAAAGGGAAGGTCCCAGTGGACCCGGGAGAGCAACCACATTTGCTGGTCTTGGAACAAAGTCGTTAAGGGTGAAGCCTGGTGCCAGATGTGTGTTGTGATTTTCCAGAATCCCTGAAATGCTGCTGCTACACAATCTCACAAACTTTCTCTGGGGCGGGCTGGCACCTGGCTGCAGTCTCTGGGTGTCGGCAGCAGCACAGCCTGCGAATGTTCCTGGGTGCAGCCGGCACCCGGCCATTGCTCGGTGAGACCCTCTGCAGCGGGGAAGAATGGGTCAAAGCCACAGTCCCACAGAAGTAAGGGGCCTGGAAAAACAGCCGCATCAGAGACAAAGCTCAGGAGGGAGGTCCTGCCTGGAGCTTGGTCACAGGCTGTGTAAAAGCAGGGACTGTATGGAAGCCGAAGACAAAGGACGGGTGTGCGATTGCTCATCAGGGAGAACAAAGTTCCGATATCAGAGACTGGGTAGCTGGGTGATGCCATTTTTACTGCTCCCGCACATGCACACCTACAAGCGCCACAGCAATCCACCCCCATAAGCTAAGTAGAACCATGTAGTGGAGAATGGAGCCATTACACTAAGCCCCGCCAACTGGACCAAACTCACTCTTCAGGAACACAAGTCTCTCTGCCTGCTTAGTTTACAGACTATAAAGCACTTCATAGTTTGACTTCTAGGGGAAAATGAAGTAATTTCAGTCATATTTCAGTCTGTTTTCTGGTCCATCTATTCAATTTTCTTTCTTTCCTTTTTTTCTTTATTCTTTTATCTCTTTTTCATATCTTTTCTTTTTCTTGAATACAGAAAGAGAAAAATTCATTTTTATTTTCAATTTTTATTAAAAATATTTTTCTTCAATTTTTTCTACTATATTTTTTAATTTTGTGTAATTTTTTCAAATCCTATTTTACTTCCTTCACTTCATTTTAGTCTACTTCAGTGTATTTATTTTTTCAAATTTTCAAACGATTTCCTTCTTTTTTCTTCCCCTTTTTTCTCTAATCTATCAAGCCCCTTTCAGCACCCAGACCAAAACACACCTAGGATCTAGCATCATTTATTCGATTTGTGTGTGTGTTTCTTTTTAATTTTTAAATTTTAATATTTTTTAAATTTTAATTTCATTTCTATTTTAATTTTTTTTTGCCTCATTAGTTCCTTTTCTCCCTTCAAAGTGATGAAACAAAGGAATTCACCCCAAAAGAAAGAGCAGGAAGAAATGACAGCCAGGGACTTAACCAATACAGATACAAGCAAGATGTCTGAACCAGAATTTAGAATCATGATAATAAGAATACTAGCTGGAGTCAAAAATAGATTAGAATCACCTTCTGTGGATATAAAGGGAGCAAAAGCTAGTCAGGATGAAATAAAAAATGCTATAACTGAGCTGCAATCTCAAGTGGATGCCATGGCAGCAAGGATGGTTGAGGCAGAACAGAGAATCAGTGATATAGAGAAGAAACTTATGAAGAATAATGAAGCAGAAAAAAAAAGAGAGAGAGATTAAGGCAAAAGAGCACAATTTAAGAATTAGAGAAATCAGTCACTCATTAAAAAGGAACAACATCAGAATCATAGGGGTCCCAGCAGAGGAATAGAGAGAAACAGGGGTAGAAGGGTAATGTGAGCAAATCATAATAGAAAACATTCCTAACCTGGGGAAAGACACAGACATCAAAATCCAGGAAGCACAGAGGACTCCCATTAGATTCAACAAAAACCAACTATCAACAAGGCATATCATAGTCAAAATCACAAAATACTCAGGCAAGGAGAGAATCATGAAAGCAGTGAGGGAAAAAAAGTCCTTAACCTACAAGGGAAGACAGATCAGGTTTGCAGCAGACCTATCCACAAAAAAGTAGTAGGCCAGAAAGGAGTGGCAGGATATATTCAGCGTGCTGAATCAGAAAAATATGCAGCCAAGAATTCTTTATCCAGCAAGGCTGTCATTCAAAACAGAAGGAGAGATAAAAAGTTTCCCAAACAAAAATTAAAATTAAACTAAACCATCCCTGCAAGAAATTTTAAGGGGGACTCTCTGAGGGGAGAAAAGATGAAACAACAACAACAACAACAAATAAATAAATAAATAAATACCAAAAGCAACAAAGATTAGAAAGGCCCAGAGAATACCACCAGAAACTCCAACTCTACAAGCAACATAATGGCAATAAATTCATATCTTTCAGTACTCACTCTACACGTCAATGGACTCAATGCTCCAATCAAAAGACATAGGGTAACAGAATGGATAAGAAAACAAGATCCATCTATATGCTGTTTACAGGAGACATACTTTAGACCTAAAGACACCTTCAGATTGAAAATAAGGGGATGAGGAACCATCTACCATGCTAATGGTTAACAAAAGAAAGCCAGAATAGCCATACTTATATCAGACAATCTAGACTTTAAAATAAAGACTGTATCAAGAGATGCAGAAGGGCGTTATATCATAATCAAGGGGTCTATCCACCAAGAAGACCTAAGAATTGTAAACATTTATGTGCCAAATGTGAGAGCACCCAAATATATAAATCAATTAATCACAAACATAAATAAACTCATTGATAGTAATACCATAATAGTAGGAGACTTCAACACCCCACTCACAGCAATGGACAGATCATCTAATCCAAAAATCAACAAGGAAAGAATGGCTTTGAATGACACACTGGACCAGATGGACTTAACAGATATATTCAGAGCATTTCACCCTAAAGCAGCAGAATACACATTCTTCTCCAGTTCACATGGAACATTCTCCAGAAAAGACCATATATTGGGACATAAATCAGCCCTCAACAAGTACAAGAAGTTCAAGATCATACCGTGCATATTTTCAGACCACAACGCTATGAAACTCAAAGTCAACCACAAGAAAAAATTTGGAAAGGTAACAAATACTTGGAGACTAAAGAACATTGTACTAAAGAATGATTGGGCTAATCAAGAAGTTAAAGAGGAAGTTAAAAAGTTCATGGAAGCCAATGAAAATGATAACACCACAACCCAAAACCTCTGGGACGTAGCAAAGGCGGTCATAAGAGGAAAGTATATAACAATCCAGGCCTTCCTAAAGAAGGAAGAAGGGTCTCAGATACACAAAACTAACCTTATGACTTAGAGCTGGAAAAAGAACAGCAAGTAAAACCCCAAACCAGCAGAAGACAGGAAATAATAAATAATAAATATTAGAGGAGAAATTAATGCTATTGAAACAATAACAAAAACAAAAACAAAAACAGTAGAACAGATCAATGAAACCAGAAGCTGGTTCTTTGAAAGAATTAACAAAATTGGTAAACCAGTAGCCAGTTTGATCAAAAAGAAAAAGGAAAGGACCCAAATAAATAAAATCAAGAATGAAAGAGGAGAGATCACAACCAACACAGCAGGAATAAAAATAACATAACAGAATATTATAAGCAATTATATGCCAATAAAATGGGCAATCTGGAAGAAATGGAAAAATTCCTAGAAACATATACACTAACAAAACTGAAACAGGAAGAAATAGAAAATCTGAACAGACCCATAACCAGTAAAGAAATCAAATTAGTAATCAAAAATCTGCCAAAAAACAAGAGTCCAGGGCCAGATGGCTTTCCAGGGGAATTCCCAAACATTTAAGGAAGATTTAACACATATTCTCTTGAAGCTGTTCTAAAAAATAGAAATAGAAGGAAAACTTCCAAACTCTTCCTAGGAAGCCAGCATTACCTTGATTCCAGAACCAGACAGAGACCCCCCCTAAAAAGGAGAACTATAGACCAATTTCCCTGATGAACATGGATGCAAAAATCCTCAACAAGATATTAGCCAACCGGATCCAACAATACATTAAGAAAATTATTCACCACGACCAAGCGGGATTTATACCTGGGATGCAGGTCTGGTTCAATATCTGCAAAACAATTAACGTGATTCATCACATCAGTAAAAGAAAGGACAAGAACCATATGATCCTCTCAATAGATGCAGAGAAAGCATTTGACAAAATACAGCATCTTTTCTTGATAAAAACCCTCAAGAAAGTAGGGATAGAAGGAGCATACCTCAAGATCATAAAAGCCGTACATGAAAGACCCAGCGCTAATATCATCTTCAACGGGGAAAAACTGACAGCTTTCCCCCTAAGGTCAGGAACAGGATAGGGATGTCCAGTCTCACCAATGTTATTCAACATAGGATTGGAAACCTTAGCCTGTGTAATCAGACAACACAAAGAAATAAAAGCCATCCAAATTGACCAGGAGGAGGCCAAACCTTCTCTCTTTGCAGATGACATGATACTCTATATGGAAAACCCAAAAGATTGCACCAAAAAACTCCTAGAACTGATTCATGAATTCAGAAAAGTTGCAGGATATAAAATCAACGCACAGAAATCGGTTGCATTCTTATATACCAACAATGAAGCAACAGAAAGAGAAATCAAGGAATTGATTCCACTTACAGTTGCACCAAAAACCATAAAATACCTATCAATAAATCTGACCAAAGAGGTGAAAAAATCTATACACTGAAAAGTATACAAAGCTTATGAACGAAATTGAAGAAGACACAAGAAAAATGGAAAAAGATTCCATGGTCCTGGATAAGGAGAACAAATTTTGTTAAAAAGTGGATACTACCCAAAGCAATCTACATATTCAATGCCATCCCTATCAAAATAAAACCAGCATTCTTCACAGACCTAGAACAAATAATCCTAAAATTTGTATGGAACCAGAAGAGACCCTGAATAGCCAAAGCAATCTTGAAAAAGAAAACCAAAGCAGGAGGCATCACAATCCCGGAGTTCAAGCTATACTACAAAGTTGTAATCATCAAGACAG
This sequence comes from Panthera uncia, assembly GCF_023721935.1. Taxonomy (NCBI): domain Eukaryota; kingdom Metazoa; phylum Chordata; class Mammalia; order Carnivora; family Felidae; genus Panthera; species Panthera uncia. Next base: position 55,975,989 of record NW_026057586.1, on the reverse strand, counting down.
TATGGTACTGGCACAAGAAAAGACACTCAGATCAATGGAACAGAATAAGGAACCCAGAAATGGACCCACAAACCTATGGGCAACGAATCTTTGACAGAGCAGGAAAGAATATCCAATGGAATAAAGACAGTCTCTTTAGCAAGTGGTGCTGGGAAAACTGGACAATGACATGCAGAAGAATGAACCTGGACCATTTTCTTATACCATACACAAAAATAAACTCAAAATGGATGAAAGACCTGAATGTAAGACAAGAAGCCATCAAAATCCTTGAGGAGAAAGCAGTCAAAAACCTCTTTGATCTTGGCCGCAGCAACTTCTTACTCAACACATCTCCTGAGGCAAGGAAAACAAGAGCAAAAAATGAACTATTGTGAACCCATCAAAATAAAAAACCTTCTGCACAGTGAAGGAAACAATCAGCAAAACTAAAAGGCAACTGAAAGAATGAGAGAAGATATTCACAAACGACATATCAGATAAAGGGTTAGTATCCAAAATCTATAAAGAACTTATCAAATTCAACACCCAAAAAGCAAATAATCTAGTGAAGAAATGGGCAAAAGACATGAATAGACACTTCTCCAAAGAAGACATCCAGATGTCCAGCCGGTAGATGAAAAAATACTCAACATGACTCATCATCAGGGAACTACAAATCAAAACCACAATGAGATACCACCTCACCCTTGTCAGAATGGCTAACATTAACAACTCAAGCAACAACAGATGTTGGCAAAGATGCAGAGAAAGAGGATTACTTTTGCATTGCTGGTAGGAATGCAAGCTGGTGCAGCCACTCTGGAAATCAGTACAGAGGTTCCTCAAAAAATTAAAAATAGAACTACCCTACGACCCAGCAACTGCATTAGTAGGTATTTATCCAAGGGATACAGGTATGCTGTTTCAAAGGGACACATGCACCCCCATGTTTATAGCAGCACTATCAACAATAGCCAAAGTATGGAAAGAGACCCAAATGTCCATAAATGGATGAATTGATAAAGAAGATGTGGTATATATATACAAGTATTACTTGGAGTATTACTTGGCAATCCAAAAGAATGGAATCTTGTTATTTGCAACTATGTGGATGGAACTGGAGGGTATTATGCTAAGTGAAATTAATCAGTCAGAGAAAGACAAATATCATATGACTTCACTCATATGAGGACTTTAAGACACAGAACAGATGAACACAAGGGAAGGGAAGCAAAAATAATGTAGAAACAGGGAGGGGGATAAAACATAAGATACCCTTAAACATGGAGAACAAACAGAGATTTACTGGAGGGGTTGTGGGAGGGCGGATGGGCTAAATGGATAAGGGGCATTAAGGAATCTACTCCTGAAATCATTGTTATACTATATGCTAACTGATTTGGATGTAAATTTTAAAAATAAAATTTAATAATAAATAAATAAATACACACACACACACACACACACACACACACACACACAAACAAAAAAAAAAAAAACCCAAAAAACAAACCTCTCCCGAACCCACTAATCACCCTGGCTACTGCCCCACTACTTTCTTTCCACTTAAAGCAAATGCCCTAAAAGTAGTGTTCATCTTTACCTATTCTCTCCTTCCAGTCTATCTTGACTGTCCTTCCCTCAGCTTTTTGAGCCCACCAGTCCAGCAAAATGACTATAGTCAAAGTTATTTGACAAAAGAAGTGAACATATTTCCAAATTCAGTGGCAAATTCTAAGCCCTCATTTGCTTGGGCAACCAATAGCACTGGATGCATTAATTCAGTGTTAGAAACACCCCCTCTTACCCCTCCACTGATACCATTCCAGTCCAAGTCAACTTCCCTCTCCCCTGTATCATTGTACTACTCTCCTAACCGTACTCTTTGCTTCTGTTCTCACCCACTATCCCTTCTTTCCCTGCAATAAGCTCTTCTCAATGAAACAGCCAAATGATTTCATTCCTTTGCTTAAAATCTTCCATCAACTTCTTGTGTTATTCAGGGTGAAAATCAACATCTTTACAAAAGCCTATGAAGCCCTACGCATTTGGCCCCCTATCCAACCTCACTGCTCACTATTCTCATTCTGGTCTACCATTTCTTACTACACTGATCTTTTCCCTGTTTGCCAAGCTGACTAGGCATGCACATTATGGGAATCCCAAAAGGAGAGGAGAGAGAGAAAGGAAAGAAGAGCTTACTTAAAGATATAATGGACGAAATCACTCAAATCTGAGAAAAACAATGAACCTATAAATTAAGTAAGCTCAAAAAATCAAACTAGGACATATAAATTCAAGAATCTCAAAAAATCTAACTAAAACCAAAGAGAACCACACAGGGACACATTATAATCAAAATGTCTAAAGTTAAAGACAAAGAATATTGAAAGCAGCAAGAGAAAAGCAATTTGCTACATACAAGGGAAGCTCCCTAAGCCTACCAGAGGATTTCATAGTGGTACACTTGCAGGTCAGTTTATGTGCTGCCAAAGCAAGCACAGTACACTTGCAGGTCAAAAGGGAGTGGGATAATATATTCAAAGTACTGAAAGAAAAAAAACTGGTAAAAACAATACGGTATCCAACAAAACTGTCTTTTGAAAATGAAAAAGAAATTAAGACAGTCCTAAATAAAACCTGGGGGAATTTATTACTAATAGATCTACTTTATAAGTAATGTTAAAGGAGTCCTTGAAGTTGAAAAAAAAAAAGGTGCATAGAATTTAAAAGACAATAAAAATCCTGTAAATCTGGGGGCACCTGGGTGGCTCAGTCAGCTGAGCGTCCAACTCTTGATTTGTTACATATACAAAACACCAACCAAAAGCATTAGAATATACACTCTCCTCAAGTGCACAGGGAACATTCTTCAGGATAGACCACATATGAGGTCACAAAACAAGTTTAGCAAATTCAAGAAGATTGAAATCATATAAACCATCTTTTCTGATGACAATGGAATGAAACTAGAAATCTGTAGTATAAGAAAAACTGAAAATCCACAAATATGTGGAAATTAAGCAACACACTCTTCAACAACCAGTGGATTAAAGAAGAAATTACAACGGAAAATAGAAAACACTTTGAGGCAAATGAAAACAAAAACACAAAATACCAAAACCTATGGAATGCAATGAAAGCAAAGCAAATTTGATAACCTGGAAGGAATGAACAAATGCAAAGAAATAAACACTCAACGAAGAGTGAATCATGAAGAAATAGAAAGTCTGAACAGACCTATAAATAGTAAGGAGATGGATCCAGTAATCAAAAACCTTCCAACAAAGAAAAACCCCAGTATCAGATGGCTTCACTGGGGAGTCCTGCCAAACATTTAAAGAATTAACATCAACTGTCCTGAAACTCTTAAAAACTGAAGTGAAGGGAACACTTCCAAGTTCATTGTTTGAGGCAAGCATTGTCTCAATACCAAAGTTAGACAAAAAAGCTATAATAAAAGAGAACTATGGACCAATATCTTGATGACACTGATGCAAAAATCCTCAACAAAATATTAGTAAGCCCAATTCAATAGTATATTAAAAGGATTTACACCATGACCAAGTGGGATTTATTCCTAGAAGGCAAGGATGGTTCAACATATGAAAATCAAACCATGTAATTCACCACACTAACAGAATGAAGAAAAAACCCCACATGATCATTACAACTGATGCAGAAAAAACATTTGACAAGATTCAACATCTTTCCATGTGTTTCAAAAACACTAAAAAACTACAATTAGAAGATAATTACCTCAACATAATAAAGGCCACAACTAGTACCATACTCAATGGTGAAAGACTGAAAGCTGTTTCTCTAATATCGGGAGCAAGGCATGGATACCAGACTCACCACTCGTACTTCTATTCAACATAGTATTGGAAGTCCTAGCCAGAGCAATTAGGCAAGAAACATAAATAAAAATCATCTAAGTTGAAAAAGAAGTAAAATTGTATGTTTGCAGATGACATGATCTTACATGTAAAAAACCTAAAGATTCCACAAAAAAAAATGTTAGAACAAATAAATTCAGCAAAGTTGTAGGATACAAAATCAACACACAAAAATTAGTTGTATTTCTACACAATAACGATGAACAATCCAAAAAAGAAAATAAAGAGAACAATTCCATGTATAATAACATTAGTAATAATAAAATATTTAGGAATAGACCTAACCAAAGTGGTGAAAGGCTTGTACATTGAAAAGTATAAAATATCTCTGAAAAAAGTTTAAAAAGACACAAACAAATGAAAAGACATTTCATGCTCACAGACTGGAAGATTTAATATTGTTAAGACGACTGTAATACCCAAAGTGATATTCAGTACACCCCCATTCAAGGTTCCAATGGCATTTTTTAAAGAAACAGAAAACTTCAGCCCAAAATCCATATGAAATCTCAACTTGAATAGTCAAAAAAAATTTTGCAAATGAAGAAAAAGTTGGAGAACTCACACTTCCTTATTTCTCCTCATTCATTCATGACTTTATCTATTTGAGTCCTCGCTCTTTTCTTTTTGAGAAGTCTGGCTAGGGGTTTATCAATTTTTTTTATTCTTTCAACAAACCAGATCTTAGATTCTTTGATCTGTTTTACTGTTTTTTTTTTTATTCTATATTGTTTATTTCTGCTCTACCCTTTATTATTTCTCTTTTTCTGATGGCTATGGGCTTTTTTTGCTGCTTTCTAGTTCCTTTAGGTATGAGGTTAGGTTGTGTATTTGGGACCTTTCTTGCTTCTTGATATAGGTCTGAATAGCAATGTATTTTCCTCTTAGGACCACCTTTGCTGGATTGTTGTACTTTCATTTTCACCTACTTCCATATATTTTTAAATTTCTTCTTTAATTTCCCTGTTGACCCATTCATTCTTTAGTAGGATGTTCTTTAACTTCCATTTATTTGTGGACTTTCCACAGTTTTTCTTGTGGTTGAGTTCAAGTTTCATAGCGTTGCAATCTGAAAATGTGCATGGTATAATCTCAATCCTTTTATACCTGTTGAGGGATGTTTTGTGACCCAGTATGTGATCTATTTTGGAGAATGTTCCATGTGCACTTGGGAAGAATGTGTATTCTGCCGCTTTTGGATGAAAAGTTCTGAATGTATCTGTTATGTCCATCTGGTCCAATGTGTCATTCAGAGCCATTGTTTCCTTATTGATTTTCTGCCTAGGTGATTTTTCCATTGTTGTAGGTGGAGGATTAAAGTCCCCTACAATCATGGTATTATTACCTATACATTTATTTATGTTTATGATTAATTGATTTATATATTTGAGTTCTTCCACATTGGGGATACAAACATTTATAATTATTAGCTTTTCTTGATGGATAGATCCCTTAATTATGATATAATGCCCTTCTTCATTTCTTGGTATAGTTTTTGTTTTAAAATCTAGTTTGTCTGATATGAGTATGACTTCTCTGGCTTTCTTTTGAAATCCAGTAGCATGATAGATGGTTCTCATACCCTCATTATCAATCTGCAGGTGTCCTCAGGTCTCAAATGAGTTTCTTGTAGACAGCATATAGATGGATCTTGTTTTTTTTTTTTTTTCCATTCTGATACCCTATGTCTTTTGATGGAGCATTTAGTACATTTACATTCAGTGTTATTAATGAAAGATATGGATTTAGTGTCATTGTGTTAACTGTAGGTTTCATACTTGTGGTGATGTCTCTGGTCCTTTGTAGTCTTTGCTGCTTTCTACTCACAGAGTCCCCCTTAGAATCTCCTACTGGGCTGGTTTAGTGGTCATGAACTCCTTTAGTTTTTGTTTGTGTGGGAAAGCCTTGATCTCTCCTTCTATTCTGAATGCCAGCCTTGTTGGATAGAGTCTTCTTGACTGCATATTTTTCCTATTCAGCACACTGAATATTTCCTATCAGTCCCTTCTGGCCTGCTAAGTTTCAGTGGACAGGTCTGTTTAACTACCCTTATGTGTCTACCCTTGTAGGTTAAGGACCATTTGTCCCTAGCTGCTTTCAAAATTCTCTCTTTATCTTTGTATTTTGACAGTTTCACTATGATAGGTCATGGTTTTAACCTGTTTTTATTGATCCTGAAGGGAGCTCTCCTTGTTTCTTGGACTTGGATGCCTGTTTCCTTCCCCAGATTAGGGAAGTTCTCAGCTATAATTTATTCAAATAAACCTCCTGCCCCTTTCTCTCTTTCTTCTTCTTCTGAAACTCCTATGATACAGATATTATTTCATTACATTGAATCACTTAGCTCTCTAATTCTCCCCTCGAGGTCTAGTCATTTCCTTTCCCTCTTTTTCCAGCTTCATCATCTTCCATTATTTTATCTTCTATTTCACCTGTTTTCTCCTCTGCTTCTTCCATCCTTGCTGTCACTGTATCTAGTTTATTTTGCATCTTGTTTATAGCATTTCTTAACCCACCATGACTATTTCTTAGGTCTTTGATCTCTGTAGCAATAGATTCTGTGTTGTCTTCTATGCTTTTTTCAAGTCCAGTTATTAGCCTCATGACTATTATTCTAAATTGTTCAGATATATTGTTTACATCTGTTTTGAGCAATTCTCTGGCTGTCTTTTCTTCCTAGAATTTCTTTTGAGGGGAATTCTTCCATTTCACAATTTTGGCTAGGTTTCTGCATTTTATGTGTTTTAATAGCTTGTTATATGTCCTGCATCTGTGAAAATTACTATATTAAAAAGGGGTCATACACTGTCCAGGGACTGGCACTTCAGGAAGTGTTTTGGAGTGTGTTGTGTGCACTCTGCTGTTGTGTACTTGGCTGCCCTATCCCATTGGTCAGTCCTCTGCAAAGCTTCTCCTTGCTGGTAGTGGTGGATTGTTTAGGCCTTCTAACAGGTGTGCTTTGATTTGTTAGTTGAAGTAACCCTGGAAAAAAGGAAAAGGCAGGGAACCTGATCCCATGCAAAGAGAAAAATGAAAGGGGTGGGAAAAAAAAGACCAAGCAGAAAATCAAAGAAACTATAAGGTTTAATCCAGACAGAGAGAGAGAGAAAGGAAAATAAAGAAGGAGATATAGAAAAGGTGTAAAAAGAATAGATTAAAAATGCCTGATTAAACAAACAGAACAGAGAAAGAAAGAAAATATATATAGTAAGAATTGACCAAAAATCAAATAAGAAACTATGAGCTTGATTCCAAAGTGGGGCGGGGAGGGGGGGGGAGGGTTGGCAAGAGGGTAGAAAGGAAAAGAAAAGAGAAAAGAAAGCACGTAAAGAAAAGGGATAAGATAAGAGAGAAAGACTAACACAAAACCACAGAACAGTCATCTGTTGGTGCCTGGGACTGGGTGGCTGTGCTGGTCTGGAGGAGAGGCTGTCTGGTTCATTCAGTGTCAGTCCTGCTCTAGTAGACAGCAGTTACCAGGCACAGAGGGGGCGGGGTTTGGTGTAAGCAGGTCACGCCTCCACTGGGGGCTGCTGTCCTGTTACCTGAAGCCGCACTGCATTGGTGATGGGAAGAAAAATGGTGACACCCCAATCTCTCTTCCCCGGACTGGGTATCTCAAATCACTGTGTTCAGGCAGCCCTCACAGAGTAAGGGTGGACAGTTGGCTTGTCCTGCTCCACAGTGTCCTGTGCCTCCCAGGGTCTTGGCTGGGATTCAAAACCTGAGGTCTTAAGGGGCCTTGCACTGTGTGGATTCTGTTCTGGGGTAGCACCACTCCACCCTGCCCATAAAGGGCCATTGGCTGGCACATGCAAGGTCTTTAGTTCTTGGGGGACAATAAACCCTCTTCCCACAGTACTCCAGGGAGGGGACTGTTCCCTCCCAGTATGCCCTTGAGAATGCTACCCCTCCCCAGGAAGGCTCCCTACCACCCACCCCAGGGGCATGCACAGGCATGGGCTTTGGTCTGGAGAAAATCACGCACTTTTGAAAACTCGGATCTTCAGCTCCTAAGGCTGTTTGCAAAGTAGAAACTGGCACTCTCCGTATTTTCCGTTTTCCATTCCATGGTCCAGAGAGGTTTTTCTCTTGTCCTGACACAATACCATACTTCCAGAAGCCTCTCTTTCTCTCCCTTTTGTCTCTCCACAGAAGGGGTTCCCTCCTCTCTGTACCTACGTTGTTTTATCTCCCCCAATTCACAAACACATACCTCTGTCTTGCCAAGTTGTCTCCTTCCACCTGTGGAGACTTTTCTGTCTCTCTGCAGATTGATTTCCTGGGTGTTCCAAGTGTTCTGACCTCAATACAGCTGTGTTTGAAGGATGAGAGAAATCCTGGTCCCCCTATTTCTCCACCATATTAATTCCTTGTGCTGGTAAGAACTTTGAAGCCTGGATGCTCTTCTCAGACGTTCAAGATTCAGACTCCAATGATGTCACACACAACACCTAACCAAAAATGGTGCAAAGGTCCACACTTCCTTGTTCAAAACTTATTACAAATCTGCAGCAATCCACACAATGTGGCACTGACATAAAGACGGACAAATAGACCAGTAGAATAGAATAGAAACTCCAAAAATAAACCCTCCTGTATATGATTAAATGATCTTTGATAGGGTGCTAAGACCACTCAATGAGGAAAGGACACTCTCTTCAACAAATGGTGTTGGGAAAACTAGACATCCAAAAGCAAAAGTAGGACCGTGGATCCTTATCTTATATCATATATAGAAATTAACTCAAAATAAATCAGAGACCTAAATTTAAGTCCCCAAACTAAAACTCCTAAAATAAAACATAAGGGAAAGCTTCATGACATTGGATTTAACAATGATTTCTTGGATGCGACACTAAAAGCACAGGCAACGAAAGCAAAAATAGACAAATGGAACTACATGTAACTTAACTTTTGTTCATCAAAAGACATAGTCAGCAGAGTGAAAAGGCAGCCTATAGAATGAGAGAAATGATTTGCAAGCTATATACTTGATAAGGGGTTAATATCCATAAAATATAAAGAACTCCTATTATTCAACAACTAAAAATTAAATAATCCAGTTAAGGGTCACAAAAAAGCCCTTAATAAGTATAAAAAAAATTGAGATCATACCATGCACACTTTCAGATCATAATGCTATGAAACTGGAAATCAACCACAGGAAAAAGTCTGGAAAACCTTCAAAAGCATGGAGGTAAAATAACATCCTACTAAAGAATGAATGGGTCAACCAGGCAATTAGAGAAGAAATTTAAAAATATGTGGAAACAAGTGAAAATGAAAATACAACAATCCAAATGCTTTGGGATGCAGCGAAGGAAAATACATTGCAATCCAGGCCTATCTCAAGAAACAAGAAAAACCCCAAATACAAAATCTAACAGCACACCTAAAGGAAATAGAAGCAGAACAGCAAAGGCACCCCAAACCCAGCAGAAGAAGAGAAATAATAAAGATCAGATCAGAAATAAACAATATGGAATCTAAAAAAACAGTAGAGCAGATCAATGAAACCAAGAGTTGGTTTTTGAAAAAATAAACAAAATTGATAAACCTCTAGCCAGGCTTCTCAAAAAGAAAAGGGAGAGGACCCAAATAGATAAAATCACGAATGAAAATGGAATTATTACAACCAATCCCTCAGAAATACAAACAATTATCAGGGAATACTATGAAAAATTATATGCCAACAAACTGGACAACCTGGAAGAAATGGACAAATTCCTAAGCACCCACGCACTTCCAAAACTCAAACAGGAAGAAATAGAATATTTGAACAGACCCATAACCAGTGATGAAATTGAATCAGTTATCAAAAATCTCCCAACAAATAAGAGTCCAGGACCAGATGGCTTCCCTGGGGAATTCTACCAGACATTTAAAGCAGAGATAATACCTATCCTTCTCAAGCTGTTCCAAAAAATAGAAAGGGAAGGAAAACTTCCAGACTCATTCTATGAAGCCAGCATTACCTTGATTCCGAAACCAGAGACACAGCAAATAAGGAGAACTACAGGCCAATATCCCTCATAAATATGGATGCAAAAATTCTCAACAAGATACTAGCAAATCTAATTCAACAGCATATAAAAAGAATTATTCACCATGATCAAGTGGGATTCATCCCTGGGCTGCAGGGCTGGTTCAACATTCGCCAATCAGTCAATGTGATACATCACATTAATAAAAGAAAAGATAAGAACCATATGATCCTGTCAATCAATGCAGAAAAAGCATTTGACAAAATTCAGCATCCTTTATTAATATAAACCCTCAAGAAAGTTGGGATAGAAGGAACATACTTAAACATCATAAAAGCCATTTATGAAAATCCCACAGCTAATATCATCCTCAATGTGGAAAAACTGAGAGCTTTCCCCCTGAGATCAGGAACACGACAGGGATATCCACTCTCACCGCTGTTGTTTAACACAGTGTTGGAAGTTCTGGTATCAGCAATCAGACAACAAAATGAAATCAAAGGCATCAAAATTGGCAAAGATGAAGTTAAGCTTTCACTTTTTGCAGATGACATGATACTATATGTGGAAAACCCAACAGGTTCCACCAAAAGTCTGCTAGAACTGATACATGAATTCAGCAAAGTCGCAGGATACAAAATTAATGTACAGAAATCAGTTGCATTCTTATACACTAATAATGAAGCAACAGAAAGACAAAGAAACTGATCCCATTCACAACTGCACCAAGAATCATAAAATACCTAGGAATAAACCTAACCAAAGATGTAAAATATCTGTATGCCAAAAACTGTAGAAAGCTTATGAAAGAAATTGAAGAAGATACAAAGAAATGGAAAAATATTCCATGCTCATGGATTGGAAGAATAAATATTGTTAAAATGTCAATACTACCCAAAGCAATCTACACATTCAATGCAATCCCAATCAAAATTGCACCAGCATTCTTCTTGAAGCTAGAACAAGCAATCCTAAAGTTTGTATGGAACCACAAAAGATCCTGAATAGACCAAAGTGGGAGGCATCACAATTCCAGACTTTAGCCTCTACTACAAAGCTGTAATCATTAAGACACGATGGTATTGGCACAAAAACAGACACATAGACCAATGAAATAGAATAGAGACTCCAGAATTGGACCCACAAACGTATGGCCAACTAATCTTTGACAAAGCAGGAAAGAATACCCAATGGAAAAAAGACAGTCTCTTTAACAAATGGTGCTGGGAGAACTGGACAGCAACATGCAGAAGATTGAAACCGGAATACTTTCTTACACCATACACAAAAATAAGCTTAAAATGGATGAAGGACCTGAATGTGACACAGGAAACCATTAAAACCATAGAGGAGAAATCAGGAAAAAAACCTCTCTGACCTCAGCCACAGCAATTTCTTACTTGACACATCACCAAAGGCAAGAGAACTAAAAACAAAGATGAACTATTGGGACATCATGAAGATAAAAACTTCTGCACTGCATGGAAACAATCAACAAAACTAAAAGGCAACTGATGGAATGGGAAAAGATATTTGCAAATGACATATCGGACAAAGGGCTAGTATCCAAAATCTATAAAGAATTCACCAAACTCCACACCCAAAAAACAAATAATCCAGTGAAGAAATGGGCAGAAGACATGAATAGACACTTCTCTAAAGAAGACATCCAGATGGCCAGCAGGCACATGAGAAGATGCTCAACGTCACTCTTCATCAGGGAAATACAAATCAAAACCACACTGAGATACCACCTCACACCGGTCAGAGTGGCTAAAATGAACAAATCAGGAGACTACAGATGCTGATGAGGATGTGGAGAAATGGGAACCCTCTTGCACTGTTGGTGGAATGCAAACTGGTGCAGCCACTCTGGAAAACAGTGTGGAGTTTCCTCAAAAAATTAAAAATAGACCTACCCTATGACCCAGGAGTAGCACTGCTAGGAATTTACCCAAGGGATACAGGAGTGCTGATGCATAAGGGGCACTTGTACCCCAATGTTTATCAGCACTTTCAACAATAGCTAAATTATGGAAAGAGCCTAAATGTCCATCAACTGATGAATGGATAAAGAAGATGTGGTTTATACATACAATGGAATACTACTTGGCAATGAGAAAGAATGAAATCTTCCCATTTTTAGCAACATGGATGGAACTGGAGAGTGTTATGCTAAGTGAAATAAGTCAGGCAGAGAAAGACAGGTACCATATGTTTTCATTCATACGTGGATCCTGAGAAACTTAACAGAAGACCAGGGGGGAGGGGAAGGGTGAAAAAAAAAAAGTTATAGAGAGGGAAGGAGGCAAACCATGAGAGACTCTTAAATACTGAGAATAAACTGAGGGTTGATGGGGGGTAGGGTGGAGGGGAAAATGGCTGATGGACATTGAGGAGGGCACCTGTTGGGTTGAGCACTGGGTGTTGTATGAAAACCAATTTGACAATAAATTACATACAAAAAAAAAAAGAAATATAAATCTTATAAATAAATAAATAATCCAGTTAAAATATGGGCAAAGGACTTGAGTAGACATGTCTCCAAAGATGATATGCAAATGGCTAATAAGCACATGAAAAGATGTTCACTATCACTAATTATCAGAGAATTGCAAATCAAAATCACACTAAAATAACACTTCATACCCATTAATAAGAAGTGTCAATGAGGATGTGGAGAAATTGGAACCCCTGTTCATACACTGTTGGTAAGATTATAAAATAGTGCAACTGCTATGGAAAACAGTTTGCGGTGTCCTCTGAAAATTAAAAATAGAAATGCCATATGATCCAGCAATTCCACATCTGGATATATACACAATACTTGAAAGAAAAGTCTGAGAGATTGGTGCACCCAATGTTCTTAGCATCGCTATTCGCAATAGCAAAAAAATAGAAGCAACCTAAATGTCCATCAACACATGAATGGATAAACAAAATGTGACATATACATACAATGGAATATTATCCAACATTGAAAAGAAAGGAAATTCTGTCACATGCTACAACATAGATGAACCTTGAAAACATTATGCTAAGGAAATAAGCCAGACTCAGAAAGACGACCACTTTACAATTCCACTTATAGGAGGTACCTAAAATAGTTAAATCTTAGAGACAGAAGGTAGAATGGTGGGTGACAATGGGTAGTGGGTAAGGGGGAAGTTCTTGTTGAATGGTTACAGATTTTCAGTTTTACAAGATGAAAAAGTTCTGGAAATCTGTTTCACGGCAATGTGAATAGGCGTAACACTGCTGAACTGTGCATTTAAAAATGGCTATGATGGCAAATTTTGCTGTTTTTTTTAACCTCCCCCCCCCAACACACACACCCCAAAGCAACTATGTATCCTTCAAGGAGCCAACACTGGTTCATAGTTTTTCTTTTGAAAGCAAGTAAGAGAGACAGATGTTCTCTGAAACAACTATGTGTTTAACTCTAGTTTATCAGCTTTTCACCTGCTGTTACTGTGTTTCTACACCTTCTGGGGTCACTGAGGTTTCTGTCATCAACTTCCACAATCCAGCTCACAGCCTTCAGCCACTTCATGATTTTGTGTCAATTTCAGAGAGAATATGAAAAAGCATAATGTTAATCCTGAACATTTTATGCGCATAAAGAAAACAAAAGCAGATGTTAACTTGGAGGGGCTGCAAACAGCACCGGGGTCTACCTCGCTTCAGGTGACTGTGTACACAGAATCGTGGGGTACCCAGAGCTGGAAGAAGTCTGGAGGAGTATAATGAATGCCTCAGGAACAGTCCCCTAGCTCGTCAAAGGTGGGTGGCTGCCTGCAGCCAGTTGTCATTTTCCTCTGCAGTAAACCATCACCATATAAATCCGGCTGCTGCAAAGGCTGCTTTAAGGGAGCCAAGGCAAACACCATGCTCTTTGCCAAATATGTAAAATGAATCCCTTTATTTCTGATTGGCCTGTAGACTTTTTTCCTGGAGTCGGTAGGCTAGCGTACCTGGGGGAAACTGCTGTTTAATTCACTCACTTTTTCTCCTCTGGGGAAGCGCAGCTTTGCCAAGAAGGCTAAATTCTGAGGAGATTAAATTAGTTTGCACTGAAGACAGTCAATTTCTGGGTAATTTGTTCAGGCACCGGTGTGTGCCACTTGGATTACTTCCCCAATTATGCAGGGTAGTTTTACAGGTCCTTAGAGGACTGAGTTTCAATACCTCCCTCTTCTAATGATACCATCCCCCCGTTGATGTGTCCCTCCAAAGGAAATGCTGCTTTAGCACATTTTTGGATGAGCTCATGCTGGTTAGAGAGTTCCAAGTGTTGAGTAAACTCTTCCTTATTATGAAGGCATGTATAACACCCCCCCTATTTAGAATCTAATCACCACAGATTTCTGTTACTTTCAGATGATGCTTACAAACTATTTTCATCGAATAACTCTTTAATCCCCTGAGTTAATCATTTACCCTTCTTCGCATCCAGCTCCATTAAAAACAGATAAAAAACAAAATATGAGGTTGATCTCACTGCCACTACCCATCAGCTGCCTCTAACTTCTCAGCATCACCCAGTTATATTTTAGTTAGGAGATGTGGAGATCCTAACATGAAGGTGCAAGCTCTGGTCTTCTTTCTGGGCCCCAAACCCCCATCCCTGAGGCAAGCGGTCCCTTAGGTATCCCATTCTCAACTCTGCAACACAGAGAGGGCCAGAGCTGACCTCTTCCCTCTAGCTTGGCTGTATTAAAGAAACAAAGACCTCCTCCTGCACTCCTGCTGTGATTGCAAACCCTCTACTTAGGGTGAGGAACAGCAGTGGGGGGTGGGGTAGGCAGAAAAAAGACTGGGTTTTAAATTTCAGGACAGAGAAAATGGGAGAGTTTCTGGAGGAAGAGGGGTTGAGAGGCACATCCAGGGATAAAGTTCACGGGACGGTGCTGGGAGAAGGAAGTTACCAGATGTGGGAGAAATATGAAAGCTTGGACCATAGTGTGCACAGGTCGGTCCTCAGGCTGGTTTGAGGAGATTGAGGGTCCTTCCCCCAACCACCTTGCCCTTTTTACCACCCATCCTTCCAAGGTTTCCCCCAACTTTACTCTTAGCAGAGAAAGAGGATGGTCATGGTGACAGAGAAAGCTGGCCAAAACGATACCCATTCCTCCCTGGATCTCCATGGACATATACTGCTGGAAGCTATAGTTCAAAGGGTGCACAACCGAGTTGTCCCAAGGCCAGGCCAGATCCTCGGTAGGTAAGTGAAGTGCTGGTTACCACCCACTGTGAGGTGTGGAGAAACGGCGCAAACTGGAGTGGCCCTGCCCTGCCCAATGGCATCAGTTAAAAACGATGACAACACAAGGCTGTGCTAAACAAAGTGTGTGTGCAATTGCCCATCTTGACACTGTTGAGTTCAGTGTCTCCAGTCTCCAATCCAGCCAGCCAGACCTGGGGGGCCCTGAGAATGGTGCCCCCTCTCTTTAACAGAAATCCCAGCCCACGGTCACAGGTTAAATGCTGTAATCAATGTGCAGGCACCTGGAACAGTGCTCAACACCTAGTAGGTGCCCAGGAAAGGTTTGTATGAGATCTGAATGTCATCACCAAAGAGCAGTTCTGCGTGCTGCAGGTCTATCCCCATAAACACTGAGCATACCTTGCCCTGAACTTTGATGTGGGAAACACTAATCTGTCTCAGTCTAAGGATACCACTGTTAGATCCCATTGTTTCACCAGGTTTCCCAAGATCCTGGAGAAAGAAGACACTGCCACCTGCCTGTGTGTCATTGGGTGACATCCACAACTATTAGAGGATGAGGTACTGCTCATCCAGAGCTTTGACATACTCACCATGGTAGCAGTAGGGCAAGTGAGTCACAGTACTACCCCTGGGATGTACATGGGGAGAAAAGGAAGAAGAGAAGAAACAAGTCGAGTATTCTCAGCTTATTATAGAAGCCAATTCTTCATTCATTCATTTATTCAGCAATTGGTTTGAATTCCTGAGTGCTAAGCATGGTCAAGGTACTGGTTATGTGTTAAAAATAAAATATTTCCTGGGGCACCTGCAAGATGCCGTTGCAGGGGTCTGCAAGATGCTCAGACCGTTGAGCATCCGGCTCTTGATTTCCGCTCAGGTCACGATCTCCCCACTTGTGAGATCCAACCCCACGTCAGTGTCTGCACTGACAGTATGGAGCCTGCTTGGGATTCTCCTTCTCTCCTTCTCTCTCTGCCCTTCCTCTGTTCACACTCTCCCTCTCTCTCACAAGAAACTTAAAAAAATAAAAAAATAAAAAATAAAACATTTCCAGGTGACTGAGGGAAAGGAAAAGCCTCATGAAGCAGTCCCGTTATCTGGTCAGCGAAGTGCATTACATGCGCTGTAACCGCTTGTAGCACCAGGATGGGTACCTTGCTCATACCCCTGACACTCACCTTCACTCAGCAAAACTACTTACTGCAAACGCCTGCCACCGTTTGTGACAATGCTTATGGGATTTTTGTTTTTTTTCGACAGCAAGGACCTACTTGGTTCTTAGCTTTCTTCCAGGGTGAGCCAGAAGGGCCAGGAAGATAGACTCCTGGAAGCATACCTCAACCAGTGCGCATGGGCAGCTCCTGGGTAATAAATACCCTCACGGTCTCTACCCCTCAACTGGCATGAACTCCCGGGCTGGCTTGCTGGATGCTGCCTCCTAGTGGCTTGAGAACTTCATGTGTTTCCTTTCTTGTCTCACTTCCCCATTCCCCTACCAGTGTCTCCTGGCTTCACCTGGCAAATTAACCATGTGTGTTCAAATCCTTGTCTCAGGGTCTGCCTCTGGGAGAACCTGAACAATATTACCACATTAGTCATATTTTTCCAGATAGTTTCGGTTAAAAAATTCCATCCCATGAATATGTGTCACATCTTCTGGTTTAAAAAATCTATTTGCCATATATATGAGCCACATAAGATAACGTCCCAAGGGTGATCTTTGTTTGGAACCAATAAATCTCCACCACTCCTACCATTCCATCTCCATCTATGGACATAAGATAAGGAGAGAAGATTGTTTTTTCTTTTTATTAAGAAATTTCTTTTTATTTTAATTTCTAAAAATGGAGTCTGATTTATTTTTCTCAATTCCTGGGACTGTAAGGAGGTTTTCTGGTGTAAAGTTCTACTCTCACCTCCAGCCATATTGAAGAGCTTGGGTTAATGAGCCCCGTGATGCTGGCTCGGCACAGCCCTTTCTCCTGTCAGTGTGCCCCTTGCTCTCCAGGGGGTGGCCATTGCCAGCAAGCACCAGGCTTACAGAATATCCTTGAAGGCAAAAAAAAAAAAAAAAAAAAAATCAGCTTGATTCTAGACAATCTAGAAAGAAGTACACATATGGGATCCAAAATTGGAAAAAGATAAACAGTGAGCTTCAGAATTTGCTTAGTGTCATGTCACTTGTCTCCCCAAAGTCTTGATTTTAGCCAGACTTCCCTCAGGCCAGTTTGAAATAAGGACATTTTGAACTGTTGAATCATAACCAAGCTGCATAAAAGGCTGATAATTTGCTTTTTCTATATTTTATGCAAGGGATAGTGGGGGAAAGGCATTTTGAAAACAGTTCTGTGTAACTGTGGCTCAAAGATCATAAAACTTTATGAATATCTGCTCAGGGTATTTGGCTGATTGCCTTGTCCTGTACGAATGTACACATCAAAGAAAACACAATGGTAGACACACACACACATTCATGTACACACCAAACACTCCACCTGGTTTACCATTTTCTCCAAAGCGTGTATCAGCTAGTATCACATTGCTTGCATATTTGTTCACAAAAGACAAATTAATCTGCACCAGCCACCTATTTGGTATCCCCACATTTGCTGGAGCATCCCAACTGACTTTCATCTCTTGCCTGTGAGCAATGTGAAGCTATATCTCATGGGGTTACACTGGGAAGTGACATAAGCAGATAATTATTTTTTTATTTTCTTTCTTTTTAATATAATTTATTGTCAAGTTGGCTAACATACAGTGTGTATACTGTGCTCTTGGTTTTGGGAGTAGATTCCTGTGATTCATCACTTACATACAAAACCCAGTGCTCATCTCAACATTGGTATCCTCAATGCCCATCACCCATTTTCCCCTCTCCCCCACCCCCATGCCCATCAACCCTCAGTTTGTTCTCTGTATTTGAGTCTCTTATGGTTTGCCTCCCTCCCTTCCTCTCTGTTTATAACTATTTTTTCCCCTTCCCTTCCCCCATGGTCTTCTGTTAAGTTTCTCACGTTCCACATATGAGTGAAAACATATGATCTTTCTTTCCCTGACTTATTTATTTTACTTAGCATAATACCCTCCAGTTCCATCCATGTTGCTGCAAATGGCATGATTTCATTCTTTCTCATTGCCAAGTAGTATTCCATTGTATATATAAAACACATCTTCTTTATCCATTCATCAGTTGACCAACATTTAGACCCTTTCCATAATTTGGCTATTGTTGAAAGCACTGCTATAAACATTGGGGTACATGTGGCCCTATGAATCAGCATTCCTGTATCCTTTGGATAAATTCCTAGTAGTGCTATTGCTGGGTCGTAGGGTAGACCTATTTTTAATTTTTTGAGGAACTTCCACAGTGTTTCCAGAGTGGCTTCCCCAGTTTGCATTTCCACCAACAGTGCAAGCAGGTTCCTATTTCTCCACATCCTCGCCAACATCTGTTGTTTCCTGAGTTGTTAATTTTAGCCACTCTGATTGGTGTGAGGTGGTATCTCAATGCGGTTTTGATTTGTATTTCCCTGATGATGAGTGATGTTGAGCAGCTTTTCATGTGTCTATTGGTCATCTGGATGTCTTCTTTGGAATAGTGTCTATTCATGATTTCGGCCCATTTCTTCACTGGATTATTTGTTTTTTGGGTGTTGAGTTTGGTAAGTTCTTTATAGATTTTGGATACTAACCCTTTATCTGATATGTCATTTGCAAATATCTTTTCCCATTTCGTAAGTTGCTTTTCAGTTTTGTTGATTGTTTCCATGCAGTGCAGAAGCTTTTTATCTTGATCAGGTCCCAATAGTTCATTTTTGGTTTTATTTTCCTTGCCTTGGAGACTTGTCAAACAAGAAATTCCTGCGGCTGAGGTCAAAGAGGTTATTGCCTATTTCCTCCTCTAGGGTTTTGATGGTTTCCTCTCACATTTAGGTCTTTCATCCATTTTGAGTGTATTTTGTATGATGTAAGAAAGTAGTCAAGTTTCATTCTTCTGCATGTTGCTGTCCAGTTCTCCCAGCGCCATTTGCTAAAGAGACTTTTTTTTTTTCCGTTGCATAGTCTTTCCCTCTTTGTCAAAGATCAGTTGGCGATACATTTGTGGGTCCAATTCCAGGATCTTTATTCTATCCCATTGACCTATGTGTCTGCTTTTGTGCCAATACCATACTGGCTTGATGATTACAGCTTTGTAGGAGAGACTAAAGTCTGGGATTGTGATGCCTCCCGCGTTGGTTTTCTTTTTCAACATTACTTTGGCTATTTGGGGTATTTTGTGGTTCCATACAAATTTTAGGACTGTTTGTTCTAGCTTTGAGAGGAATGCTAGTGCAATTTTGATTGGGATGGCACTGAATGTGTAGGTTGCTTTGAGAAGTGTTGACATTTTAACAATATTTATTCTTGCAATCCATGAGCATGGAATATTTTCCCATTTCTTTGTGTCTTCTTCAATATCCGTCATGAGTTTTCTAGAGTTTTCAGCATACAGATTTTTTACATTTTTGATTAGGTTTATTCCTAGGTATGTTATGGTTCTTGGTGCAGTTGTAAATGGGATCGATTTCTTGATTTCTCTTTCTGTTGCTTCATTATTGGTGTGTAGAAATGCAGCTGATTTCTGTACATTGATTTTGTATCCTGTGACTTTGCTGAATTCATGTGTATGCTCCAGCAGCTTTTTGGTAGAGGCTTTCAGGTTTTCCACGTAGAGTATCATGTCATGTGTAAAAAATGAAAGTTTGACTTCTTTGCCAATTTTGATGCCTTTTATTTCATTTTGTTGTCTGATTGCTGAGGCTAGGACTTCCAACACTATGTTAAACAACCATGGGGAGAGAGGACATCCCTGTCGAGTTCCTGATCTCAGGGGAAAGCTCTCAGTTTTTCCCCATTGGGGATATTAGTGTTAATATATGGCTTTTCATATATGGCTTTCATCTATGGCTTTTATGGTGTTAAGGTATGTTCCTTCTATCCCAACTTTCTTGAGGGTTTTTATTAAGAAAGGATGCTGAATTTTGTCAAATGCTTTTTCTGCATCTATTGAGAGGATCATATGGTTCTTATCCTTTCTTCTATTAATGTGATGTACCACATTGATTGATTAGCAAGTATTGAACCAGCGCTGTAGGCCAGGAATGAATCCCACTTGATCACGGAGAATAATTCTTTTAATATACTGTTGAATTCAGTTTGCTAGTATCTTGTTGAGAATTTTTGTATCCATGTTCATCAGGGATATTAGCCTGTAATTCTCCTTTTTAGTGGGGTCTTCATCTGGTTTGGGAATCAAGGTAATGTTGGCTTCATAGAATGAATCTGGAAGCTGTTCTTCCATTCTATTTTTTGGAAGAGCTTGAAAAGGATAGGTGTTAACTCTGCTTTAAATGTCTGGTAGAATTCCCCTGGGAAGCCATCTGGTCCTGGACTCTTATTTGTTAGGAGATTTTTGATAACGGATTCAATTTCTTCACTAGCTCTGTTAAATTTTCTATTTATTCCCATGGAAGAAGTTTTGGTAGCGTGTGGGTGTCTAGGAATTTGTTCATTTCTTCCAGGTTGTCCGGTTTCTTGTCATATAATTTTTCATAGTATTCTTTGATAATTGCTTGTATTTCTGAGGGATTGGTTGTGTATATCCTTTTTCATTTATAATTTTATCTATTTGGGTCCTCTCTCTTTTCTTTTTGAGAAGTCTAGGTAGGAGCTTATCAATTTTTTTTATTTTTTCAAAAAACCAGCTCTTTGTTTCATTGGTATGTTCTATGGATTTTTTGGATTCTATATTGTTTATTTCTGCTCTAAACTTTATTATTTCTCTTCTTCTGCTGGCCTTGGGGTTTCTTTGCTGTTCTGCTTCTAGTTCCTTTAGGTGTGCTATTAGATTTTGTATTTTGGGTTTTTCTAGTTTCTTGAGATAGGCCTGGATTGCAATGCATTTTTCTCTTAGGACTGCCTTTGCTGTATCCCAAAGGGTTTGGATGTGTTTTGTTTTCATTTTCATTTGCTTCCATATATTTTTAAGTTTCTTCTTTAATTGCCTGGTTGACCCATTCATTCTTTAGTAGGATGTTCTTTAACCTCCATGCATTTAGAGGTTTTCAAACTTTTTCTTGTGGTTGATTTCAAGTTTCATAGCATTGTGAACTGAAAATATACATGATATGATCTCAATTCTTTTATATTTATTGAGGGATGTTTTGTGACCCAGTATGTGATCTATCCTGGAGAATGTTCCATGTGCACTTGAAAGGATGTGTATTCTGCTGCTTTTGGATGAAAAGTTCTGAATATATCTGTCAACTCCATCTAATCCAGTGTATCATTTAGGGCCATTGTTTCTTTACTGATTTTCTGCCTAGATGATCTGTCCATTGTTGTAAGTGGAATATTAAAGTCACCTATAATTGCCACATTCTTATCAATAATATTGCTTATATTTGTGGTTGTTTTATACAATTTGGGTTCCTCCAAGTTGGGTACATAAACATTTATAATTGTTAGCTCTTCTTGATGGATAGACCCCATAATTATGATATAATGTCCTTCTTCATCTCTTTACCTTAAAGAGATACAGGTTACAGATAAAGGTTACAACCTTTAAAGTCTAGTTTGTCTGATATAAGTATGGCTACTCTTGGCATCCAGTAGCATGATAGATGGTTCATCCAGCTTTCTTTTGGCATCCAGTAGCCTGATAGATGGTTCTCCATCCCTCATTTTCAATCTGAAGGTGTCCTCAGGTCTAAAATGGGTCACTTGTAGACAGCATATAGATGGATCTTGTTTTATTATCCATTCTGATACCCTATGTATTTTGATGGCGCATTTAGTCCATTTATATTCAGTGTTATTATTGAAAGATATGGATTTAGTGTCATTGTGTTATTTGTAGGTTTCATGCTTATGGTAATGTCTCTGGTTCTTTGTAGTCTTTGCAGAATTCCACTCACAGAGTCCCCCTAAGAATATCTTGCAGCTAGTTTAATGGTCATGAACTCCTACAGTTCTTATTTGTCTGGGAAAGTCTTTATCTCCCCTTCTATTCTGAATGACAGCTTTGCTGGATAAAAGATTCTTGGATGCATATTTTTCCTATTCAGCACATTGAATATTTCCTGCCACTCCCTTCTGGCCTGCCAAGCTTCAGTGGACAGGTCTCCTACTATCTTTATGTGTCTACTCTTCTAGGTTCAGGCCCATTTGTCCCTAGCTGCTTTCAGAATTCTCTATTTATCTTTGTATTTTGCCAGTTTCACTATAATATGTCATGGAGAAGACCTATTCCTGTTACACCGAAGGGATTTCTCTGTGCCTCCTATATTTGGATGTCTGTTTCCTTCCCTGGATTGGGGAAGTTTTCAGTTATAATTTGTTCAAGTAAACTTTCTGCCCCTTTCTCTCTCTCTTCTTTTTCTTTTGGAACTCCTAAGATACAGATATTATTACATTTCATTGAATCATTTAGTTCTCTAATTCTCCCCTCATGGTCCAGTGTTTTTTTTATCTCTCTTTTCTTCATAAGCAGATAATTTTTAACAACAGTGACTTAACAATATTAGCCTCTGGGGAAGAGAAAAGAAATTACAGGCAAAAGACTGACAGTTTTTGCTGACCATTTAACACAAGATGGAATATGCTGAGCACATAGACAAAAGTGAAATTTTGTTATTAATTATGATAAGCTAAAACCATCAGAAAGATAGTAAAACATCAGAAATAGTCAAATAGGTAGCACAAGAGTTCTGTTTTATTTTTTGTATTGTTTTGAAACTATCATGAACCAGTCTTCAGATAAATATTGTGGAAAATACCTTAATTTCTGAGACAAGTAAAAAATCAAAATAGGAATATATTTTTATGTATATAAAAATTAAATTAGACTAATGTCACTAAGCCTATTTCAAAAAGATAAAATTCAAGTTCCATTGAGCAAATATTTACTACAAAATTACCGGGAACTGGATACTCTATTTAACCTCTCCATGCTTTAGTTTCTTTATCTGTAAAATGGGGAAAATCATAGTACCCACCTCAAAAGGTTGTCATTAGGATTAAATGAATCAATAAATATAAAACACTTAGAAGAATGTTTTGTAAATAGTGAGCATAAATGTGTTAGCTTTCATTACCACCATCATCATCACACATCATCATCATCATCATCTTCACCATAATCATCATCACCACCACTGTCATCACCATCACCAGCACAACCATCACCATCATCATCATCACCATCATCACTATCATCATCATCACCATCATCATTATTAACACTATTCGGTTCTGAGCACTAGAGGAGATAGAAAGTTGAGGTAGCCCTGCCCGCCTGGAGTTTGGCATGTTTGTGGGGAAATATGCTAACTACACAAGTAACTATAACCCAAGTCACATGTGGAAAGTACTCTGGAAACCTACTGCAGTACACTCAGATATAGAAACCTGGTTCATTAAGAAAAAATATTATGTAAGAGAGATTGCACCTAATCTTGCTCATTCTGGGTGTTAGAATTTTGACTCTTAGAGTCACAGAGTCTACCCAGTTCAGATGTCTAACACCCAGAAATATTCTTTAAACTTGGGACTTCATGGGACTGGAAAAAGACTTGTTTAGAATGAATAAACCTATATCGTGTAATAAGAGCCACACACCCTCACACACAATGAGTCATATGGGTCCGTCTCCAAGCCACTATCAATAAAACTTGTGGAAGCCCTTCTCCAGAGTGTTAATTGTCCGCTTGCATTCTCTTCTGCAACATTCAGACAACAGGACGTCTGCATCTTACTTCAGGGCACTTGGGGTTGACCACAGATGATTTCAACTCTTGCTTTTTAACCCATAAATGGCTGCATAATAAATTCCCTGAGCATGTGCTGAGATCCACTGGCCACTGGTCTGTTCCATCTGCAGGATGCAGGAGGTGTCACCATCCTAATCACCATGTTCTCTGCCTGCTGTGGCCATAGGGGATGTTGTTAAGCTCCTAGAAGAAGACCATCCATCTTTCTTTCCCCTCTCTTACCGCTCCCTTTTCCCCTTCTTCCTTTCCCTTTCATTCTTAAAATGTCTGCTACATATTACTTCATTTATAAAGCACATATAATTTATAACTTATGAAAAATTAAAAACACAGTCTATGCAGTAATGTATTTGTGGTCATGATTTCATAACAGATGTGGCCAACTGTTCCAAATAATGAGACAAAGATGACTCTTTGCTGGCCTTCCAATCACTGTCTTTAAGTCAGCCAAATGGAACAGGACTCCTAGGATAGATGATCTTCAAGGTTAGAAACATGCTAACAAATCTGCGTGTCATAAATAATATTGCATTTACAGAGAGACTTGAAAAAGGTCAGTGCATTTTCTCTGCTCTTTTAAAGCTATTCTCTTTATTTATTAAAGCGTTTGGGTTACAGATTAGCTTTCTGCCTTTATTAATGTCTCTCTTGCCTTGAAACCAAACCTGTGCTTGGAGAAACAACAAACGATTGGCTTACTTTATTGCATTTTTAAGTACATTTAAAAATCATTTCATTTGCAAATTTGATTACTGTCTTGAAGGAAAACATTTACCAGCCAAGGAGAGGAATCAAGAAGAGACAGAACCTAACATTCACCAACAAGTGACATTTTCTCACAGGAAAATGTTAGATAAAATTTGAACCTCACCTGTTTAAAAAAATACAATTCTTTTTTTTTTTTAATTTTTTTTAACGTTTTTTATTTATTTTTGAGACCGAGAGAGACAGAGCATGAACGGGGGAGGAGCAGAGAGAGAGGGAGACACAGAATCGGAAGCAGGCCCCAGGCTCTGAGCCATCAGCCCAGAGCCCGACGCGGGGCTCGAACTCACGGACCGCAAGATCGTGACCTGACCTGAAGTCGGCCGCTTAACCGACTGAGCCACCCAGGCGCCCCTACAATTCATTTTTTTAAGGACTCAGTGCTCTAGAAGCAAAAATGCATGATGAATAATTAACAATAGAAGTTGAAGTGTCCACTTTTTTTTTAAGCCATACTTAATAGCATACTTTTTGCAGAAACACCTTGAAAGCAGAAAAGGTGACTCCACCTAGAAGCTAATCCCAGGTTTTTCCTTTCCTGAAACCAAGTGACTCACCCAGCATCTGAGTCATTTAAATCCTGTCCCCACACCCCTGGCCCTGAAGCAGTGAAGGTCAGCCACTCTTTGGGGAAGTGACCTGCCTCCCGGAAGCCTGCCTAACAGTGGGGGAGCAGCCCCACCCTCAGTTTCTTCTTCCTTTTACTAGATGTCTCCTTATGAGCATATTGATTTTTATTTTGAATTTTTTTTGCTCATCATCCTTTCTTCCTCCCTCCCCACTTCCCTTTCTCCTTTCTTTCTTTCAAATTCTCTTCAAATTTCTTCTCTTCAAATTCATAAAATCTATTTAAGTTACACAGTTAATATAAAAATATATTCTCATTGTAGAAAATTCAAAAACAAAACTATATAGAAATTTGCCTTGACCCCAAACCTAACCACAATGTCAGTCTTTCTTTTTAGAAGTGGGCACTGTTTTCAGAGTGGACCCTTCAGCTACACAGCTACATAGTCACAAATGTATGCAGTTGTGTCTGTGAGAATGGGTTAACTAAAAAAGTGTTACACTGTATTCTACAATTTAAAAAAAATTCTTAATACATTATTGAATCTCAGGTATAAACTCATCTGTAATGTGTGTAAGGTATACAGAATAGCGGGACAACAAACACTTATGCACCTAACACTACATTTAAGAAACAGAATCTTACTTTTGATTTGGAAGCTTCTTTAAGCCTGTCCCCTACCTTTATCCTTCACAGGTAACCACTCACATGAGTTTTGTGTTTATCATTCCTTTATCTTTTTTTATAGTTTTCCATGTATGTTTCATCCCTAAACAATCCTTTCTATAGTTTTTCATGTCTTTCACTTTATGTGAAGGGAATCAAGTGCATATGTGTGGCTGTAGCTCATTCATTTTCATTGTTCTGCAAAGGCTCATTGAATGACTAGACCACCCTCAATGCATACATTTTATTATTGTCTAAAATTTAGACCACTGCTAATTTTTTGCTATATATTTCCTTGGATATATCCCTTGACATACATGTGCAAAAGTATCTAGGGCAGGTAGCTAGGACTGGCCTCTCTAACAGGTATGTACATTTTCAATTTAACAGATAATGTTAAATTGTTTTCCAAATTGATCATACCCATTACACTCCTGCAAGTAGTGTAGAAGTTCTGGTTACTCCGTTTCCTGCCCAACACTTGGGCATTATTGCATTTTTAAACTTTGGGGAATCAGGTGGCTATGAGATAGCACCTCATTGTTTTCATTTTCACTTCTCTGATAGCTCATGTGGTTGATCATCTTTTCCTCTTCTATGAACAGCCTGTTCATGTTTGGGGTCTATTTTTCTAGATAACTATTTGCCTTTTGGAGTGGGGGTGTGTAGGAATTCTTTATACTGGTGGTTATGTATATTGCAACCATTTTCTCCTTGTTTTGGCTTATCTTTTAACCTAATTGAAGTTGTGCGATAAACAGATTTCTTGATTTTAGTGTAGTCAAATGTATTAATATTTCCCTTTTAAATTTATGATATTTTGTCTATTTTTGAGAACTCTGCTTCCCCTGAGATTATAAAAGGAGTTTCCTTTCGGTCTTCTATGAATTTATGGTTTTGCCCTTCACATTTAAGTTTTTAATCTACCTACAGTTGTTTTTGTCTGATGAAAAATAAGATTCAATTTTCATTGTTTCCATATGGATAATCACTTGACACAGCTCCATTTGTTGAAAATTCCACTCTTTTTCTATTGATTTGCAAAGCCAGCTGTGTAGGAACTCAGGTTTTCAGATACATGTGAATATGTTCCGGAGCTTGATATTTTCTTCCATTTGATGTTTCCTGTGTAGGTACCACTCAGTCTTAGTTATAGTTATATATTAAGTGCTAATATTTAGTAGGACAAGTTCCCCATTTTGTTCTCCTCTCTCTCAGGAGTCTTGCGTAATTTTGTTTATTCTTTGTTTTAGATTCATCTTGTCAAATCCATTAAGAGGAACCCTAACCTTCCCTCCCTCAGTTGTTGGGATTTTGATTGGAATGCCTGAAATCTGTAGATTATGTTGAGGAGAACTGATATGCCTATGTTATTAAGTATACCAATTTTGGACATGTAATATAGCACCCTTTATTTTGGTGTGCTTTAACATCTCTCAATAATGTCTCATACATAACATTCATAAAGTTCTACATAACATTCATAAACTCCATAAAGTTCTTTTACATCTTTTGTTGGATTTTTCTATATAGTTTATATTTTAATGCTTTTAAAATGGTATTTTTATTATATGTTACTTTTGTCACTGCAGTATAGGCATACCATTGGTTTTCATCTTGATTTTTTTTTTTTTGGCAAATTATCTTGTTAAACTCTTAGTAATTATAAAAAGATATCTATAGAATTCTTTTGAATTCTCTATAGACAATAATATTGTTTAAAAACAATGAGTATTTTTTTCATAGTCCTTGTAAACATTATTTCTCTTTCTGACCTCATTATATCAGCTAAGACCTCTAGTACAATGTTGAATAAAATGGTGATAATAGGCTATCTTGTCTTTTTGGTTTTAAACAAAATGTGCTTATGGTAATGTTTCACATACTTCCAAGATAAAGAATTAAAGTCCACCAGGCTGTGGGGGGAAATCAAATGGAGTACAAACAGACAATTGAGCCTAATGGTAATACAAATGAACAACATAACCATAGCAGAAGAGGTGGAGAAAGAAGAAATAACCTAATCACTTTGGAAAACAGTATCTTGGTTGTATAGTGTGAGTTTGCTTTATGAAAGAATTGTACCCAAATCTTGTACTCGAGATAGTAAATTTGTTTTTCTCAAGGGCATGCGTTAGAGATTCTGAAGCTTTTTTAGGTGTATTCTAGGATTGAGAAAATAAAATAATGCAGAGTATGGGAGTCAGGTTTCTCAATGTCAGAGAAAGGAGTTACAAATAAGAAAGGGGGACAGGTTAGGATGAAATTGGGGTGTTGGGTTGGAATCCAAAATACCAGCATGGGCTCACATGTTTTTTAATTACATACAGATATAGATATAGATATAGATATAGATATAGATGAGACAAATATAGAAAGGTTGATCACCGCTTACATGTTTTAGACCCTTCTTTTATATTTTATCATATTAAAGACACATTTAATACTTTCTAAATATTAATTATAATATCCTAAATCTTTGCAGATCTATGTTGATTTGTGTGACTCTTCCTCAACATTTGTTTTTTTTTTTAATTTTGTTTATTTATTTTGAGAGAGAGAAGCAGAGAGAGAGACAGAGAGAGAGAGAGAGAGAGAGAGAGAGAGAGAAAGCAAGTGGGGGAGGGGGAGAGAGAGAGAATTCCAAGCAAGCTCTACACCATCAGCACAGAGCATAATGCAGGGCTCAAACCCACAAACTGTGAGATCATGACCTGAGCTGAAACCAAGAGTCAGACACTTAACCAGCTGAGCACCCAGGCACCCCAATGTTTTTTGTTTTCAGATAGATAAACAGGTGATTAAACAGATAGAAAGATAGATTGGGAGAGAGAAAGAGAGGGTGAGAGAAGGAAAGAAAGAAAAAAAGAGAGAGAGATTATTTTAAAATGTGAGCTCATGTTTTTCAGACTTTCAGCTGTGGAAGTTCTTTGAAGATGGAGTTGAAGGTGGACTCCTCTGGAGCATTTACACTTGTATCTGCTGGTTGTCTGAGTTCCTTCTCAATTCTGGGTTGCTTGAATTAAAGTTCCTGGCTTGAGGTTTGTTGATTCAACCCAATAGTATGAATTCAGACTGAAAACATGTGAAGTCCAATTGGTGGCTATAAAATATGGGATGAGGGAGGGAAAGTGTTTTTTCTTCCCACTAGTACCCAGACTTGCGACAGGCAACTTCCTTCACTGGAGTCCTGGGAATGGAGGGAGAGGACACATTTCCGGTTCACCTTTACATTGCAGATTTAGCCATTCAGGTTGCCAGATTTAGGCAGAGGTATCCTTCCTTCCTTCCTTCCTTCCTTCCTTCCTTCCTTCCTTCTTTCCTTCCTTCCTTCCTTCCTTCCTTCTTTCCTTCCTTCCTTCCTTCCTTCCTTCTCTCCTTCCTTCCCTCTTTCCTTCCTTCTTTCTTTCCTTATTCCCTTCCTTCCTTCCATTCAATACAGATACCCTGAAAAGCTTGTAAGAAAAAACAAAACTATAATGGTTAAGAACATGGCCCTGCCTAGGTTTGAATCCACGTGAGTTATTTCCCAGCTGTGTAACCATGGGCAAATTATTAAACCTTTAGCCTTCAATGTCCTCATCTGCAAAATGGAGACAATAAGAGTGTGTACTTTATGGAGTTCTAATTAAATGAGATCATGTATATAATGGGCTAGCCCAATTTCTCAACACATAGTAAGTGCTCAGTAATTATTAGTTCAATGGATATAAACTACAGTAATAAGGCCGTGCAAACAGAAGATACAGTTTTCTTCGTTTCAACTGAAGTTATTTCAGCCCCTCACTGAACTCTCTGGTTTGGGTGATAGTTTACCCATAGGGAAGTCCACTTTCTCTTTTGGGTTTGTCTTATGTAGGCATCTGCAGTAGATTGATGCATAGATGATGTCAGTTGTTCACACTGGCAGGGTTCAACAGTGTCTCTCTGCAGACTGTCCCCACCTGCCTTTTGCATAGGTAGATCTTCGGCTCCCTGAGCCCCTACTGGTCCCTGTTGCTTCATTTTGAGAGGTATCCTGTAAGGACTACTGTCCTCTCCTTAGCTGACTTTCAGGTCCCCATCAGAACGAGGCAAGATTTCCCCTGTCTCTGTCACACCACATGGGAGCTGTCCTCAGAGGGTTTATTCTTACATTCCTCCATTTATGTCCCAAGGTAGGTCCTGGGCTTTGACTTCCATACAGATAGCCACCCCTCACCCACCCCCTGCCCCACCCAATAAAAGAACATATGCCCTCAACACAAAAGCCTAATTCCCCTGCTTATCACTCAGGATTCTCATTTTCATTTAGTGTTTAGCTCAGGATTCCTTCACTCTTGCTGGCTCATCAATACAATTTAAAATATTTATCCCTGTATTTTACGCAGAATGTACAATTGTTCTCTGCAGAAGAGTTGTCGCTTTGCTGCCTCTAGCAACACTAACAAAATCTAGCATATGTTGAGGATTTATCTTATGCCAGGACTCTGCTCCATGGATTATGTCATGTAATCCTTACACTAACCCTCGGAGACAGAGATGACTGTTTTTGCTATTTTATCACTAGTTTATAAGTATTCATATTTGAGGGACCCATCATAATGTAGTTCAAATGTAAAACAAGTTTAGATAGTGTGATTCTTGGGCATAATTCTCTGTTCAGAATTATCTTCCAAATCAGCATAGGAAAAGCAGTTAAAGAGGAGTTAGGATCCTGACTGAGTATTACCTGAGTGATTTAATATTGTGTATTAGCTTGTAAGAATTATTTCATTACTTGGAAGAGAAAGGTGTCCCCGGAATAAGTAACAAGATACAAACATCTCATCTTAGAAGGAGGCATCCAAGGCCCTTTCAAGGCCATCATTATGGAAGACCTTTACATGGGGAAAATGTCTAAGGATGTATGTGCCTGGCAAAGTGAAAGCTTTGGCCCCAAAATTGTGTCTGTTATTTTTTCCAGTTAAGGTTTGATAGAAAGCTCCATATTTTGCTTCACCATATTTAGAGCGATAGATTGAAATGAAAAAATTATTAAAAATTCATTAAAATTATTTTGGCACTTAAAAATATGCCTGAAAAACATAGCAAAACAAACAAATATATCCCCAAGGATTCTATAAAATAGTAAGAATAAATAATCCTTTCAGCAGACACACCAAATTGAATAGTGTAACACGCATTGTTCTATTTGTTTAGGGTTGTTTTCCATAGAACCTTATTCTAAAAAACAAAATTTTCAAGCAAACTATGACATATTCACTTGGTTTCTTATTGCTTATGGTATTTTGAGTCCAGCTATGATTTGACAAATTTTTAGACTCCACGAAGAGATTTTTAAACATTCTCAAAATCTTCATTGGGATAAAGCTGTTCTTAATTTATCAGCAACATGTCACAGGGGTAAAACATGTCTTGCTTTTCCAGCAGTCATATTTTCTATTTAGTAAAAGCTGCATCTAGTGCACATGCTTTGGCAGGGCAGTTTACATTTTTAGGTGCTTAATCATTATAATATGTATCTATCCCATATTGGGATGAATATGTTTTAGCTCCAGGATAAAACAACATTTTAACTTCCACTTCTCCCCTATTTTATTTAATGTTCCTGTTACAGTCAACAGAATAGAGACTTTCTCTTGAGAAAAAATAATTCACCCATGGAATTTGTCAGAGGAGATGAAAAACACATACACATATGACTGTACCTACTCATGTATGAAATTAGAAAGTGACCAATAACACTAAGTGCACACATCGTAAATGATGTGCTTTTCCACATTGCTTTCATTTGAGTGAAAACTGGCCACCCAGAGGACCTGATGACTAGCTAAAGAGATAGTTCCGTTTATGAAGGTGTGGAACACTAGCACTTGGAAGACAGTAAGACTTTTGATTTAAATGCCTTTGCTATTAACAAGTCAAATGAAGTTTAATGTGATGTCATTTGGAACCCTTGTTCATATTCTGCATTTGGCACAGCCTAGGTTATTTATCACATGGTGTGATGGAGCCACCCGAAATCCTTTTGGGACCAAGTCACAGTGTAAATATGCGCGCGCGCGCGCACACGCACACACACACACACACACACACACACACACACACAGTTATATGACATGCTTGCATCTGAATCCAGAAAGGCAGGAGGTTTGATGAAGTACAACCAACGTAATTTTTTTCAATTATAAGTTTTACATGTTGATGGGCGCCTGGGTAGCTCAGTCACTTAGCATCTGACTTCAGCTCAGGTCATGATCTCGTGTTTTGTGAGTTTGAGCCCTGTGTTGAGCACCCTGGGCTGACAGCTCAGAACCTGGAGCCTGCTTTGGATTCTCTGTCTCCCTCTCCCTCTGCCGCTTCCCCACTCATGCTTGCTTGCTCTCTCTCTCTCTCAAAAATAAATAAGAACATTAAAAAAAATAAAAAGAAATGTGATTTCTTGGGGCACCTGGATGGCTCAGTCAGTTAAGTGTCTGACTCTTGATATCGGCTCAGGACATGATCTCATCGTTCATGAGTATGAACCCCACATTGGACTCTGTGCTGACAGCATGGAGCCTGCTTGGGATTCTCTCTCCCTCTCTCTCTGCCCCTCTCCCACTTGCTCTCTCTCTCTCTCACAATAAATAAAATAAAAATAGACTTTAAAGAAAAAAAAATGTGACTACTTGCACTTCATTGGCCTCTCGGTCTTTTAAGATTTGCTACAATAAGAATGCCCATGTTCACATGTGTGATCGACTCATTTTTCCCTTATGTATGCTGGAGAAGTTTCCCTCACTTGGAGAGGGGAAAAATAAAACCTTTTTCCTTTCATCTCCAGGATGCTACCCAGGAAAAGAGTCTGTGCTTTCAGGCAGAATGACAACTTTGTCATCATTTGGTGGCTGTTGGCTTCAGTTTAGTTCCTATGATAGGCTAAAATTGCTCAGTGCAGGACTGAACCATAAGTCTATTACGAGAACAACACGAAACCAAATCTACATTCAGAAAGCCTTGCTGAAAAGATTGCTTGTTACTTGTTTTTATGGGATGACATCCAGGCCTTCAGAAAGAACTCTGGGGGAACTTTATGCCAGGGCAATCCAAAAAGTCGCAGGTGCATCTTAGCCGTTGCTATGGAGATGCTAAGGGAGTCTTGACAGTCCAGTCTTCAATAGATGGCTGCCAGTGAGTTCTCCCAAAATGTGAGGGCTAATATAAGAAAGGAATGCAAATTCTCTTTGGGGAAAAGAAAAGGTGTGGAATTGTGTTTAGCATAGAGAATGCTTGAGTGGTTGTAACCTGCTTCTCACAGGAGAATAGGAGTCCAGAAGTTAGCAATGCAAATCAAATCTGGCTTTTCAGATTAGCTCAGGAGCAGTCATTTAAAAGAGAAGTGGAGAGAACGTTGGGAGAGGGGATGCAGAAGAGAGAAAGAGACAGAGGAACACTGATGTTTTAGTAAAGAAGGCAACCCCCTCCCCAGGCAGTAGACAGACAAGAGTTTTGATACAATGTGAAATCACAGAGCCTAGAGCTATACAGATGTATAGGGGTTGTTGCTAAGGCCTGAGAGATGTTGCTAAGGATTTCTTGTTTTGAAGCCATAAAGAAGGAAAAAAAGGAATCCTAATACTTAAGGATTAGTGAGATAGGTACCAAGTTCTGGCTTAGACCAGAGGTAATGT
This sequence comes from Panthera uncia, assembly GCF_023721935.1. Classification (NCBI taxonomy): domain Eukaryota; kingdom Metazoa; phylum Chordata; class Mammalia; order Carnivora; family Felidae; genus Panthera; species Panthera uncia. The sequence goes on along the minus strand of NW_026057586.1, from coordinate 55,942,424 downwards.
GCATACTTCCCTGGAGAAAGAATCAAGAGTTTTAGTTCAGGTAGTTCATGAAGTGACTTCAAAATCCTTCAATGATATGCTATTGCTTTAGAAATAAAATGCACTTTCTATCATGGCCCCCAGGGCTGAGCACCAGTTGGTTCCAACTTTCCCCCCAGCCTCATATCTTTCCCTCCCCTCTCAGTGACAGCCTGGAATGAACCTCGCTGTTCATCTTCCTCCCGGACTCCGTCTTGCTGCCTCTGCCTAAAACACACGTGCTGTGGCACCCTCATCACTGGGTCTGCACTAGTCACCTTTCCCAGAAGTCTCCCCTCCCCTCAGGGGCCTCACTGATGATTCACTTTCTCATCACTTGGTGTTATAACCCGCAATTATTTGGTTTATTCATCAGTTTGTTTATGCGTCTTTCCCCATTAGAATGGTTATCCATTCAAATGGTTAGTCATTCAAGCAATATTTCCTGAGCCTACCATGTGCCTAGAACAGCATGTACTTTTAGAACTTATCAGTGAACAAAACAAAGATTCCCATCCTTGGGAACTTTATTGAGAGAGGGGAAAGCACAATATATAAGCGAAGCATCTAGTATGTCAGATGGTGACATTTGCAAACTGTAGAGCAGGGAAGGCCCAGCAGAGGGTGGGGGAAGGGGCTGTAATTTGGGTAGACTTTGTCCCTTAAGGTTCAAGTGTGGGAAGGGGAGGGACGGGGGGGGGGGAGGGAGGAGCAAAAGCAATCACCCAATACAGGAGTCTTTCGAAATTTCCACCACACCTGTAATCACAGTCAGGTCCTACAGATTTGCTGGAAGGGAAAAAGTTAAAAAGCACTGCCTTAAACTTCATTGTTCTTAAACTCCTCTGCACCTTCCTGAAATACAATGATTTATATACAAAGATTTATATAGTTCAGTATTTTCTTGATTGTATGGTGGAATTGATGGCAAAGTGCACCAGACAACATAATATAAAAAGTTGATGTCAAATCTAAGATGCGTCTTAAGAGACGTTGCAATAAGAAAATGTTGACCTTTTTAAAAATGTTTTTTAATCTTCATTTATTTTTGAGAGAGAGAGAGACAGAGTGCGAACAGGGGAGGAAAAGAGAGAGGGAGACACAGAATCCGAAGCAGGCTCCAGGCTCTGAGCTGTCAGCACAGAACCCAGTGCGGGGCTTGAACTCACAAACTGTGAGATCATGACATGAGCAGAAGTCAAACCCTCACCTGACTGAGCCACCCAGGCGCCCCATAAAAATGTTGATCTTTTAATCAAGGAACTATTTTAATTATATCGTTACAGGAGATGAGTGGAGAAACCGTGATTTTCATTTGGATTTTAGCCAAAGCCCTTGGCTTGTAATTCAATACACCAGAAACTCTTGTTGCCCTGCAGGCAGTAAGCCATCATTAGAGGGAAAAGTGCTGAAGGAGATGGTCCTGGTGCTAGAGAGTGCTAATAGCTGAAGTTGAGGCTTCCAAGGTACTACCAACCAGCCTAACAATGCTATACAGGATCCCCACTACTACGACATAACGTGAGGGGAATTTTAGATACTAAATCACAAAGAGGAACTTAAAGAGGGAGTGAAGCTTATTATAGAAAAACTCCCATCTGTTTTCATTCGTGTCCTTTTTGCTTTTAAAACCGGTGTGATAATCTCCAGAAATGTGCATGATAAGTAAGCCAGTAACTGGCTCTCCCTTCCTACCCAAATGCCACCCTAACAATGAAGTGGCTGGTTTGCTCCTGGACTAACACGCTTTGTCCGCCTGGACAAGAAGCAAACAGACCACAAAATGTACCCGCAACATGGCAGTATTGAAAAATCCAATGTTTATTCCTCAGGGTCAAAATTGTTGTGATAAGCTTTAAGAGAACGCTCACATAGTTTGTTGTCGTTCTGCAACTTAGTTATATCGAATACTGCTTTTAATATGCCATTGGTCCTGGCCTCGAGGTGTTTCGTTGTGGTGGAAGTCGGCCTGTACTTCCTTTGGACTTTTTAATTATTCAGGCCAAATGGAGAAGGCTATTAATTATTCAATTAATCTCTCTCTGTGGTAAAATGCTCTTTGGATCCTTATTATGCATTTAGCTACCTAGTTAGACATAATTAGCCAAATAAATAATAACTCTTTGTTTTTTAGGAACCATTCATGCATAACCTTGGTTTCAAGAACAGATTTCTAAATATAATATTATTATTCGCAGCAACACTGCTAACCTCACAGTCTGAGAGCGCACTCATCAGGTGTGACTGGAGATACTCTTTTGCAGACTTAACACAGGCTGAAAGGGGGCCCACCCTATTCCCAACCCCAGCAAAGCTTCCACATTTTTCCACCTACCCAATCAATCAATAATGCTTTAATAGCTTAGGTGGTTGTTATAAATCATCTATGACACGTCCAAAATATTTTATCGTAGAGCCAAAACAGCATCATCCCTGAACATGCATCGTGCCATTCTCCAAGGCCATTGCTGGGGGGCGGGGGGCGGGGATCTGACTACATCTCGCTGGTTCACAGAGTTTGCTCCCTGCCCTGCTGCCTGCTGGAGGCTGCAGTGCACAAGCCAGAGACTGTGTGGGAGATATAGGCCAGGGTCCGGTCTCCATCCCCTGCGAGACAAGTTCTGAGACACATTTCCTAAGGCTCTTCAGAAGATTCAGGCTGGACAGCGCTTCAGTAGCCGTGGTGGAAACCCTTGGAGAACGTGTTCTTGCCTTAGTGGTTCTCTCCTTCTCTGCTTGGAGCCCCTCGTACCACCCCCCAGTCCCATGGCATCAACTATCCATGTACAAACCTTTGTCTCAGGCTGCTCTGTGGAGGAATCCAGGCAGCTCAACACTGTATAGTTTGTCTTTCTACAGGAACAAATATTTCATTTTTTCCTCAAAGCCGAAACAGGTACAATTCTGATAGAAAATCCCTAACTCTAGTAAAATGCTAGGAACAGCCAGTAAGAATCAGAAAAGAGGGGTCTAAGGGCAAACCTGGGCCCTCAGTTGTCTGTAAATATGCATGGGGTCTCTGCTAACACGGGGCTCTCAGCTGTGTTGCACGAGGGTGCCCAGGGGATTGCAAGCAGGTGCCTGCCTAATCACCCTCTACCAGACAGCTCTGTAGAGGAAACACTGAGAGGGCAGGGAGTCAGACGCCTAGGTTCCAGTTTCAGCTCTAAGTTATGTGAGCTTATTATTGTTACCTGTATCAGATATTGTGCTCTAATAAAACAATGATTCCCATCTTGTAATAATTAAAGCAGTCACAGGGCTTTGTATGGGCGAGGTCCCACCAGGCTGGGAAGCTGCTGTGTTAGCCCATTGCAGTTGGGGCTTCGGTGAGAACCAGCTTTCTACACCGCAATGTTCCAGCACTCCAGTCCCCCGCAGCATCTCCGCCTCTGTAAAGGCGGCCAGGAGGGGGAAGCAGGCGGCTGGGCTGGCCTGACCGTCCCCCCAGGAGCCAGTAGGTGGTGCTGGGGCAGCACGGACCCCGGGCTAAACTGGAGTTTAGCACTTCCTAGGTAGGAGAAATGAAACATGATTCTTCTTAGACAATAAGCAGGAAGTGAGTTTCATAAGCTTTTGCATTTTGCAACTAAAATCTCATTTGTCTTGAATTCATTTCTGAATTTATTCGTCCCCAAAGTTCAAAATAGTTTCAAGGTCCTTTGAAAACCCATTAAGCCAGAGGCCTTGTGTTGCTTACCTTTGTGTGGTGGAGACCTACCAGCTTAGTAGAAGCTCTAGAAATGCTTCTGAAATAAGCAAAGCGTCTACATAGGTGAATCATTTATAGATGAGTACGCCAAGATTCTGGGGGCAAAGTGGCTTGTTCAGGGCCACACTAACAACCTTTGATCGGCTCCAGACTTGACTCAGGGCCGTAAGAAATCCATGCTGTTGTTCCACACCACCTGGCTGCCGATTCTGAGAAGCACTGGATTAGTCTTATTACTTTCTTATTGTTTACAAAACACTTTGGGAAGTTTTTTAAGCATATGAATTTAATATATAAATCAATGAGAAATTTGGACTCGACTCCATGCACAGGGAAATGTACCTTACAGGCATATCTATTAACACATATGTAGGATATTTAATTAAAAAAGAAATCTTTGTGTCAAGGTTCAAAAACTTCAATTTCCATCTATTTCAAATTATTCAGTGTGGCATCATTATACACAGCGGGGGAATTGTAGCATAGTAAAACTTCATTTATCCAACATTAGTGGGGGTACAATAAGCTAATTAAAAATATGAAGTCACAAATTCTACTTTTATAGTCCTCAAAACATTTTTGGAAAATGCTAACCATTTTGGATGGATAGCTTTCCTTTTTTGTTGTTTTGTTTTATTTATTTTTGAGAGAGACAGAGAGAGAGACAGGGCACGAACAGGGGAGGGGCACTGAGGATCCAAAGTGGGCTCTGTGCTGACAGCAGTGAGCCTGATGTGAGGCTCAAACACATGAACTGTGAGATCATGACCTGAGATGAAGCAAGATGCCTAACCAGCTGAGCCATCCAGGTGCCCTGGATGGATAACTTTCTTAAATATACTATATATTTCCTGCCAGGAAAAATATGGCATATAATCTAAGTGATTCTTTGTGGCTGAGAGTCCCCACTGAACTTAAGTTGGGGCGACAGAGGTCATGTTTGACAACCGGCCCCATTTGCTGTGACAATAAAGGACTCCGGGCAACCTTACTCATTTTAGTTCTTGTTTCTGCGCGTTGGGGTTTCTTATCTGCTCTTCACTACCACCATGTCTGCTCTGCTTCTCCCTGCTGTAGCTTTAATGGCTTTCTCCACACTGCCCCTGCCCAAAGCCACACACACACACACACACACACACACGCACACACACACACACACACAGGCTTCCAATTTGTTGTGGGTTAGAAAATAATTGTCTGTAAAACTAAAATAAAAGAAAAACCCTGAGACTGTTGCCTTGCATTAGAACACAGTACAAGAAATATTGATACGATTGTTGAACATGCATGGCCTTTGTGTGAGTATGAGTTCTGCACCCAATTCCAATGGTGGTGGTGGTGGGGGTTCCCCATACCACCAAGCACTCGATGCTCAGACACCAGCTGGGTGTCCCACAATTTAATTCTGACATCATCTATCTGGACACAGCATCAGACCCCTCAGGTTAAGGGCTCAGTACTATAAGACCACCTCCTCCACACACACACTTCGGACGTTAGCTGCAAGCCCAGGTTATCACCTGTGCTTCTGACCCACTGGTTATAGATGAAAGGCTCCAGTGCCCCTTCCTTAGGTGTGATTAATTTGATAGAGTGGCTCAAAGAATTCAGAGAAACATTGTACTTACTAGATTACCAGTTTATCAGAAAAGGATGGAACTCAGGAACATCAAGGCAGAAGAGATACACAAAGCAAGGCAATGGTGTGGAGCTCCCATGCCACGTCCCCAAGGAGCCAACTCTCCGCATGTTTAGCAACCCAGAAGCCCTTCAAACCTTGTCCTTTCATGGTTTAATGGAGGCCTCACTACATAGGCATGATTGATGGAATCACTGGCCTTAGGTGGTGGAATTTGATCGCCAGCCCCTCCCCCCCTCCCTGGAGCTCATGAGGGAGAGACTGAAAGTTCCAAGCCTCCAATCACCAGTCCCCATCCTTAGGGGCTTTCCAAAAGTCACCTCACTAATATAAACTCAGGTGTAGTTGAAAAGGGTTTGTTAAATAAATATCAAGACAACTTTATGGTTCTTAACACTTAGGAAATTCCAAGGGCTTTAAGAACACTGCCAGAAATGAGGAAGAAGACCAGACATATATTGCTTATTATAAGTCACAATATCGCAAAGTAACTGCTTTGGAGTATTCAGGCTTTGGGGCTATGTTCTATGTTCTAAGCTTGCTGAACAGCTTCCAGTTTGGGGGGGGGGGTTCACTCTTCTCATTTATTATGTTTCACGTGCTTGGCATATCCACTTAGCTCATTTTTTACTTTGGTGAGTTCTTGCCTAAACATTTGTAAAACGCAACACTCCAGTGTAGAGACAGCTTAAATACCAGTAACAACTGTGTGAGTTTTAAGAGCATAAGAGAAGTAAAATCTGACAATTTTCAGAGAAAAGAAACCAAAGCAATATTTACTTGCCACAGTCCGGGAGAAAAGCCAGTATTTGGGGGGTAGCTATCTCCAGAGCCTCAATTTTAGAGAAGGAGCTGGGAGTCAAGGTTGCTGGCTGAGGACAGGATGTTCTAAAAGTATCCATACTTTCAGGAATGATGAATAAATGGATGGCCAGACTCCAAACACCTTATTTCTGAGCAGGCCTTTTCTTTGTCTGAAGACCTATTTGGCTGTTCTATAATTACTGGTTCTTTTATCTTAATTGTGGAACCGTGTCTAGTCCTTTTTTATTGTGGGACATGTCACATCCTCGGCTCAGTTGCAAAAATTTCCATTTAAAAACAGCCCTATTATTAATGATATTATTCAACCAAAAATGCTAAATTGAATATTCTCTATACTGCCCTTAATTTTAAATACTCCAGGGAATATAAAAATCTTTGGAATAATATGATTTCAATACCATACACTTAGCTTCTTTGGTCCTTCACTGACTGGTTTTCATCCAACCTCTCCTTCGATTATTTTCCTTTGGCGTCTTGGCTTTTCCCCCCTCTACCCTCTGAATGAAGAGTTTCCCCAAAGCATGGCCTCTGGCCCTCTGCCTTCCCTGCTCATGGCCTCTTCAGAAGCACACCTCCATGTTCACGACTCCACTAACAGCCCATCCACAAAACTCACAAATGTACCTCCCATACCAGCCACCCCGTCTCCCCATCCTTTTAAGGGCAATGCAATTTTCCCAGTCACCTTGCCTTGAAATCTGGAGTTATCTTTGACTCTGTTAACTCTTTCAGTGGCCTTAAAATATTAGGCAAACAGCTTTACATTAATTTCTCCTTCAAAATGTCTCTAAATCTTATATTCTTCGCTACACCTGTCCCCGTTCCCCTGCACATAGCCTCTAGATAGTTGTGCTTGCCTTCTGAATGATCTGATTTCAATTTTTCTTTCCTTTAATCTCAACTGCGTATCATCACCAAACTAATTTTTTAAATATACTGTTTTAATTATATTACTTCCCTATTTAATAATCCCTGTTGGTTCCTTTTTTTTTTTTTTTTTTAACTTACCACATTGAGTATGAATTCCTCTGGCTGCCTTTCCAGACTGTCTCTATTAGCTGGGTATGGGCTCCAGGGTCAGCAGACACAGTTTCATACCCATCTCTGTCACTTGCTACCTGTAAAATAGGGGTAACCATACCTGCCTCAGAGAATTTTTTGAAAATTAAATATGATTTGCAACATCAAGGACAGAACTTGAAAGATAGTAAATGTTTCTTTAGAAATATGTGCCATTTCCCACACAATTTGTTTCTTGATGAGATTGAAAATAGTTACATTATCAACACTGGAACAAACCAGGCAGAACACTTGTGAAATGTGCTTGATGAATGGATACATGGGGCTGGGAATGTTCATATGAGTAACTATTTTGGAGATGGCAGGATTTCAGAGATGACAAGTTTCACATTAAGACGGTGGTCATGGGTGGCTGAGATGGCAGTGAGGGGGGAGGTCACTGGTGAGGAAGACTGTGATCCAGGATGACTACATTGATGAGACTATTATGGTCCAAACCCAGGGGTTAGTGTAAGCATCACAAATTGCAGGTATACCAGATGTTGTGAGCCTTCTAAATTGATGCGGTGTGAGGTCATAACGTTGCCAATGATCCATTCTAGACAAACATTCTTTTTTAATTTTTTTTTTCAACGTTTTTTATTTATTTTTGGGACAGAGAGAGACAGAGCATGAACGGGGGAGGGGCAGAGAGAGAGGGAGACACAGGATCGGAAACAGGCTCCAGGCTCCGAGCCATCAGCCCAGAGCCTGACGCGGGGCTCGAACTCACGGACCGCGAGATCGTGACCTGGCTGAAGTCGGACGCTTAACCGACTGCGCCACCCAGGCGCCCCTAGACAAACATTCTTAAATTCGATCCATTAAGTCTTTAGACATAGTTTCCATTTAGATATAATTTAGACAGACTTTCCAGAAAACACAGAAATGGCAACCGTGTAATGCAAGGCTCAGATCTCCTTGCTGTTGGTGGTGTGGTTGACTGAGGACCTCTGGATCCACACCTGCATGGCTGCCTTCCTTCCCTCGCCTCCCACCTGTCAATAGCTGAGAGCTTCCCGGGTCTTAGTAAAAGCCATTTCTGTGAGATGCAGTTCTCTGGCCTACAACTTCTGGATAAGCTCAGATGGAACTTTCTCAGAAATGCACTATAGGTTGTGATTATACTTTCCAATTCCTTTCTTCCCCTTCTCCTTCATGAGACTCAGACCTGCATCATGGTCTGACCACTCACCACCTTTACCTACTCCCTCCCATTTATAATTCAAAGACACATCCCTTGATAAATATTTTGCCCATCTAATCCCATTTTGACATTTGCTTCTCACAGGACCAAAACTAATTCTAATGGTGCCAGGAGTCTTTCAAAAAACGGACAGTAAGATTGGGCTTAGAGACTGGCTCATTTATCTTTTAGTGGATAAAGAGAATGTCATTCTGAGTGTTATATGAGATTAAGCTAGTCCCTGACTCAAAGAGGGCTCAATTACTAAAGATTTTATTGGTGGTACCCTGGGGAAACTGCCAGGGAAGGATAATATCCTTGTAGGTTGTGTCATTCAGGTATTTGAAAAATATGGAGGGAACAACGCCTACAAGGATGCAGAGTTGGCTGGCTACTGCTAAGTTGTATTGCTGCCCTGCAGAAGGACAATGGGAGACTGAGGGCCATTAGCAGTATAAGTGTAAGAGGCAGATGGCCTCTTCAGTAGCTGACAAAGAGGCCCTTGTCTCCTGCAGCAGAAGAGTGGACACAGCTGTGTAACAGACACAGGCCTGATAGAGTGACAGAGCTACAGAGATGTTTAAATTGTACAGCCAAAGTCTGGTTATGCTAAGGGCAGTGATGGTGGTATGCTGGACCCAGTTCTTTCTAGTTCTCAAGGACCAATTGCTAGTGTCTCTTCAGAGCTTCACGTCCAATGGTATCATATTCATAGTCTAAAATCAGCTGCTGTGGTATACTTATATCTTGGAAATCAACAAATACTAAGATTCAGGGAGATTTCCTCCTCCTTTTCTGAGAGCTAGTTGTTAAATGCTTACTAGCACACCACTAATCAGGGCGTTGGCTGGTAAAGCCTGGGATTCTGAAACATGGGATGGAAACATGTGGATGCAAATTCCAGAAAATTATGGCTCTGCAGACCACCTGGACCCTCAGAACCTGCAGAGAGGGCCCCTCCTTCACTAGGAAGAGTTGGAGCTTCCCTGTGCTCAAAGGTGCTACAGAGCCCTCTCCTCCACAAAACAATAGGTACCGCTTCTACTTCCTCTTCTAGACTTCAGGCCTATAATTAAATCCTAGCAAAACCTGTCCGGGAATGTATTAGACTTGATAAGGGGAGAAAGAGAATATATATGGAAGGCGTTGCAAGCATTACCTAGAACACCCTGACATGAGCTAGGGTGTATCCCTATCACTGGATTTTGAAGATGTTTGATCAAGAGGAACAGAATATAAGACTGGACAAGCAAGAATCTATTTGATTTGGGGACACAGGATTTAAAACCCAGGCAAGGACCCTAGGGAGGGTTGCTATATTAAATAAAAGTATGTTTAATACAATATTTGAGACATATTTTTGCTGCAACATACTTGTTGTTTATCTGAAAGTCAAATTTTAAAATAAAAAAATTTTTTAATGTTTTCATTTATTTTTGAGACAGAGAGAGACAGAGCATGAGCAGGGGAGGGGCAGAGAGAGAGGCAGACACAGAATCTGAAGCAAGCTCCAGGCTCCGAGCTGTTAGCACAGAGCCTGACGCGGGGCTCGAACTCACAGACTGAGATCATGACCTGAGCTGAAGTAGGATGCCCAACTGACTGAGCCACCCAGAAGCCCCTGAAAGTCAAATTTAAGTGGTAACCCTAACCCCAAGGGATGGGCAAACTTGCTGCCCAGGGAGCTCTTTGGAGTCCAGAGAAAGTGATGGCCAACACTAAGTGAAGTGAAATGCCTGAGTTGTCATGGCAGGAGGTGGGAGAAGTAAAGAAGCTGAGGGAAGTGGACATGCTGGAAGGCATATGTTATGAGGCCAGCAGTCCCCCAGGGGGTTATGTTTGACAGGAGGACCCCAAGGACACTCCATCCTTTGAAGCCACTGGCAATGCCCTGATGACAAGAGCAGTGGTATCGCTAGGAAGTTCAGAGGTGCTCCTCTGGTGGCTGGGGTGATGGCAGGAGAGGCAGGCCCAGAGCTGAGCTCATGAGTCCCCATGGGGATGATGGAGTCCCAGGCTGCCGTCTAATGGACAGTAGGCTGTAAGGGGACTTGTGGACGTGTTGTCATAAGATGGCTAGGGGACCCAGTATTTGCACTCTTGGATACGTTCATAAAAATAGCCAAACAGACATACACAAGAATAATTGTATCGGGGTGCCTGGGTGGCTCAGTCAGTTCAGTGTCAGACTCTTGGTTTCAGCTTGTCATGATCCCAGGGTGGTGGGATTGAGCCCCAATGTCTGTCTCTGCACTGAGTGTGGAGCCTGCTTGAGATTCTCTGTCTCTCCCTCTCTCTCTGCTCCTCCCCTGCTCATGTATGCTCTCTAAATAAATAAATAAATAAATAAATAAATAAATAAATAAATAAAAAATAGTAATGATAGCATTTTTCTAACAGAATAGTGCAAAAAGCCTAAAGATTCAGGGCTAGTTAAATAAATTATACATTCAGCCCTAGAATGGACTCATTAAATGGGATTAGCTTGAATTCTATGTATTGATGGGAAGATCTCCACAATGCAGTGCTAAGTGAAAGCAATAAGCAGTGAGAGAGTATTAATGTGTATATTCTCTTTGAGACAATTTGTCAAACTGATGGGTGCACTTTTCTGTATGTATCTATATACTACTTCAGAAAATGTATACTAACAAACTGAAACTATGAAAAGCATGATCTCATTTTACAAAAAAAGTCATGTAGATGAGCAGACTTTCATGTGTGCATGTGAGATGTTTGCTCGCTCTTATGTGTTTATATGTGTACACGCTTTGTAAAGATGCAAGTATGAGTCTATTTGTGTACATGTATACATGTACAGGGACACATATATGTGCAGGTGGATGACTGGGGGGCTGGGTTCTGGGGTATACCCAATTTGAATTTTTGGCCAGCCACTTCTATTCTTTTTCTGTTTAAGAATTAAATTTTATAAATCTCAAAAAAAAAAAAAAAAAAAAGAAGAATGGAGAACTATGGTCAAGAGTTGGCATTGGAGGAATATGAAGGGGCACTATATTCTAACTCTCAACCTTTAGTCTGAGGGCCTAAACAGCCTCTGCTTGGGCGAACTGAAGGAGGTTACTGCCCGCAGAGGACAGACAGACTTCAATTAAGGCAAAGTGGTGGAGGGAATGTTTAGAGAAGGAGGGGAGGAGTCTGCCGATCCTTGAGTGGGAGTTCCATAAAGCATAAGGACTGTGCTGGGAGGATATGGGGTGCAGTGAAGCATTCACTCAGCAGAAAGAATATACAGGGTAGGTTAGGGATGAGAATCTTGGGGAAACTAGAGACGTATAAGGGCTGTGCTTTGGGAAGTAACTGAAATCACCTGAGTAGGGGGTGTCTAATTCTGGTAGGTAACCTTTGCAAGGGCTTTGGATTTAACTCTGTGATTTAGGTGAAATGATATATCTTACAAGGGTCATTCTATGTTCTTTGGTTGGCAACTCCCCATTTCACCCTCCTTCCTTTAGCCTCTGGCAGCCACCATTCTACTCTCTGAGTTTTGTAGATACGTCATATAGGTGGAATTATGCACTTTTGTCCTGTGACTAGCTTATTTCCCTTAGCATAATGTCCTTACGTTGTTACATTCTGTAGGATTTCTTTCTTTTTAAGGCTGAATAATACTTTATTGTGTGTATCAGCCAAATTTTCTTTATCCATTCATCTGTTGAACATTTGGGTTGTTCCCACATCTTGACGATTGTTCTGTGGTGATCATCGGAATGCTAATATCTCTTTTAAATTCTAATTTCTGGTTTTTTTTTTTTTAGTCAACACTCAGATGTAGGATTGATGGATCATATGGTAGTTCTATTTCTAATATTTTGAGGAATCTCCATATGGTTTTCTACAACAGCTGCACCATTTTACGTCCCCACCACAGTGGAAATTTCCATGTCTCCACATCCTCAGAAACAGAGACCTGCTATATACACCACTTTTTCTTTGTAATTAAGACTACTGAAAGGAAAACTTAAAAAAAAATTAAGAGGTTAGATCTCATGTTAAGTGCTCTTACTACAATAACATTTTTAAAAGTTTTTTTTTTTTTTAAGGATCATTCTGGCTGCTGTATTGAGAATAGACAAAGGAGACAAAGAGGAAGAGAGATCATTTAGGACTCTATTGCAGGGGGAAAGACAGGTGATAGGCTTTGACCATGGTGGTAGCAGAGCAGGTGGTGATAACTGTTAAGATTCTGGAGATATTCTGTAGATACAATTAGATTTCATGACAGATTGCGACCTTGGGATATTTTGCTTGAGCAATTAAAAGGGTACAGTTGCCATCAACAGAGGGAATCATCAACAGTGCTGGGGAAGTTTCCTGAAGCAGCATATGTAGAAGGAGATCATGGAGTTCAGTGTAGGATAGGATACATTTGAGAAGTCAAGTAGACCTTTCAATTATCAGGAAGAATTCAAGAGAGAGTTCTTTTTTTTTTTTTTTAAAGTTTATTTATTTATTTTGAGAGAGAGAGAGAGTGCAAGCAGGGGAGGGGCAGAGAGAGAGAGAGAGAGAGTGAGAGAGAGAATCCCAAGCAGGCTCTGTACTGTCAGTGCAGAGCCCATTGTGGGACTTGAACCCATGAACTGTGAGATCATGACCAGAGCTGAAATCGAGTTGGACACTTAACCAACTGAAGCACCTAGGCGCCCCAAGAGAGAGTTCTAAAGTCATATGAATAAATGAGATCCCCAAAGGATGAGTGCAGACAGAGAAGAGAAGTGGGTCAAGTGATGGTCTCTGGAAAACGTGACCAACCTTCCCAGTTTGCTTGAGATGGACTCAGTTCCTGAATAAGAGACTTCCGGTTTTTTTAAACATTTTATTTAGTTTTTGAGGGAGCACAAGCAGGGGAGGGGTGTGGGGGGTTGCAGACAGAGGATCCAAAGCAGGCTCCACACTGACAGGATGACAGCAGTGAGCCCAATGCAGGGCTCAAATTTACGAACTGTGAGATCATGACCTGAGCCGAGGTTGGATGCTCAACTGACCGAGCCACTCAGGCGCCCTGAGACTTCCAGTTTTAAAACCAGGAAAGTCCTGGGCAAATAAGGACACCCTCATTCTAGACCACTACAACTGATGAGAAGGGAAAGAAATGACCAAAGAGATTAAAAGGAACAACAAGAAAGGTAGGAGAAACAAGAGTGTGAGTTTTGGAATCTAAAAAGAGAAAAATGCTAAGTAAGGCTGATAGATCAAGTAAGATGAGGATTTACAAGTGAGGAGGCACAATATTGTGATTTATAAGAAATATATATTTGGTCATTGAGATAAGCAGAATATATTTCTCATATATATTTGGTCTTCCTCCATGATTTCTGGCTTATAGCTCCCCAAATACTTGGAATTTCCTGAATGATAACAGCAATGGGAAAATCTTTTGCTTTAATATTTGGTGTCTTGTCCTCAGTTCCTGAAATTGCTTCAAATCCATAAAGAAAGAATGGGGGATGGTTGCCAGGGGATTCAACCATGAACAGAGGAGAGGAAGTTTGAGTCCCACCTCTGATTATCAGGGAAGGGAGAGAGTCTGGAGGTTGAATCAATTACCAGCAGTCAGTGATTAAATCAATAATCCCTATGTAATGAAGCCTCATAACAAAAGTGGGGAGGGTATCTGGAAAGTTTCCAGGTTGGGAAACCAGAACACTTCCATATACCACCATGCTAGGCTCAAATTCCATGAGCACAGAAACTGTTTTTTGGGATCTTTACCCTATGTGTCTCTTCATTTGGCTGTTGATTTGTATCCTTTAAAATCCTTTGTAATAAGAAAGTAATCTAGTGAGTGAATAGGTTTCCTGAGTTCTGTGGCCATTTTAGCAAATTAATTGAACCTATGGAAATGGTCATGGGAAACTTTGCCTTATAACTAGTCTGTGAGAAGTACCAGTATCGATCTGGACTCATGACTGGCATCTAAAGCCCACTCTGGCAAATTAATGAAACCTAAGGAGGTGGTTGTGGGAACCTCTAACCTGTAACCAGTGGGTCAGAAGCACAGGTAACAATCTGGGTTTGCAATTGGCATCTGAAGTAAAGGGCAGTCTTGTGAGACTGAGCCCTTAACCTATGGAATCTGATGCTATCTCTGGGTACATAGTATCAGAATTGAGTTGAATTGTAGGATACCCAGCTGGTTTTGGAGAATTGTTGGATGTTTAGGGAAAAACACGCACACATGTTGGAACTGGTGACCAGAGCCCTTATTATAGGAGGTCACAGGTGATCTAGAAATGAACAGTCTTGGTGAAGTGGTGTGGATGAAACTTCATTGGAATGGACTTAAAGTACATGCTTTAAAAGAGAATAGGAGATGAGACACCAATAAAAATGGTCGAGTAGATAGCTTCAGGGGCCCATCCCACCACAGAAACATTGAAAAATTGAACAAAAACTGTCAGAATCTATTTTGTCAGAACTCTGGGAAAAAGGCAAAAGTTTATAGCAATGAAGAGACTATTGGATCAAGAAAAAGGCAACATTAAAATGGTAAGAAACCTTTGTGTACTTCCTTCTTTCCTTCCTTCCCAACTAAGCTTTAAACCTAACATGGGGCTCGAACTTATGACCGTGGGATCAAGAGTTACATGCTCTGTTGACTAAGCCAGCCAGGTGCCCAATTTGTATGTTTCTAATTGCCTTTGCTGACTCCCTTTTCCCACTATGCAGGATTCTTGAAGAGCACAGCCCACATTTCACATATGGGAACATAGTCTCTGCTTTTGGAGGGAACAGAATAGACCTTATTCTCAAAGACTTGTACTTATCTTTCCTAACCTATCTGGAGGCTACCTGAAGGACTGATGCAAGGTGTTTGCCTTTGTTTCCTCTAACTCACTGGTAAAGGTAACCACATATGTAAATAGAAAAGTCAGTCTTAATATACTCTTTGTAACTCCTATTTTTTAAATTATGTGATGAAAAAGTCAAATGCATAAAACAAAATTATAAATCTATATTAATGAGCACACCATAAGGATATAATATAAAATAAGCATGAACAAACAAGCAAACAAATAAAGATGTATTCTTTGGTGATAATAATATAAGGAGGAGAGATACAGATGTACAGAAAAAAGGAATTTATGGACTATTGAAACTAAGTTGGTATTATTCAGACTAGGTTGTTATCAGTTTTTTTTTTTTAAATATTTATTTATTTATTTATTTATTTATTTATTTATTTATTTTTGAGATACAGAGAGAGACAGAGCATGAGCAGGAGAGGGGCAGAGAGAGGGAGACACAGAACCCAATGCTTGCTCCAGGCTCCCAGCTGTCAGCACAGAACCCGACATGGGGCTAGAACCCATGAACTGGGAAACCATGACCCAAGCCAAAGTCGGACGCTTAACCATCTGAGCCACCCAGGCACCCCTAGGTTGTTATAAGTTTAAGATGTTAATTTTAGTCCTATAACTATTACTAAGAAAATAAACAAAAAATATATAGAAAGGGAAAGAAGGAGGAAATCAAAATGTTGTACTACAAAAATTAAACTAAATTTAAAAAAAAAGCAGCAATATGGGAATCAAGGGACAACAGCAACAAAAACCAGACATACAGAAAAAAGGAGAAGCAAATTCTTCCTTATCAGTAATTACTTAAATGTAAATGAATTAAACTCTGCAATCAAAATTCAGGGATTAGCAGATTGGATAAGTAAAATGACCTGACCTATTTATATATCTACAAAACAGTCATTTAAGATACGAAGAGACAAATGTTTGAAAGTGAAAAGATGGGGAAAAAAATATTCCCTGTAAACGGTAAACAAAGAAAAGCTAAAGTAGTTATATTAATATCATAAAAAATAAGCTTAAAGTAAAAGTTTATAAAAGACAAATAAGAACATTATATTTTGATAAAAATGTCAATTCAGCAAAAACATATAATAATTATATATATATACACGTTTAACCATAGAGCCCCTAAATATATGAAGCCAAAACTGAAGATTATGAAACAAACAGTTCTTTTTTTTTTTATTTTTTTTTATTTTTTATTTTTTTTATTTTTTAATATATGAAATTTACTGTCAAATTGGTTTCCATACAACACCCAGTGCTCATCCCAAAAGGTGCCCTCCTCAATACCCATCACCCACCCTGCCCTCCCTCCCACCCCCCATCAACCCTCAATTTGTTCTCAGTTTTTAACAGTCTCTTATGCTTTGGCTCTCTCCCACTCTAACCTCTTTTTTTTTTTTTTTT
>NW_026057586.1:55855637-55925351 GCF_023721935.1 Panthera uncia | reverse complement strand
CTTCATAAGGTCCCAGTAATTCACTTTTGCTTTTAATTCCCTTGCCTTTGGGGATGTGCCGAGTAAGAGATTGCTACGGCTGAGGTCAGAGAGGTCTTTTCCTGCTTTCTCCTCTAAGGTTTTGATGGTTTCCTGTCTCACATTCAGGTCCTTTATCCATTTTGAGTTTATTTTTGTGAATGGTGTGAGAAAGTGGTCTAGTTTCAACCTTCTGCATGTTGCTGTCCAGTTCTCCCAGCACCATTTGTTAAAGAGACTGTCTTTTTTCCATTGGATGTTCTTTCCTGCTTTGTCAAAGATGAGTTGGCCATACGTTTGTGGGTCTAGTTCTGGGGTTTCTATGCTATTCCATTGGTCTATGTGTCTGTTTTTATGCCAATACCATGCTGACTTGATGATGACAGCTTTGTAGTAGAGGCTAAAGTCTGGGATTGTGATGCCTCCTGCTTTGGTCTTCTTCTTCAAAATGACTGGCTATTCGGGGCCTTTTGTGGTTCCATATGAATTTTAGGATTGCTTGTTCTAGTTTCGAGAAGAATGCTGGTGCAATTTTGATTGGGATTGCATTGAATGTGTAGATAGCTTTGGGTAGTATTGACATTTTGACAATATTTATTCTTCCAATCCATGAGCAGGGAATGTCTTTCCATTTCTTTATATCTTCTTCAATTACCTGCATAAGCTTTCTATAGTTTTCAGCATACAGATCTTTTACATCTTTGGTTAGATTTATTCCTAGGTATTTTATGCTTCTTGGTGCAATTGTGAATGGGATCAGTTTCTTCATTTGTCTTTCTGTTGCTTCATTGTTAGTGTATAAGAATGCAACTGATTTCTGCACATTGATTTTGTATCCTGCAACTTTGCTGAATTCATGTATCAGTTCTAGCAGACTTTTGGTGGAGTCTATCGGATTTTCCATGTATAATATCATGTCATCTGCAAAAAGCGAAAGCTTGACTTCGTCTTTGCCAATTTTGATGCCTTTGATTTCCTTTTGTTGTCTGATTGCTGATGCTAGAACTTCCAGCACTATATTAAATAACAGCGGTGAGAGTGGGCATCCCTGTCGTGTTCCTGATCTCAGGGAAAAAGCTCTCAGTTTTTCCCCGTTGAGGATGATGTTAGCTGTGGGCTTTTCATAAATGGCCTTTATGATCTTTAAGTATGTTCCTTCTATCCCGACTTTCTCAAGGGTTTTTATTAAGAAAGGGTGCTGGATTTTGTCAAAGGCCTTTTCTGCATCGATTGACAGGATCATATGGTTCTTCTCTTTTTTTTTGTTAATGTGATGTATCACGTTGATCGATTTGCGAATGTTGAACCAGCCCTGCATCCCAGGAATGAATCCCACTTGATCATGGTGAATAATTCTTTTTATATGCTGTTGAATTCGATTTGCTAGTATCTTATTAAGAATTTTTGCATCCATATTCATCAGGGATATTGGCCTGTAGTTCTCTTTTTTTACTGGGTCTCTGTCTGGTTTAGGAATCAAAGTAATACTGGCTTCATAGAATGAGTCTGGAAGTTTTCCTTCCCTTTCTATTTCTTGGAATAGCTTGAGAAGGATAGGTATTATCTCTGCTTTAAATGTCTGGTAGAACTCCCCTGGGAAGCCATCTGGTCCTGGACTCTTATTTGTTGGGAGATTTTTGATAACCGATTCAATTTCTTCGCTGGTTATGGGTCTGTTCAAGCTTTCTATTTCCTCCTGATTGAGTTTTGGAAGAGTGTGGGTGTTTAGAAATTTGTCCATTTCTTCCAGGTTGTCCAATTTGCTGGCATATAATTTTTCATAGTATTCCCTGATAATTGTTTGTATCTCTGAGGGATTGGTTGTAATCATTCCATTTTCATTCATGATTTTATCTATTTGGGTCATCTCCCTTTTCTTTTTGAGAAGCCTGGCTAGAGGTTTGTCAATTTTGTTTATTTTTTCAAAAAACCAACTCTTGGTTTCGTTGATCTGCTCTACAGTTTTTTTAGATTCTATATTGTTTATTTCTGCTCTGATCTTTATTATTTCTCTTCTTCTGCTGGGTTTAGGCTGCCTTTGCTGTTCTGCTTCTATTTCCTTTAGGTGTGCTGTTAGATTTTGTATTTGGGATTTTTCTTGTTTCTTGAGATAGGCCTGGATTGCAATGTATTTTCCTCTCAGGACTGCCTTCGCTGCATCCCAAAGCGTTTGGATTGTTGTATTTTCATTTTCGTTTGTTTCCATGTATATTTTAATTTCTTCTCTAATTGCCTGGTTGACCCACTCATTCGTTAGTAGGGTGTTCTTTAACCTCCATGCTTTTGGAGGTTTTCCAGACTTTTTCCTGTGGTTGATTTCAAGCTTCATAGCATTGTGGTCTGAAAGTATGCATGGTATAATTTCAATTCTTGTAAACTTATGAAGGGCTGTTTTGTGACCCAGTATATGATCTATCTTGGAGAATGTTCCATGTGCACTCGAGAAGAAAGTATATTCTGTTGCTTTGGGATGCAGAGTTCTAAATATATCTGTCAAGTCCATCTGATCCAATGTATCATTCAGGGCCCTTGTTTCTTTATTGACTGTGTGTCTAGATGATCTATCCATTTCTGTAAGTGGGGTGTTAAAGTCCCCTGCAATGACCACATTCTTATCAATAAGGTTGCTTATGTTTATGAGTAATTGTTTTATATATCTGGGGGCTCGGGTATTTGGCGCATAGACATTTATAATAGTTAGCTCTTCCTGGTGGATAGACCCTGTGATTATTATATAATGCCCTTCTTCATCTCTTGTTACAGCCTTTAATTTAAAGTCTAGTTTGTCTGATATAAGTATGGCTACTCCAGCTTTCTTTTGGCTTCCAGGAGCATGATAAATAGTTCTCCATCCCCTCACTCTCAATCTAAAGGTGTCCTCAGATCTAAAATGAGTCTCTTGTAGACAGCAAATAGATGGATCTTGTTTTTGTATCCATTCTGATACCCTATGTCTTTTAGTTGGCGCATTTAATCCATTTACATTCAGTGTTATTATAGAAAGATATGGGTTTAGAGTCATTGTGATGTCTGTATGTTTTATGCTTGTAGTGATGTCTCTGGTACTTTGTCTCACAGGATCCCCCTTAGGATCTCTTGTAGGGCTGGTTTCGTGGTGACAAATTCCTTCAGTTTTTGTTTGTTTGGGAAGACCTTTATCTCTCCTTCTATTCTAAATGACAGACTTGCTGGATAAAGGATTCTCGGCTGCATATTTTTTCTGTTTAGCACACTGTAGATATCGTACCAAGCCTTTCTGGCCTGCCAAGTTTCAAAGGAGAGATCAGTCACAAGTCTTATAGGTCTCCCTTTATAAGTGAGGGCACGTTTATCCCTTGCTGCTTTCAGAATTTTCTCTTTATCCTTGTATTTTGCCAGTTTCACTATGATATGTCGTGCAGAAGATCGATTCAAGTTACGTCTGAAGGGAGTTCTCTGTGCCTCTTGGATTTCAATGCCTTTTTCCTTCCCCAGTTCAGGGAAGTTCTCAGCTATAATTTGTTCAAGTACCCCTTCAGCACCTTTCCCTCTCTCTTCCTCCTCTGGGATACCAATTATGCGTATATTATTTTTTTTTAGTGTATCACTTAGTTCTCTAATTTTCCCCTCATACTCCTGGATTTTTTTATCTCTCTTTCTTTCAGCTTCCTCTTTCTCCATAACTTTATCTTCTAGTTCACCTATTCTCTCCTCTGCCTCTTCAAGCCGAGCCATCGTGGATTCCATTTTGTTTTGCATTTCGTTTAAAGCGTTTTTCAACTCCTCGTGACTGTTCCTTAGTCCCTCGATCTTTGTGGCAAGAGATTCTCTGCTGTCCTGTATACTGTTTTCAAGCCCAGCGATTAATTTTATGACTATTATTCTAAATTCACTTTCTGTTATATTATTTAAATCCTTTTTGATCAGTTCATTAGCTGTTGTTATTTCCTGGAGATTCTTCTGAGGGGAATTCTTCCGTTTGGTCATTTTGGAGAGTCCCTGGCGTGGTGAGGACCTGCTGTGCACTTCCCCTGTGCTGTGGTGTATATCTGGAGTTAGTGGGCGGGGCCGCAGTCCGACCCGATGTCTGCCCCCAGCCCACTGCTGGGGCCACAGTCAGACTGGTGTGTGCCTTCTCTTCCCCTCTCCTAGGGGCGGGATTCACTGTGGGGTGGCGTGTCCCGTCTGGGCTACTTGCACACTGCCAGGCTTGTGTTGCTGGGGATCTGGCGTATTAGCTGGGGTGGGTAGGCAAGGTGCACGGGGGCTGGAGGGGCAGGCTTAGCTCGCTTCTCCTTAGGTGATCCACTTCAGGAGGGGCCCTGTGGCAGTGGGAGGGAGTCAGATCCGCTGCCGGAGGTTTGGCTCCACAGAAGCACAGAGTTGGGTGTTTGCGCGGAGCGAGCAAGTTCCCTGGCAGGAACTGGTTCCCTTTGGGATTTTGGCTGGGGGATGGGCGGGGGAGATGGCGCTGGCGCCTTTGTTCCCCGCCAAGCTGAGCTCTGCCGTCCAGAGGCTCAGCAGCTCTCCCTCCCTTTGTCCTCCAGCCTTCCCGCTTTCCGAGCAGAGCTGTTAACTTATGACCTCCCAGACGCTAAGTCGCGCTTGCTGTCGGAACACAGTCTGTCCGGCCCCTCCGCTTTTGCTGGCCAGACTCGGGGGCTCCGCTTGGCCGGCGAGCCGCCCCTCCGCCCCGGCTCCCTCCCGCCAGTCCGTGGAGCGCGCACCGCCTCGCCGCCCTTCCTACCCTCTTC
Organism: Panthera uncia; assembly: GCF_023721935.1. Lineage (NCBI taxonomy): Eukaryota > Metazoa > Chordata > Mammalia > Carnivora > Felidae > Panthera > Panthera uncia. The sequence continues at coordinate 55,920,600 of NW_026057586.1, read as the reverse complement.
CGTGGGCCTCTTGTCTGCGCTTGACTCCGGAGACTCCCTTCTGCTAATCCTCTGGCGGTTTTCTGGGTTCTTTAGGCAGGTGTAGGTGGAATATAAGTGATCGGCAGGACGCGTTGTGAGCCCCGCGTCCTCCTACACCGCCATCTTCCGGAACCATCCTCCTCGAAACAAACAGTTCTACATAATATTTGGAGACTTACTACAACTCTTTTAAAAATGTTTTTATTTATTTGAGAGAGAGAGAGAGAGAGAGAGAAAGAGAGAGAGAGAAAGTGAGCAGGGGAGGGGCAGGGAGAGAGGGAGACACAGAACATGAAGCAGGCTCCAGACTCTGAGCTGTCAGTACAGAGCCCAATGCAGGGCTCGAATTCGTGAACTGTGAAATGATGACCTGAGCTGAATTTGGACACTTAACCAACTGAGCCACTCAGGCACCCCTTACTACACCACTTTTAATAATTGATGGGAGAACTGGACTAAAAAAATTAATGAAGAAACAGAGGACTCGAACAATACTATAAACTAATTAGACCTAAAAGCCATGTACTGAACACTCTACCAAAAACAGAACAGTATACATTCTTCTCAAATGTACATGAACATTTCCCAGGTTAGACCACATGTTAGAGGACAAAATAAATCTCAGTAAATATCCAAAGATTTAAATCAACACAAAATATCTTCACAGTAAAATCATTAGCAAAATATCTATACAATGGATTGAACTAGAAACCAGTAACAGAAGGCAAACTGGAAAATTCACAAATAAGTGGAATTAAATTGCCCATTCTTTTTTTTAATGCATATTTATTTATTTTGAGAGAGAGAGTGAGCAGGGAAGGGCAGAGAGAGGTGGGAGAGAGAGAGAATCCCAAGCAGGCTCCATGCTGTCAGTGCAGAGTCTGATGCAGGGCTTGAACCCATAAACCATGAGATCATGACCTGAGCCAAAACTAAGAGTCAGACACTTAACTGACTGAGCCACCCCAATGCCCCAATTCTTAAACAACCAATGGGTCACAGAAGAAATCACAAGGGAAATTGGAAAATACTTTGAGACAAACGAAAATGAAACACAGCATACCAAAACTTATGGGATAAAGGAGAAAAAATGTTAAGAGGGAAGTGTGTGGTGTAAATGCATATATTAAAAAATAAAAAATATTTTTTTTAAATTTAGGTTTGCTTTCCCCCTGAGCTTGAGTGTGTTTATTTTTGACCACTTCTTTATATTCTTTGGTGGGATGTATATGGCTGATTCTTTCAACATTTCACGTGCACACACACACACATTATTTTTGAGACAGAGAGTGTGAGTGAGCAGGGGGTAGAGAGAGAAAGGAGAGAGAGAGAATCCCACGAGGTGTAGAGAGAGGGAGAGACTGTGCAGAACTCATAGCAGGTCTCATGCTCACCCAAAGTGGGGCTTGAGCTCACTGAGCATCAGGTCACCAAAGTCAATGCTTAACCAACTGAGTCACCCAGCCCCCCCAAAAGAAAAAAATACCTTTAAGGAATAATTTAACTTGCACCATAAGGAATTTTTTAAAAAGACAAATTAAACTCAAAGCTAGTAAAAGGAGGAATAATAAAGATTAGAGTGGAACTAAAAGAAACAGAGAACAGAAAGTTAACAGAGAAGGGCACACCTGGGTGGCTCAATAGGTTGTATCTGACCCTTGATCTCAGCTTAGATCTTGATCTCAGGGTTGTAAGTTCAAGCCGCGTTGGGCTCCATGCTGGGCATGAAGCCTACTTAAAAAAAAAGTTAATGTATAAAACTAACAAAAACAAAAGCATATCAACAAAATTGACAAACCTTTACCTAGAATAAGGGGGAAAAAGACTTAAGTAACTAAAATTGGAATTTCAGTAGAATCCTTACAACTAATCTTACAGAAACACGAATGATTATAAAAAATACTATGAATAATTATATTTCAGTAAATCTGAGGATAATCTACACAACATAAATGAATTCCTGGAAACACAAACTACCAAAAATGCCTTAAGAAGAAATAGAAAATCTGAAAATGTCCATATCCAGTAAGGAGATTGTATCAATAATCAAAAGCCTCCCAAAGAGAAGCATAAGACCAGAAGACTTCACTAGTAAATTATACCAAATATTTAAAAAAGTATATATGCCAATTCTTTCCAAACTCTTCCAGAATTTAGAGTATCATTCTAAGAGGACAGTATTACCATGATATCAAAGACATTACAAGAAAATAAAACTGCAGATAAATATTCATTATCAATAGAGATGTAAAAACCATGAACAAAATACTAGGAAACTGAATTAAACGGTATATTAAAATGGTTATACATCATGACCAAGTGGGATTTATACCCAGAATTCAAGTGTGATTCAAACAAGAAAATCAATTTAACACACCACATGAATGGATTGAGGGTGAAAAAAACACACACACATGATAGTCTCAATGGATGCAGAAAAAGTACTTGAAAAAAACCCATCATCCTTTCATCATAAAAATACCCAGAAAACTAGGAATAGATGCAAGCTTCCTTAATATGATAAAAGACATTTATGAAAACCCACAGCTAACATCATACTCAAAGGTGAAAGGTGGGGCAATTAGGCAACATAAAGAAATAAAATTTACCTAAATTAGAAAGAAAAAAGTAAAACCATCCCTATGTGCAGATGACATGATCCTATATATAGAAATTCTAAAGACTCCATTCTAAAGACTCACACACACAAACTCTGCTAAAGCTATTAAGTGTATTCAGCAGAGTTGGAGGGAACAAGATAAATACTCCAAAAAATCAATTATGTTTCCAATAAAAGAAACCATCAACAAAGTAGAAAGAAAAACTACAGAAGGGGGAAAAATATTTGCAAATCACATATTTGAAAAGGGAATAATATCCAAAATATATAAGGAACCCATATAACTCAATAGTGAAAAAAAAAAAAAAACTGGGCAAAGAGGGGCACCTGTGTGGCCTTAGTCAGTTAAGAATCTGACTCTTGATTTTGGCTCAGGTCATGATCTTATGGTTTGTGAGTTGAGCCCTGCATTCGGCTCATGCTGACAGTGCAGAGCTTGCCTGGGATTCTCTCTTTCTCCCTCTTTCTCTGCTCCTCCCATGTGCACACACACTCTAAATAAATAAACAAACAAACAAACTTTAAAAAAAAGCGGGCAAAAGACCTGAATAGACATTTCTACAAAGAAGACACATGAAAGGCCAATGGGTGCATGAAAAGATACTCAATGTCACTAGTCATTAGGGAAATGGAAATCAAAACCATCATGAGATATCACCTCACACCTGTTGGAATGGCCATCATCAGAAAGATAAGAGATAACTGATATTGTAGTAGACGTGGAGGAAAAGGAACACTTGTGCACTGTTGGTGCAATTGTAAGAGGGAGCAGCCACTATTAAATACAGTAGGAGGACCCTCAAAAAAATTAGACACAGAACCACCATATGATCCAGGAATTCTACTTCTGGGAATGTATCCAAGGAAACATAAACACTAACTTGAAAAGATATCTACACCTCCATGTTCATAACAACATTATTTACAATAGCCAAGACATGGAAACAACCTAATTGTTCACTGATGGATGACTAGATAAAGAAGGTGCAGTATACATGTATACAATAGAATATTATTCAGCCATAAAAAAGAAGAAAAACCTACTACAACATGGTTGGACGTTGAGGGCATTATATTAAGTGAAATAAGTCAGACAGCGAAAGACAAATACTGCGTAATCCCACATGTGGAATCTAAACAAAACAAAACAAAAACGTGTAGAAAAAGAGATCAGACTTGTGGTTACCAAAGGTAAGGGTGCGGGGGTGGGAGAATTGGAGGAAGGTGGTCAAAAGGTACACATTTCTAGTTATAAGATAAACAAATATTAGGGATATAATGTATAACATGATGACTATAGCTAAAACTGCTATATGATATACAGGGAAGTTAAAAGAGAAAATCCTAGAAGTTCTCATCACAAGGAGAAAATATTTTTCCTTTTTTCCCTTTTCTTTTTATTGTATCTATGTGAGAAGATGGGTGCTAGCTGAACCTATTGTGGTAATCTTTTCACAATATATAAAAATCAAACCATCATGCTGTATACCTTGAACTTACGTAGTAATGTGTGTCAATTATTTCTTGATAAAACTGGAAAACAGTTAATTGTGTTTCTATTCAGAAGCAATGAACAATCAAAAAAAGCAAATTAAGGAAACAATTTGATTGCATCTAAAAGAATAAAATGCATAGGAATAGATTTAACCAAAGAGGTAAAATATCTGTATACTGGAAATGTAAAAATTCCTGACAGAAATTAAATACCTAAATATTTAAATGCAAAGACATGTCTGCTCATGAGTAAATGAGACAATATCATTAGGATGTTAATACTAGGAAAGCAATCTATAGATTCAATGCAACGCCTATCGAAATTCCAATGATCTTTTTTTTTTTTCAGAAACACAAAAGCCAGTTTTTGAATTCTTACACAATTGAAAGAAGTCTTGATAGCCAAAACAATCTTGAAAAATAAAAACAAATTTGGAGTGTTCACAGTTCCTAATTTGAAAACAAGTTCACAGTAACCAAAACAGTGTGATATTGGCCTACTTACAGACATATAGACCAATGGAATAAAATTGAGAGTCCAGAAATAAACCCTCACATATATGGTCAATTGATTTTCAACAAGGGTGCCAAGACCAATTCTATGGGGAAAGAATAGTCTCTTAACAGATGGTGCCAGGAGGACTGGACATCCACATGCAAAAGAATGAAATTGGACCCCTGTCTCACACAATATACAAATACTAACTCAAAAATGGGTCACTGACCAGGGCGCCTGGGTGGCACAGTTGGTTAAGCATCCAACATTGGCTCCAGTCATGATCTCAGGGTTCCTGAATTCGAATCCCACATCAGGCTCTCTGCTATCGGCACAGAGCCCATTTCAGATCCTTGGTCTCCTCTTTCTCTCTGCCCGTCCCCTGCGCTCTGTCTCTCTCTCTGTCTCTCTCAAAAATAAATAAACATTTAAAAAATGGGTCAATGACCTAAAGTAAGAGCTAAACTAATAAAACTCATAGAATAAAATACAGGGGGAAAATCTTTATTACACTAGGTTTGGGAATAGGAAAAACAAAATCATAAACACCAAAGAAAAAATAACGTTGCATTCATCAAAATTTAAAAACCTTTGCACATCAAATACTATTATCAAGAAAGTGAAAAAGACAACTTACAGACTGGGAGAAAATACTTGCAACTCATGCAACTAATAAGGATTTAATATAAAAAATATAGAAAGAACTTTTTTTAGGAGGGAGGAGCCAAGATGGCGGAACAGCATGGAAGTTTTTTGTGTGTCTCATGTCCATGAAATACAGCCAGACCAACACTAAACCATCCTACACACCTAGAAAACTAATTGGAGGATTAACACAACAATCTGCACCACCTGAGCCACAGAATTCAGCAGGTACACGGTGCTCAGAGGTGAACTTGGGGAGAGAGGAACTGCAGAAAGTAGGCAATCTCTTTTGCAGGTGGAGAGGGGACGGAGACTGGGGAGGGGGGAGAATATGGGAAAAGCACCCCTCCGCAAAAGCAGCTGGAGAGAAAGTGGAAAATTGGACAGCCACAGGGACTAAACTAAAAAGGGAGAAAGGAGAAAGGAGAGGGTTTAAATTCCATTAAGACTGTAAACAAGGGGAGCGCAAAGGCTGCACCTCCGCAGCTCGATAGCTGGCGGTGCTCTGGTGGGAAGGGCGAATCCCCAGGAACAGAGTGGGGTCCGGGAGGTTCTCGGGCCACATGGGGAAAAGCGGTTCCACTGCTGGAAGGACATTTGGTAGAGACTGTTGAAGCCACCTGGTCCCAGCAGACCCCGGAAGGCGGCCACATTCGCTGGTGCTGGGGCAAGGTCGTTAAGGGTGAAGCCAGGTGCCAGATGTGTGTTGTGATTTTCCATAATCCCTGAAATGCAGCTGGTACACTGTCTCACAAACTTTTTCTGGGGCGGGCTGGTACCTGGCTGCAGTCTCGGGGCACCGGCAGCAGCACGGTCCAGCAGGCATTCCTGGGTGCAGCCGGCATTTGGCCATTGCTCGGTGAGACCCTCCCACAGAGGGGTGGAACGGGTCAAAGCCGCAGTCCTTCGGAAGTAAGGGGCTTGGAAAAACAGCCGCATCTGAGACAAAACTCAGGAGAGAGGTACTGCCTGGGGCCTGGTCACGGAGAGTAAAAAAGCGGGGAGTGGACGAGAGCTGAAGACAGAGGATGGGTGCATGACTGTTGATCTGGGAGAAGACTTGGTAGCTGAGTGGCGCCATTTTTTACCGCTCCTGCTAATGCGCACACGCACCTATGAGCGCCGCAACACTCTACCCCAGTAGGCTAGCAGCGCCATCTAGTGAAGAGCAGAGCTGTTACACTGAGCCCTGCCCAAGTGAGCCAACTTCACTCTTCAAGAACACAAGTCTCACCTCCGGCTTAGTTTATGGACTATAAAGCACTATGTAGACTGACTTCTAGGGGAAAACGAAGCAGTTTCAGTCCTACTTCAATCTGTTAGCAGGTTCATCTATTCAATTTTCTTTCTTTCTTTTTCTTTTTCTCTTTTATGCTTCTTTTTCATGAATACAGAAAGAAAACAATTCATTTTTATTTTCAATTTTATTAAAAATATCTTTCTTTAATTTTTATTACTATATTTTTTACTTTTGTGTAATTTTTTTAAATTCTATTTTACTTCCATCATTTTATTTTAGTCTACTTCAGTGTATTCACCTTTTCAAATTTTCAATTTCCTTTTTTTCCTTTTTTTCTTTTTTATTTCTTTTCTTTTTCTTGAGTGCAGAAAGAGAAAAACTTCATTTTACTTTCAATTTCTATTACAAATATTTTTATTTAATTTTTTTACTATATTTTTTGCTTTTATGTAAATTTTTTTAAATTCTATTTTACTTCCATCATTTTATTTTAGTCTACTACAGTCTATTCACTTTTTCAAATTTTCAAATGATTTCTTTTTTCTTTCTTTTTTAAATCTTTTTTTTCTTTTTTGTTTCTTTTCTTTTTTCTTAAATACAGAAAAAGAAAAAAATTCATATTTATTTTTAATTTTTATTAAAATATTTTTCTTTAATTCTTTTCTATTATATATTTTACTTTTGTGTATATTTTTAAAAATTCTATTTTACCACCATCATCTCATTTTAGTCTACTTCAGTGTATTCATTTTTTCAAATTCTCAAGCTGTTTCCTTTTTTTTCTTCCCCCCACTTTTTTCTTTCCCCCATTTTCAACACCCAGATCAAAACACACCTAGGATCTAGCATCATCCATTCTATTTGTGTGTGTGTGTGTGTGTGTGTGTGTGTTTAAGTTTTAATTTTAATATTTTTTTAATTTCACTATTTTTTTAATTTCAATTTTTCTACCTCATTAATTCCTTTTCTCCCTTCAAAATGACAAAACGAAGGAATTAAGCCCAAAATAAAGAGCACAAAGAAACGACAGCCAGGGATTTAACAAACACAGATACCAGCAAGATGTCTGAACCAGAATTTAGAATCACAATAATAAGAATACTAGCTGGAGTCGAAAATAGATTAAAATCCCTTTCTGAAGATATAAAAGAAGCAAAAAATAGCCAGAATGAAATTAAAAATGCTATAACTGAGCTGCAATCACGGATGGATGCAGCAGCGGTAAGGATGGATGAGGCAGAACAGAGAATCAGCAATATAGAGGACAAACTTATAGAGAATAATGAAGCAGAGAAAAAGAGAGAGATTAAGGCAAAAGAGCACAATTTAAGAATTAGAGAAATCAGTGACTCATTAAAAAGGAACAACATCAGAATCCTAGGGGGCCCAAAAGAGGAAGAGAGAGAAATGGGGTTTAGAAGAGGTATGTGAGCAAATCATATTGGAAAACTTTTCTAACCTGGGGAAGACACAGCCATCAAAATTGAGGAAGCACAGAGGACTCCCATTAGATTCAACAAAAACCGACCATCAACAAGGCATATCATAGTCAAATTCACAAAATACTCAGGCAAGGAGAGAATCATGAAAGCAGCAAGGGAAAAAAAGTTCCTAATCTACAAGGGAAGACAGATCAGGTTTGCAGCAGACCTATCCAAAGAAATTTGGCAGACCAGAAAGGAGTGGCAGGATATATTCAGTGTGCTGAATCAGAAAAATATGCAGCCAAGAATTCTTTATCCAGCAAGGCTGTCATTCAAAATAGAAGGAGAGATAAAAAGTTTCCCAGACAAAGAAAAATTAGATGAGTTAGTGACCACTAAACCAGCCCTGCAAGAAATTTTAAGGGGGGACTCTCTGAGGGAAGAAAAGATAAAAAAAAAACACAACAACAAATAAATAAATACCAAAAGCAAAAAGATTAGAAAGGACCAGAGAACACCACCAGAAACTCCAACCCTACAAGCAACATAATGGCAGTAAATTCATATCTTTCAGCACTCACTCTAAACGTCAATGGACACAATGCTCCAATCAAAAGACATAGGGTAACATAATGGATAAGAAAACAAGATCCATCTATATGCTGTTTACAAGAGACCCACTTTAGACCTAACGACATCTTCAGATTGAAAATAAGGGGATGGAGAACCATCTATCATGCTAATGGTCAACAAAAGAAAGCTGGGGTAGTCATGCTTATATTAGACAATCTAGACTTTAAAATAAAGACTGTATCAAGAGATGCAGAAGGGCATTATATCATAATCAAGGGGTCTATCCACCAAGAAGACCTAACAATTGTAAACATTTATATGCCAAATGTGAAAGCACCCAAATATATAAATCGATTAATCACAAACATAAATAAACTCATTGATAGTAATACCATAATAGTAGGAGACTTCAACACCCCACTCACAGCAATAGACAGATCATCTAATCAAAAAATCAACAAGGAAACAATGGCTTTGAATGACACACTGGACCAGATGGACTTAACAGATATATTCAGAACATTTCATCCTAAAGCAGCAGAATATACATTCTTCTCCAGTGCACATGGAACGTTCTCCAGAATAGACCATATACTGGGACACAAATCAGCCCTAAGTAAGTACAAGAAGATCGAGATCATACCATGCATATTTTCAGACCACAACACTATGAAACTCAAAATCAACCACAAGAAAAAATTTGGAAAGGTAACAAATACTTGGAGACTGAAGAACATCCTATACTAAAGAATGAATGGGCTAACCAAGGAGTTAAAGAGGAAATTAAAAAGTATATGGAAGCCAATGAAAATGATAACACCACAACCCAAAACCTCTGGGATGCAGCAAAGGTGGTCATAAGAGGAAAGTATACAGCAATCCAGGCCTTCCTAAAGAAGGAAGAAAGGTCTCAGATATACAACCTAACCTTATGACTTAAGGAGCTGGAAAAAGAATAGCTAATAAAACTCAAAACTAGCAGAAGACAGGAAATAATAAAGATTAGAGCAGAAATTAATGCTCTCGAAACCAAAAAAAAAAAAAAAAGGTAGAATAGACCAATGAAACCAGAAGCTGGTTCTTTGAAAGAATTAACAAAATTGATAAACCAGTAGCCAGTTTGATCAAAAAGAAAAAGGAAAGGGCCCAAATAAATAAAATCAAGAATGAAAGAGGAGAGATCACAACCAACACAACAGAAATAAAAACAATAATAAGAGAAAATTATGAGCAATTATATGCCAATAAAATGGGCAATCTGGAAGAAATGGAAAAATTCCTAGAAACATATACACTAACAAAACTGAAACAGGAAGAAATAGAAAATCTGAACAGACCCATAACCAGTAAAGAAATCAAATTAGTAATCAAAAATCTGCCAAAAAACAAGAGTCCAGGGCCCCATGGCTTTCCAGGGGAATTCCCAAACACTTAAGGAAGAGTTAACACGTATTCTCTTGAAGCTGTTCCAAAAAATAGAAATGGAAGCAAAACTTCCAAACTCTTTCTATGAAGCCAACATTACCTTGATTCCAAAACCAGACAGATACCCCACTAAAAAGGAGAACTATAGACCAATTTCCCTGATGAACATGGATGCAAAAATCCTCAACAAGATATTAGCCAGCCAGATCCAACAATACATTAAGAAAATTATTCACCACGACCAAGCGGGATTTATACCTGGGAAGCAGGGCTGGCTCAATACCTGCAAAACAATTAACGTGATTCATCATCAGTAAAAGAAAGGACAAGAATCATATGATCCTCTCAATAGATGCAGAGAAAGCATTTGACAAAATACAGCATCTTTTCTTGATAAAAACCCTCAAGAAAGTAGGGATAGAAGGAGCATACCTCAAGATCATAAAAGCCATACATGAAAGACCCAACGCTAATATCATCCTCAATGGGGAAAAACTGAGAGCTTTCCCCCTAAGGTCAGGAACAAGATATGGATGTCCACTCTCGCCACTGTTATTCAACATAGGATTCGAAGTCTTAGCCTCCGCAGTCAGACAACACAAAGAAGTAAAAGGCATCCAAATCGGCCAGGACGATCAAACTTTCACTCTTCACAGATGACATGATACTTTCACTCTTCACAGATGACATGATACTCTATATGAAAAACCTAAAAGATTCCACCAAAAAACTGCTAGAACTGATTCATGAATTTAGAAAAGTTGCAGGATATAAAATCAATGCACAGAAATCAGTTGCATTCCTATACACCAACAATGAAGCAACAGAAAGAGAAATAAAGGAATCGATCCCATTTACAACTGCACCAAAAACCATAAAATACCTATCAATAAATCTAACCAAAGAGGTGAAAAAATCTATACACTGAAAACTATACAAAGCTTATGAAAGAAATTGAAGAAGATACAAAAAAATGGAAAAAGATTCCATGCTCCTGGATAGGGAAGAACAAATATTGTTAAAAAGTCGATACTAACTAAAGCAATCTACATATTCAATGCAATTCCTATCAAAGTAACACCAGCATTCTTCACAGAGCTAGAACAAATAATCCTAAAATTTGTATGGAACCAGAAAAGACCCCGAATATCCAAAGCAATCTTGAAAGGTGTAATCATCAAGACAGTATGGTACTGGCACATGAACATAGATATTCAGATCAATGAAACAGAATAGAGAACCCAGAAATGGACCCACAAACATATGGCCAACGAGTCTTTGACAAAGCAGGAAAGAATATCCAATGGAATAAAGATAGTCTCTTCAGCAAGTGGTGCTGGGAAAACTGGACAGCGACATGCAGAAGAATGAACCTCGACCACTTTCTTACACCATACACAAAAATAAACTCAAAATGGATGAAAGACCTAAATGTAAGACAAGAAGCCATCAAAATCCTCGAGGAGAAAGTAGACAAAAACCTCTTTGATCTTGGCCGAAGCAACTTCTTACTCAATACATCTCCTGAGGCAAGGGAAACAAAAGCAAAAGTGAACTACTGGGACCCCATCAAAATAAAAAGCTTCTGCACAGCAAAGGAAATAACCGGCAAAACTAAAAGGCAACTGACAGAATGAGAGAAGATATTCTCAAATGACATATCAGATAAAGGGTTAGTATCCAAAATCTATAAAGAACTTATCAAACTCAACCCCCCCCCCCCAAAAAAAACAATCCAGTGAAGAAATGGGCAAAAGACATGAATAGACACTTCTTCAAAGAAGACATCCAGATGGCCAACTGACACATGAAAAAATGCTCAACATCACTCATCATCAGGGAAACACAATTCAAAACCACAATGAGATACCACCTTACATGTCACAATGTCAGAATGGCTAACATTAACAACAGATGTTGGTGAGGATGCGGAGAAAGAGGATCTCTTTTCCATTGTTTGTGGGGATGCAAGCTGGTGCAGCCACTCTAGAAAATAGCATGGAGATTCCTCAAAAAAGTAAAAATAGAACTACCCTACGACCCAGCAATTGCACTACTAGGTATTTATCCACGGGATACAGATGTGCTGTTTCGAAGGGACACATGGACCCCCATATTTATAGTAGCACTATCAACAATAGCCAAAGTATGGAAAAAGCCCAAATGTCCATTGATGGATGAATGGATAAAGAAAATGTGATATATAGATATAGATATAGATATAGAGATATAGAGATATAGAGATATAGATATAGATATAGATATAGATATAGATATAGATATATACATACACACAATGGAGTATTATTCGGCAATCAAAAAGAATGAAATCTTGTCATTTGCAACTATGTGGATGGAACTGGAGGGTATTATGCTAAGTGAAATTAGTCAGTCAGAGAAAGATAAAAATCATATGACTTCACTCATATGAGAATTTTAAGACACAGAACAGATGAACATAAGGGAAGGGAAACAAAAATAATATAAAAACAGGGAGGGGGACAAACATAAGAGACTCTTAAATATGGAGAACAAACAGAGGGTTATTGGAGGGGGTGTGGTGGGGGGATGGGCTCAATGGGTAAGGGGCACTAAGGAATCTACTCCTGAAATCATTGTTGCACTATATGCTAACTAATTTGTCTATAAATTTTAAAAGATAAAAATAAAATTAAAAAAAGAACTTTTTTTTAAATTAAGTTTTTAAATTTTAATTCCAGTATAGCTAGCACACAGTGTTATATTGGTTTCAGGTATATGATTTGAATATATAAAGAACTCGTACCACTCAGCAATAAAAACAACCCAATTAAAAAATGTACAAAGGACTTGAATAGATGTCTCTCTGAAGAAGATATGCAAATGAAAAGATATATACATGAAAAGATTCTCTACATTACTAGTCATTAGGAAAATGCAAATCCAAACCACAATGAGATACCACTTCACATCCACTGGGATGGCTATAAGAACAACAAAAAGTAGTAAGAAACAAGTGTTGGCCAGGATGTGGAGAAATTGCAACTCTCATACGTTGCTAGTGGAAATGTAATTACACTGCTGTGGAAAACGGTTTGGCAGTTCCATAAAAAGCTAAACCTGAACTCACCATATAGCTCAGCAATTACACTCCTAGATATATACCCATATTGAAGACAGGCATTTAAACAAAAAATCTTTCATGAATCTTCATAGCAGCTTTATTCACAATAGTCAAAAGGTAGAAACATCCTGAGTATCTGTGCTTAGGTGAATGCATAAATAACATGTGGTATATCCATGCAATGGAATATTATTTGACTATAATAAAGAATAAAGTATTAAAACATGCTAGAATGTGGCTGAATCTTAAAAAAACATGTTAAATGAAAGACGACAGACACAATAGGTAACATATTATACGATTCCATTTTTATGTGAATGCCCAGAATAGGTAAATCCATCAAGACAGAAAGCCAATTAGTGGTTGCCAGGAGCTGGGAAATGAAAGAACGGGGAGGGCTCCCTTAAAGAAGGTGGAGTTTTCTGGTGTTTTTGGTGATGAAGGTGTTTGGAACTACATAGAGGAGGTGGTTGCACAGCATTGTGAATGTACTACATGCCGCCGAACCATTCAACCTAACATGAATGTGGTTAATTTTATGCCATGTGTATTTCACTTCCATAAAAATAAAGAAGAGAGAGAAGAGAAGCATGAAACTTGCAGGCCATGAATTTAGACAACTTTTAAGTGTGGCTGTAGATGAGAGTACAGAAATGGAACTGTGGCTGGTGGAAGAAGTGGGGTCAATAGGTGTTTTGTTTTAAGATGGGAGAAAATAATGTTGGAAAAGTGTTTATCTTTGCTGGGACACCTGAGAGCCTCAGTCAGTTAAGCAACTTTGGCTTGGGTCAGAATCTCACTGTTTGTGAATTCAAGCCCCATATCCAGCTCTCTGCTGTCAGCACAGAGCCTGCTTCGTGTCTCTACCCACCCCGCTCCCCCCCCCCGCCCCTCCCCTGCTTGCACAGGCTCTCTCTCAAAAATAAATAAACATTAAAAAAATTAGGAAACAAATGTATTTCTTTACTGATGAGAATTACTATCAGAAAGCTGATCTGTAAAGATATCCTTGGGTAAACGAAAGAGATGGCTTTACAGAGATTTATCCTCGATCATATCTGCAAGAGTATCCCCTAAAGTGAGGCAGTCACGGGCAAACAAAAAGATTAATTGAACTTAACCTACACTATATAATAAACACAAAGATAGAAATATTATAAAGTATATAAAATACATAAACATGGCAGTGCTGTTCTGGAGTTACCCATTCCTCCTGCTTAGGGCACTGGTAAGCCCACAGGCTGCCATGGGTTACATGAACAGGGAAATACTTGTATGGGATCTCTTTTTCTTTTTCCTGGGACTGCTGGGTTTATTGGTCTCTTTCCCTATCTCATAGTGTTTCACATCTATCTCAACCTAATCCACGCTGAATGACGACCACCTCTTAGTACAAACTGTGTTCTGTCTCCAACTTGAATTATTTCAATTGAAATCTTCAAAGTTCAGAGACTTTCGCTCCCAGCTATACCAATTTTATCACAGAATTTCTATTACTATAGTTTTTGAGTTCCTGTGGCATTTTACACATGATGCAATACATACAGCTTAAGAGATGTGACTTTATCTAAATATGAATGCCCTGTGCAGATGCTTTCTACAAAATGCCTGCTGTCTCTGAATTATTTCTACAAAATGTCTTCCTCAGCCAGATTGGGGAGTGTGGGTCTGGAGCTCTCTCTGGAGTTAAGAGGATAGCACCCTCTAATTTCACTGTTGTCTTAAAGATCTTCCCCGACTTCAGTTTTTCAGATGTACTTTCACTATGTCTATCTCTTCTAACACACACTTCCTGACAACAGAAATTAATTTTAAAAATTCTCTCTTTATGGTTTCATGAGGATTTGCTGAGTTTATGGCTTTACCTGGTGAATTTTACCCAGAGACTCGTGAAGAGCTTGCCCTGAGCAGATAGTACATCTTGTCGTTTTCTAGGGATCGTTCTGGGCATACTGTCCCCTCAGGATCCAAAAGGGTGTTTGTTTAGTTGCTACCTTCTTATACACTAGAGGTATTGGGATTCAATCAGAGACTAATGATTTCAAACTACTTATTGTCACAATGCATTTCAACCCAAATGCATTTGAAACCATTTGAAACCAAAAATACTATTAGTTTCTTTCTCTATTATATAGGTTGACTACATAGCAATAGAACTAGCATAGCATACCAAGTATTTTTAGTGGGAGAAGGAGGAAATCTTTATACAGAAAAAGCTAAAACTAGAGTACATGCTTTAATAACATAATGCTCAGAATTCTGTCTTTTTTTTTATTGTACAAAAGCTATTTTAAGGAAATGCCTTGGGGTGCCTGGGTGGGTCAGTTGGTTAAGTGTCTGACTCTTGATTTTGGCTCAGGTCATGATCTCAGAGTTAGGGAGTTTGAGCCCTGCATCAGGCTCTGTGCTGACAGCATGGACCCTGCTTGGGATTCTCTCTCTCTCTCTCTCTCTCTCTCTCTCTCTTCTCTCTCTTTGTCTCTCTCAAAATAAATAAATACACTTTAAAAAAGAGTTTAAAAATTTTTTTAAAAAATAAAAAAGAAAATGCCTTATGTTCCTAATTTTAACAAAGATGTGTATAATGACTCAATTCTAAGAAGATGTGTATAATGACTCAATTCTAAACTATATCATTTAGTTCTAACTAATTTTGTCACTAATATTTTATTTGGGGTACAAAAAATATTTTTTTCCAGTCTTTACATGGATCACCATAAAACTCTATGAGATTCTATAAGAGTACAGTGGAAAGTTCTGATTAAACCCCACTTATATGATTTAATCATAAACTAGTTGGAAAGACACTTAACAAATCATTATTAGACTCATAAAAGACAACTAAAAAGACTTTCACTTTCTATTGTGATGAAAACCTTGGGTTCTCTATCCATTGATTAGTATTTCGGATCTGATTGAGTAAACCAAAAATAAATGCAATATTGAGTGCTAGTGCTGTGTTCTAAGAGGGTATTACTTATAGGACATGTACAACTATGAGTCAACAGTCTAATGATCTGGGATCATCCACATTTAATATTAAACATTAAGATTAAAGGATTGCATGTTTTATTTACCCATAGGCTGAATAACTCTGCTTCATTCATCTTTGTTCTCATAAGTGCACAAAAGAATCTTAAGTTTATTCCAAAGTCACAAACCCAAAGTCTTGTTCCATGAGGCAAGAGCTAAAGTACACCAGCCATGATATTGACCTTATTTCAATCACATTGAGTGGTTGTCCCTGGATGGGCATAAAAGGAGCACTCTGATGGGTCTTCAGTGTTCACAAAATTGGCTCTGAAATATTTCCTTTTACCTTGATATCTGTTATTGACTGAATGTTTGCCCTCACTCCCATTCATTTGTTGACATCTAACCCCAGTGTGATCATATTAGGAGATGGGGTTGTTGGGCAGTGATTATATCATAAGGGTGTGTCTCATGAATGGGATTGGTGTCCTCATAGGAAGAGGCCAGAGAACAGAGCTGAGCCGTGTAAAGATACAGCAAGAAGACAGCCATCTGTAAACCAGGAAGAGGGCTCTCACCAGGCACAGAATCATACAGCACCTTGATCTTGTACTTTGCAGCCTCCAGATCTATGGTATTTTGTTAGAGCAGCCTGAATTAAAAGATCTTCCTTCACTTTTTATTTTCATTTTTTCACCTTAGCCTATCCTCTGTTCTTATGTGTACATAACTAAAATAGTTTGAAAGGCTGATTTTATAACTTTCCAGGTCTTGGCCTTTGGTTTGTTTTAGTTGGAATACAAGATTTACTGCTATAACAAAGGCTAAAGTAACAGTGGTTTCAACAAGATAGGACTGTATGTCTACCTCATGAGACTGTGAGTACAAATAGCCTAGAGCTGATATGGTGCCTCCGTGATGTTGGGGAGCTAGATTCCTTGCTTGCTTTCCACTCTCCTCAGTGCATGGCCTCCAGCTTGTGGTCTATGATGGTGCTCTTTCTTTCATCTTCTGTCCACCTACCAGCCAGCAGGAAGGGAAAAAGAGGAAATGGAAGACACCTCTCTTTCCTTTTAGGCAAACAACTCAAAAGTTGCACATATCACTTGGCCTCATATTTCATTGGCCAGAATTCAGCTGCATGGCCACATATTGCTTCAAGGAAACTAGGAAATGTAGTCTTTACATAGGTAGCCATAGGTCCAACAGCTTAAACTGGGGCTAAAGGAAGAAAAAGAGAATGGACAACAAGAGACACCAGCACCCTTAATCACAGATTCCATTGCCTGCTTTTATTAATAATTGTCCCTTGGGAGTGTTTTTTCCACGGGTGGATATTTCTAATTGAAGCCCCACTTTGGGTCCAGCTCTGGGGATTTCCTCTGCTTGTGTACTGCTCATACCTACAGCCTATAACATGTATAACCAAGCCTAGGGGTAGTCTGGAGACAGAATTTATTGGTGGGTCACTGATGTGAGGGCATGGTCTAATCATGCAGAATATCCTAACATATGCTCTGACATTTCTATCTCGGTCATTTTGATATTGCTTTAAGATAGATGTGTGATAATTTTGCTATTGGGAATGCAGCCAAGCAAACATCTTTTGGCAAACTCGCATTGCCAGAGAATTACATCACAAGCTCTTTGGGGCTAAAAGAAAAGAGAAAGGAGTCAGGATCTCAGAAAGTGGCCTTAATGGGGCATGTTAGGGCCACTAAAAGTAAATGTACACACACTTGTTTAGGAACTGACTGCCTTCCAGGCTTTCTGCCACATGGACTGTACATAGCAAGAGGACAGCTGCCAATTTAATTTTTGGTTGAGTGGGAATGTTTGGTGTTTCTGAAAGGCTAAGGAGTCATTTCTTGAAGGCTATGAGATTACCTAATTCCAAAAGTACTTTATTTGAGCTTTGCCTAACAGTAAATCTTGAACAGTTCCAAAAAATGTAAAAATGAAAATCCCATGGACCTTTTAAAAATTAAACATAGCTATCATGTAAAATTTTATTCTCAGGCCATAATCACCAGGTTGTAATCAAAACTTGATTAGACTCTCTAGGGTCTTTCTTGGGAACCACAGTGTGGCCAATAGTTTTCTTCTTAGTGATGCCTTGACATTTATTGAAGATGAAAGATGGCTGGAAATAGTCCCCACAGCTCTTTACAAGGAACTATCTATAAGGCCAAAAGCCCTCACATACAATGGGGCTCCAGAATATTCCATACATACTAAGAATTCCTCCAAGCAACTAGGTGAATAGGTTCTAAACCAAACGTCATATGAAAAAAGACTGAGGTTCTTTTTCTCCAGCAGTTACTAATAATCATTACTAACTGTCCCACTTCATGTAAACCCCAAAGTTTTCTTAAAGAAGACACCTAATACATGTTTTTAATTTTTAATAAGTCAATTTAAAATATAATCATCCAAAAATGTATGTAAGTGGTGTGTGAGTTGGGTCTTTAAAAATAATAGATCCAGCAGGTGGGATGAAACAAAAACAGAAAATTCACTGAACATGAATAATGAAAGGAGGATTCAACTTGAAAGAAAAGAGTATACATTTAAAAACATTTCAACAAAATGCAATTAATCTTACTAACTAATTTCAATTTGGGATTAGCTGGAGGTATTCAATCTGGGATAGGAAAAGTTGATCCATTTGAAAAAAAAAGATAGTAATTAAAAGGTTCAGATAAAAATGTGGTCTCAAGACACAGATAACAGCTATAGTTAAGAACATCTAAAGATTTAAAACAATGAAATCAAAAAGAGGCTTAGTGAAAATAGATTGTAAACTTGTTTTTGTGCTTAACCTGTATAATGAGCCTGTCTGTTCCCTGCGTACTCCTTTTTCCTAGCAAACAACTCAGGAAAGGAGCTAGCTAGATGGAACAGTCATCCTTTTAAAATAGAAATTTATTTTAATATGAAAAGTAATAGCCTAAGTTACAAAAAGTTTGGGAAATAAAAGAAAAATAATTACTCATAATACCATTACATGAGAGAGTGTGCTATGGGGAGGGGGAGGGGCAGAGGGAGATAAAGAGAGGAGAATCCCATCCAGGCTCCATGAGGAGCGTAGGATCCCACAACCCTGGGATCATGACCCGAGCCAAAATCAGTAGTCAGATGCTCAACCGACTGAGCCACCCAGGCGCCCCTCTGGGCATTTTCCTTGGGGGACAGGATTGGGAGACAAAGGGACAAAGGGAGGAAGGCCAGGGGCAGGGGGTGGACTCAGGCTTCTCCAGGAGGCGGTGCTGGGCTCACAGGCTGCAGGTCAGCAGCCCTCAAAACGTCCACCACAGTTCAGCTCAAAGACAGTGAGTGTCAAACTTTCCTTATATTCTTGAGATGACTTTGGTCATGAGGGGGTTTATAATATGGTGTTGGAGTATAGCCACTGGCATTACACAGAAGACATTCACATCTGCGTTGCTATAGTTTTCCGCAGGGAGCAGGAATTGGAGCAGCGTATTAAACAATTAGGATTTTTATAGGCCCCCAAGCTAGTCAACGTAAGACAGAAACAGCATAAGTGAAGGGCATTTGAGTTGCAGCAGAAACCATATGATGGAGTGCAGCCCCAGGAGACCCGAGTGGTAGGGGCTCTCCTGGAGCCTGGTGGGTGCTCGCTGCAGGTCCTATCTCAGGCTTCAGCCCCGCCACCCTCTGCTGATGCACAGCACGTGAGGACGGCGACGCCAATGACAAAAATCTTGCTATTCTGCTCCTGGAGCTACTGGAGGATCAGTCTGGGGTCTTTGTGCTGTCTCGGGTCATTGGCACGATGCAGCTTCTGAAAGTTTACTTCTAAGCACAGCTGCAAATGCATGTCGTCTATACATGGCCTTCTCACCGGCAGCCCCTGCAGCATTTGGGTGGGCTGCGAGTCACAATGCTTGCAGCAATAATTCCAGAGTTTCTTAAAATTGCTTGTAAAATGCTGCCCTCGGAAGAGGGGATGGGAAGCTTTCCCTGAGGACATCCCTTCAGGGAGACATTTAGTTTGTTCGTGGTCACGTAACAGGTTTAAAAAGTTGCTTGCAAAAACAAAGAGACAACGTTTCCTCAAAATGGGAATTCCACAGCAGCTCTGGCAATTATCTGTTAAATACTAAGGTCAGTGGGAACTAAGGAATATGTAAATATTCCTTACTAAAATCTGTGGAGAGCTACCTTCTTCTTCCTGGGGATACTTCCTAGGGACATCATGATGTGTCTGCCATGTTTTGTGTCATAATATCAGCGAACAGTACCAAACACATAAAAACACCAAGCTAAACATGAGCTTGTCAGATTCTAATTTCAAGCCATGATTCTGTAATCATAACCAATGGATAAATGATGATTTAGACTCAGATGTGTCAATTACATTTGCCTTAGTCACATGGCTATTTAAGTGGGGAAAGTTGCATTAGCAAATGTTGCTTACTGAGAGAGAGGTTGTATGAATGGTGAGAGGGCAAATTGCATTAATCCAATCCAACACATATTTCTTGAACATCTAACGTGAACCAGGCCCCATGCTAGACTTGGTGATAAAAGTCTAGACTCAGTTAATGACATAGGCAAGAATCTAAGGTTTCCACTCACCTTTCTGCCTTTTTCCTACCAAGCTTTCTCCTTTCTCCCCTACCCTAGCCTCCCTATGACTCAATGTATATGTTAAAATTCTTTTGAGTACACTGTGACTGAAAGGTAATAGCAATAATTACAACAACAACGACGACAACAACAACAACAGTGGAAGTAATCACTAATACTAATTGAATCCGTACTTTGTACCAGCCACTGTTCTAACTACATTAACTAATTTACCCCCAACAGTGCATTGAGGTCAGCACTGTACAGCATGAAATCACTTACTTCAGTTCACACGGATGGAGGTATCAGAGCCAGGCTTTGAACTTGGTATCAGTTTTTCTAGCGAATAGTCCATGAGCCTGGCTCCAGCAATCCATGCACCAGGAACACCTGCTAGTATGTTTATGGAAGGAACATAGGACAAAGTTTAACTCAGCCGGACAATAAAGTGCTATTGTCACTCTGGCTTCTATATTTGGGAAGTGACAGGAAGAAATTTGGCTGAAACCAGAGGAAAAAAAAATAAAAGCCCGAATTAAAAAGTAATGAAAATTAGGTTTGTGAAAAAATATTTAGAGGTTTAATTATATGATGCATGGAAACGCTGGCAGAGGGGTGACCTGAGTGTTTTCAAGCACACAAAGAGCCATATGAAGGAGTTATGACTAGCGATCAGCCACTTCTCCAGAAGGGACCGCAGAAGAAATAGAGACCTTTAAATAGAAGAGCTAAGTAAGATATAAGGTAATGCTTACTGACAGCTTAGCGAGAACCATTGGAAAATCTGCAAAGGGGGATTCATGAGATTTAGAGAAGAGGGCATGAATTCCAGATGGTTAAAGTGTCATTCTGTCAAAGCTTTGGACAAATGAGTGCTTTTCAGAGTGTTCTCTGTGCAGCTCCAGCAGTTAATTTATTCCCTCAGTCTTTATTGAGTATCTACCATTTGCCGGTTGCTGTGCGAGCAGCCTGGTTACAGTGGTGAAGGGAAACCGATGTGGGTTCAGCCTTCGTAGAATTTACAGTCTAATGGAGCAGACAGATAAAAAATCAAATCACCTCCTAATAAATAGAAAACTGCCTGACTAGATATCCTGAGGGCATCTGTCTCCCTGCCATCCCCTCCCACCCATGCCCTGTTTCCATTGGCTCAGCCAAGCTGAGAGCCCCGCCTTGCTCAAGGCCCCTGGGGAGGCAGGGTGGGGCAAAAACCCTAGAAGGTTCCCTGGCTGGCAGCTTCTGTAAAATAAAAACACAAACCCTCAAGGAATGAAGATTCCCTAGGGTAGAGGAAGTAGTTAGTTAGAGCAGATACTCCTAAAACCAGAAAGTGATTTCTTTAGGCTTGAGGGGAAGAAAGAGAAAGAAAAAATAAAGACCAGTGGTTCCCGGGGAGAATAGCGCTAGACATAGCGAGACCCCCTGAAAGTGAGTGGCATCCCAGGAGCCCGGGGGGATCTGCGATCCCTATCCAACTTCACGGCCCCACTGGAGGGTGGTGGTGACACCCCAGGGGAGAAATCTCTTCAGGCAGAACGGCGCTGCTTTTTATCTGGTTTATAGGCTGGATTTCACGTGGGGAAAGGATTCTGCAGCTGAAGTTTGAAAACTACTGGACAAAACCTTTTCTTAATGGCTTTATTCTGAGCATTTCGTACTTTGAATCCAGGCGAGAGTAACTGTGGGACCTCTATTTTCCCCACACGGGCACCCCAGCTCCACCAGTTTCAGAGGCACACGTGCATTTATGCTCTTTGTTTTCCCCTCCATGAGGCGATGTGCATACAGATGCTTTTCCTGTGCCGCGGGGCGGGGAGGGGCTGCGCGCACCACTCGTGGGTTCTTTTACTTGTAGTCCTTCCTCTTTTTCCCCTCTTCGTCTTTCCACGCTCTTCCCTCTTTGTTTTGCTTCCACCTCTTTGTCTACATTGCATGGATGAATTGTTAAGTTAGAAAGATAATCAACAAAGTATTAGCTTAGGGAGTGTTGTCACAGAATAATTTCTATCTTAAGAATGGTGATTTTCCAGGACAATCACTGTAGTCATGGTAGCGAATATTTACCTGATGCTTGTTATTTACTAGGTGTTGGGTTAAATGTGTCCAGGGATAGCCTCACTGAAGCCTCACAACAGACAATATGGGTCAGGCATTGTTATTAGCGTCTCTCGACAGAGGAAAATGAAGCACAGAGATTTTTGGTAATTTGCTCAAGTTCACTCCACTAATAAAAGTGGCAGAGGTGAAATTTTAATCCAAGCAATTTGACTCCAGAATCAGGGTTCTTCACCTATCGATAGCTTAGTCTCTTATTCGATTGTATTTGTTGACTTCCTGACACAAGTATAGCGCTGTTCCAGATATGGTCCCATCTCCATGTAATCATTGTTTCTTTCTACAGATTGGATTCTTCAGTAAATCCTTACAATTGCTAAAATATACAAATAAGGTAATAGATGCTCATCACACATCTTTCCTAAGATTGAAAAGTGACCTTGGAGAATTGAAATTGTCCAGATGTGTAAATTTATATTATATATAATACAAAAATCTATACACAATAGCCTAAAATGGCATAAAATACATATTTTCTATTTTGTCTTTAGCCTCAGATTCTATATGCTTATTAGTTTAATAATTTATAACGAATAATAAACAGATTAAATACATCTGATTATATTTGTCAAGCTACTGGCTTTATCTGAATTCTTTCTTCTGTGTAGCTTTCCTTTGAGAATCATTGAATCTGGGGCCTACTTTTGACATTTGGTGAATCTCAGCCTCAGTAATTTCTCACATGCTGGTAAATATTTGTGGGTTGATATATATGTGTGTGTGTGTTTATACAGGAAAACAAAACTCCAGGAAAACAAAATTAGAGGAAGAATTAGGTACATCAGAGTCACCTGTAAAGTTTTACTACATTTCTAACATATGGGATTGCCTTATGAAACAGCAGATACAAAGTAAAGTGGAAAATTGATTTAATTGCCTACTTAATTCAAATCCAAAAATATTTCATATCAGATATGTGCCTAATTAAGAATACATATTTGAAATATACAATTCATAGACTAAATTAAAAAAATTGTAATTTATTTATTTATTTTTTTGAGAGCTAGAGAATGAGCGAGCAGGAGAGGGGCAGAGAGAGAGGTAGAAAGGCAATCCCAAGCAGTCTCCGCACTCTCATTGCAGACCCTGATGTGGGGCTCAGACTCACGAACTGTGAGATCATGACCTGAGTTGAAATCAAGAGTCGAATGCTTAACCAACTGAGCCCCCCCAGGCACCCCTGTAGACTGAGTTTTTCATGACACCTCAGAGAGCTGGTTCATTTGGTTGCTTCCCAGAAGTAGAACACGTTTCTGTCTCTTCCTGGTAATGAAGCTAGAACAGTTAAACACAGCATTGTGTTTTACAATTCACAAAACCCTTTCTCATACATGAGTTCACTGACACATAAAAGCAGGGCTAAGTGGTCAGCACAAAGGCCATAGGGCTGAGCCTCTTAAAACTTTTTCATTCCTCTGAATCCAGTGCTTTTTCTAATATAATGCATACATCCCTTGTGTCGGGCCACAGTTTTCAAAAAAAAAAAAAAATTTTTTTTTTTTATTTTGTAGAGTCCTTTTTTGTTAAAAATGTCCCTTCATCTGCAGAACTGTATGACCAAAGGTTCTTACCATGGGGTTCACGAGACTACAGGGGATCCATGCCCTGTAGTCCCATGGGCGTTAGGACTAAATTCAGATGTAAATTGTTCTGTGCAAATGCAGGGCAGTGTCTATTTGAGGCAATAGCTAGTGGTTTTCAGAACATTCTTAAATTTGTGCATCTCCTGCTTCCAAAGACATAAGTCCACCGAGTTAGATATTCCCAAGTGAGTCCCCACTTCTCTTATTTTGTGATGTGCTTCATAATTAAGGATTAAGAACGACATGATCATGTCATGAAAATAATGTCTCCTGAATGAATTTATGAGACCATGTGGCCTAAGGCTCTTTGCTTTGCTTCCTGCTTGGTTAGGTAGCTTATTTTGCCTCTTACCAATATTTGGAGGAGGAAAATTTTACCATCAATTCTGAAATTCCACTACTCAGTATTGCTCAAAAGTGGAATTTGAAAAATAAAAATTTTCCTCATTATCTAACTCAAAACCGCAACCCAGAAATTAAGAGTGCAAGTCCTAAAGCCAAAAAACTTGGCTTCTAATTTCTAAACTCGGAAATTCTAAATTTCTAGAATTTATTAACTGTGGAAAGATTTGTGAACCTCTGTATGCCCAGCTATCCATTTTCTTTTCTTTGCGACAAATAGGCATGACATAAAATATGTGACCAATTTTAAGTGTACAAGTTCAGTGGCGTTAAGTACATTCATATTGTTGTGTACCTGTTGCTACCATCTATCTCCAGAACTTTCTCATCATTCCAAACTGAAACTCCACACCCATTAAACAATAATTCTCCATTCCTCATTCCCCCCAACCCCTGGCAACCACCATTCTACCTTCTCTATCAATTTGACCACTCTAGGTACTTTAAATGGAATTGTATAATATTTATACTTTTGTGACTGGCTTATTTTACTTAGCACAATGCCTTAAAAATTTTTTTTTAAATGCTTATTTATTTTTGAGAGACAGATCATGAGGGGCAGAGAGAGAAAGAGGAAGACACAGAATCTGAAGTAGGCTCCTGGCTCTGAGCTGTCAGCACAGAGACTGACACAGGGCTAGAACCCGCAAACCGTGAGATCATGACCTGAGCCAGAGTCAGATGCTTAACCGACTGAGCCACCCAGGCGCCCCATAGAACAATGCCTTTAAGATTCACCCATGATGTAGCATGTGTCAGGGTTGTTTTCCTTTTGAAGGCTGAATTATATTCCATTGTATGTACATATACCACATTTTGCTTATCCGTTCATCCATCAATGGACATTTGGGCTGCTTTCATCTTTTGGCCTTTGTGAATAATGCTGCTATGAACATGTTCAAGACTCTGCTTTCAATTCTTTTGTGTATATACCCAGAAGTAAAATTGCTGGATTGTATAATAAATGTTTTTTTTTTTTTTGAGGAAGTGCCATACTATTTTCCACAATGACTGCACCATTTTACATTCCCACCAGCAATGCTGGAATAGGGTTCCAATTTCTCCACATTCTGACCAACATTTAGTATTTTCTGTGGTTTGTTGTTGTTGTTGTTGTTGTTGTTGTTTATGGTAACTATCTTAATAGGTATGGAATGGTATTTCACTGTGGTGTTGATTTGCATTTCCATAATGATCGGTGATGTTGAACATCCTTTCATGTTACATTTTGGCCATCTGTATACCTTCTTTAGAGAAATGTCTACTTAAGCCCTTTGTCCATTTATTAATTAGGTTTTTTTTGGTTGTTGTTGAGTTGTAGTTGTTTATATATTCCGAATATGAGTCCCTTATTAGATATATATTATTTGCAAACATTTTCTCCCATTATGTGGACCGCTTATACTTTTCAAAATGGACATACTGTCAGTTCTTACTTCATAGGTGTATTAGTTTCCATGGCTGTTGTAACAAATTATTACAAACTTGGCGGAATTTTACAGAAGTTTATTTTCTCATAGTTCTGGAGACCTGAGTCTGAAATCAATACCACTTGTTCAAAATCAAGGTATTGGCTGAGCCATGCTCCCTCTAGAGGCTTTAGGGAAAGATCTGTTCCTTGCCTCTTCCAATTTGGGTAGCTGCTGGCATTCCTTTCTCTCGGCTTCTCTCTCTCTCAAGTGGCCTCCTCCTCTTTTACCTGTCTCACATCTTCCTCTGCCATCCTCTTGGGGCACTAATGAGGCATTTGGGGCTCATGCTGACAGTCCAGGATGATCTCCTTGTCACAGGATCCTTAATTAAATCACACCAGCAAGACATTCTTTCCAAATAAGGTAATATTCACAGGATCCAGGCATCAGGAACTGATTTGTTTAGGTGACCAGTACTCTGCCTCATAGAGTAGGATTGTTCTGAGGAGTCACAAAGGAACCTATGTTGATACCTAACACTGTGCCTAGGCCAGGGTAAAGCATGTCATGGTGTGTGTGAGCTGTTATTATTATTACATATTCAGTAACAGTGGTGTCAATCACTTGAAGTGACTAATGACTTGAAATCACTAATGGAGCTCTTCCTTTAAATTTTTCTCAAGATTAGCAGTGATGTCAACTGGACGATCCCCAAGAAAGACCAAGATGGGGCAAATCATATGACCTGTCATCTCCTCCCATCCATTTCTGCACAGATGGAGTCTGGTTAACACCGGTTCAGACCACGAAAAGGAAAGTGGTTCTCAAAAGCATAGCCAAGGGCCAACTGAAAGCCCATGGCCCGGGTGATTAGGGGGGGCAGGGCTGTGGCTTGATATACCTGTGAACATCTAGACTGCAGTCTTCCCCTGGGACAGTGGTGCATCTCAAGAATAAAGAACTGTTTGTATCAAGTTTAATCACTGAAATTTATTCTCCTCTACAGACGGTGCTAATATCAAGTAAGCTTAGAAATATCATTTTGATGATTTTGGTCAATTTCCTAAAGAGAGATGAGTGCTAATTATATCTAAATCGACAAACTGTACAAAAATAAATATTGATTTATGTACATAATATAGAATACATAATGTACATAATAATGAAATGTAAATGTACATTTACATACATATACATATACTTCTCTTTGAAATATAAAATTTATGGAATTTATTTAAAAATTCAGAAAATAATCATTGAATGCCTACTATATGTCTGGCCCTTTCAGGGTTGGTGAGACAGTGTGAACAAAACTGACCAAAGCTTTGTTCTTATGGAACCTGTGTTTTACTAGGGAGGAAGAAAGACAGAGAGGGAACAGATAAGTAAACAAACATGTCATATGTCACATGATAAAATGGCAGGAGGGTGCTGTTTTCTACAGAATGGTGATTTGAGCAGGACTAAGCCGTAAAGACTGTGGAAAGACATCCAGGAGGGTAAAGCTACTTAGCATGTCACAGTTCTTTCTCAGCAGTACACAGATAATGGTGTAACTAAAATCATAGTGTCTTAGAATCACTGAAATACACACAAATACCTTTATACTGATAATTGTTTTTATTTTCAAGGCACATTACATTAAAGATCATGCTTCTCACTTAACCTGAATTAGGCCAGAAACCAATACCATTCCCTATTGTCCTCTGTGGTATTAATTTTGGTGCGTCTTTTTGGAAAATATTCAGTAACAGAAATCATGGAGACCCAACAATCTCTCTTTTTGATGGCCTAATCATCACCAACTAGATCATTTTTGTTATGTGTTCTCTTGAAGATCAGTATGTTGAAGTCCTCAGTATCTCAGAACATGACCTGAGTCGGAAATAGGGTCATTGCAGATGTAGTTTAGTTAGGATGAGATCATTAGATGGGTCTTAATTCATACGACTGCTACCTTTAGAAAAAAGAAGAAAGTTAGAGACAGAGACAGATATACACAGAGGAAAGATAATGTGAAGAGACACAGAGAGAAGGCAGCTATCTCAGGGCCAAGGAGTGAGGTCTGGACAGACCTCTCCCCTGTAGCCATCAGAAGGAAATGACCTAGACACCTGATGTCTTGATCCCTGACTTCTGGCCTTCAGAACCATGAGACGATACATTTCTATGGTTTAAGCCACCTAGTTTGTGGTATTTTGTTACAACAACTCTAGCTGTCTACTACAATCGTAATTTTAAAACTATCATTTATAAATTCATAATTACGGAGAAGTAAATATCTAGTGACTAGAAGCTCTGAAAAAAAAATTCCAAAATATTCCTTATGTCATGGATGTTGTCACAATTAGATAAGAATCTGTTCTTAAGAGAAATGGTCACCCAGGTTCTAAAATTTTGCCTCCACGGCTGTGTAGACAACATACATTGTCTTCATACAATGTGCAATCAGTACATTCCATATGTGCAGGTCCCTACAAATGTATAACTTTCATTATTTGTCTAATAATGAGACTTGACCTACATTTTCAGGCACTATTCTGCCTAATGACAGAAATTGTGGTCATCTCTCTGGAGTTTCATATTTAAACTTCAGTTAATTCATGATTCTGCCTTCTTTCTGAGGTGCATTCCATTTTGAGGTCAGCTACGGAGTCATGCCCCTGGGTGGGTGCATTCAGGGGCGATTACGGGGAGTGGGCAAGACGGGGCTTCTGCTGTGCCCAGCCTGTTCGTAAATCTTTTGGCATCTGCTGAGTCATAGCCTTTCTGCCTGGGGCCCAGCGGGAACCATGCCTCCCCATCGGTCTGGATACCCTCTTAGCAGTGTGTATGCTGTCTTCCCCCTGCTGACCTCTAGCCTCCTTCAGGTGCATCAGCTTTCCCTCATGCCATTCATGCCCCTTCTTGGGGGATGGTAGGAAGTTTTAGGATCTCTCCCATGCCCTTTGGAGGCTGAACACAGTGTCTGGGACTGTTCTAGGCCTGTCTCAGCCTAGGCCTGCCATCACCACTCTATAGCTGCTGCAGAATAGAGGAGACTCTCACATCTTATTTGCTCTATTGGCTTTCCTGAAACTTATAGATGAACTCTATCGTGAGGTGTCCAAATTTTCTGGGGGCTTTCTCATTGGACCAACCCACTGCACACACTTTCTGGAACTCAAGTGGAGGTCAGCAAATCACAGGGCTCCCCGCTCTGAATCATCACCAGGACCAGCCCCGAGAGCACTTTGCTCTGCTTGCACAGAAACTTGCTCTTCAAGTGAGCTGTCAGCTTACACCTGGACCAAGCATTTTGTTTGTCTTCTGCCTCCTGAAAACTAAGAATTATGAGATCGCTAGTCTCTGGAGCAGAAAAGACCTACATCTGGCAGTCAAAAAGGTGAATGCCTGGGAATACAAGAACAGAAATGAAGTGATGCCCCAAAGGGACTTAATATGTCAGATATTATTCTGCCACATGTTTTCATTTTGATATGGTGTATTTCCAGTGCTGTTGTTGTTGGTTTTTTTTTCTAGCCGAAGGGGGTTTACTTCTTTTATAATATTTTTGTTGTTGATGAGAGCCTTTGTTCTCCCTAGTGTCTACATCATACCCTATTAGTTAGCTGGGTGCTTGAGAACGCATGTTATTTTGCATATTAGAAAAATTAGTCATTATGATGATGCTCCTGCTTCCATATTATTGAAGGAAACATTCAGGAAAGAAAGAATACAGTTAATGATTCATTATTAAATGTGCATATTAAGTTGAATATTTTCACAAAGAAAAAGTACCATTTCAACTGTCTTATAGTGTATGATTTAAAATGCAGTAGAGGGGTGCCTGGATGACTCAGTTAGTAGAGTATGTGACTCTCTGTCTTTGAGTTGTGAGTTTAAGCCTCATGCTGGGTGTGGAGATTACATGAATGAATAAATAAATAAACCTTAAAATGCAGTAGAGCAACCAGCAAAAAGGACTAAGGAATCTTCACTTTCTTCCCATACTGATATTCATTTCACTCTTCAAAGATGCATATCATTGATTAGTGTTTCTTTTAAAATTTAATTTTCTTCATACTAATCAACTTTGGAGTTAAAATGGCCTTTGAAATTTTTATTTATAATTTTCTAATTTTATTTAAAAAATTTTTCTGCTTGTTTATTTTTGAGAGAGAGAGAGAGAGAGACAGAGTGTGAGCAGTGGAGGGGCAGCGAGAGGGAGACAGAATCAGAATCAGAAGCAGGTCCAGGTCCCAAGCTGTCAGCACAGAGCTCGGCACGGGGCTTGAACCCACAAACTGCAAGATCATGACCTGAGCTGAAGTTGGACACTCAACCGACTGAGCTACCCAGGCACCCCTATAATTTTCTAATTTTATAGGATAAATTGAGGGTCAGAGAATTCAAATGATTCCCAAGGTCATTCAGAAATCAAGATCTTCTGTCTCCCCAGGCTAAACCTCTTTTCACTGTCCTGTGTGCCTCTTATACCAGATTTAGAATGTTATCTATGAGGAAATGTTATTTAAGGTATGCTTGAGTATACCTGCAAAAATAATAGTGGGGTCCATGGGGGGCTTGAAATAGGGACAGGATCCAATTTATTAGCATGCTTTGTCAGCCACAAATGGCTCCTCTAACATAAAATTCCTCAGAAATGTAGTTCACAGCCATTCTGAAACATATTCCAGGTCTCTATAAGTTATAAGAGATATGATCAGCATTTAATGATATTTTTTTAAAAAACACAGAATACAGTAAAACAAAATGGAGTCATTTTTCCCCCACACATAAAAGCAAACTAGATTGAGCTACTTGATGTTTTCATCCACTTTCAAAAAAAATCAGTGATGCAGCTCTGGAGAAAGAGGAGCGGACCACGCGTTACAGTATCATTATTTCTGGAAGGGTTGTTAGCGCATCAGATAATGTGATCCAGGGAACAGAAATCCGCTTGCAAAAAGAGGGGGTGATTCTACTTAAATGCATGAAAAGACAGGATGCTGTAAAGAACGAAGGATGGTGGTGGACAGTGAGGTTTCTGAGATGGTAATCATATGTTCAAAAGATGGTTTGAGTACCAGTAGCTCATATGCAGCAGGAGAGAAAAGATTTCAAGGATTTCAAATGTTGTTAAGGATGTGTCCTGCCAAGGAAACGAGTTTGAATGTAAGATGCAGCTTTTTTAAACTGGCAAAACCCCTTTCCCTCTGCCCAGGAGGTGAAGGATAATTTTTTTTGTGAAAGAGGGAATAGGGAATTCTTACCATAGAAGTCTTATTTTCTGAATAATAAAGAGTTTACCTTATAATATCAGCACAGTGTCTGTACATGGAATTTCATGTATTTTAGCCATTATTGTCATGGTAGAAATATCGGTTTATAAACTCCTAAAATATCAGTAAAAAAAATGTTTAGAATAAACATGTTCAACAAGGTCACAGGGATACAAATACACAAAAACCTATTGCACTTCGCTATGCAAGTAACACAAAGCTATAAAATAAAAAAGATTCCATTTAGACCAAAGCAAAACATTTGATTCTCGGAAATTTTTTTCAACTTGAACATAATATTTTATCAAAAAATTAAGTCCTGGGGGGAGCCAAGATGGCAGAACAGCATGGAAGTTTTTTGTGTGTCTTGTGTCCATGGAATACAGCCAGACCAACACTAGACCATCCTGCACACCTAGAAAACTGATCTGAGGATTAACGCAACAATCTGCACAACCTGAACCACAGAATTCAGCAGCTACGTGGCAAGGAGAGGTGAATTGGGGGAAACAGAAGCCGCAGAGGGCAGGGAGCTGTTTTTGCTTGCAGAGAGAGGATGGAGCAGGAGGAAGAATACGGGAAAAGCAGCCCCCCAAAAGCAGCTGGAGAGAAAGTAGAAAAGTGGAAACAGCCACAGGGACTGAACTAAAAAGGGAGAAAGCAGAAAGGAGAGGGTTTAAATTCCATTAAGACCATAAACAGGGGGACGGCAGAGTCTGAAACTCCGCAGCTCCATACCTGGTGGTGCTCTGGTAAGACGGGCGAATCCTCAGGAGCAGAGTGGAGTCTGGGGTTCTTCAGGCCACACCGGGAGAGGCGGTTCCCCTGCTGGGAGGACACCTGGTGGAGGCTGTGTGGGTCCCCCAAAGGCAAGGCCCCAGTGGACCTGGGAGAACAACCACACTCGCTGGTGCTGGAACAAGGTCGTTAAGGGTGAAGCCTGGTGCCAGATGTGCCTTGTGACTTTTCATAGTCCCTGAAACGCTGCTGCTACACTATCTCGCGCACTTTTTCTGGGGCGGGCTGGCACCAGCTGAAGTCTCTTGAGTATCAGCAGCAGCACAGCCCCTCGAATGTTCCTGGGTGTGGCCGGCACCCTGCCATTGCTCGGTGAGACACTCCTGCGGAGGGAAAGAATGGGTCAAAGCCGCAGTCCCTCAGAAGTAAGGAGTCGCGAAAAATGGCCTCACTGGAGACAAACTCAGGAGAGAGGTACTGCCTGAGGCTTGGTCACGGACTGTGTAAAAGTGGGGAGTGGATGGAAGCCGAAGACAAAGGACTGGTGCGGGACTGCTGATCGGGGAGAACAGAGTTCCAATACTAGAGGCTGGAGAGCTGGGTGACGCATTTTCACCGCTCCCGCGCATGCACATACGCACCTACTAGCGCCACAGCAATCCACCCCAGTAAGCTAAGCGGCGCCATCTAGTGGAGAACGGAGCCATTACGCTAAGCCCCGCCCAACTAGGCCAACCTGGCTCTTCAGGAACACAAGTCTCTCCACCTGCTTAGTTTATGGACTATAAAGCACTTCATAGTCTGACTTCTAGGGGAAAACGAAGTAATTTTAGTGGTATTTCAGTCTGTTCGCTGGTCCATCTATTCAATTTTATTTCTTTCCTTTTTTCTTTATTTTCTCTTTTTCATTTCTTTTTCTTGAATACAGAAAGAGAAAAATTCATTTTTATTTTCAATTTTTATTAAAAATATTTTTCTTCAATTTTTTCTGCTATATTTTTTAATTTTGTGTAATTTTTTCAAATCCTATTTTACTTCCTTCACTTCATTTTAGTCTACTTCAGTGTATTTATTTTTTCAAATTTTCAAACGATTTCCTTCTTTTTTCTTTCCCCTTTTTTCTCTAATCTATCAAGCCCCTTTCAGCACCCAGACCAAAACACACCTAGGATCTAGCATCATTTATTTGACTTATGTGTATGTGTGTGTGTGTGTTTGCTTTAATTTTAATATTTAATTTTAATTTTTTTACCCCATTAGTTACCTTTCTCCCTTCAAAATGATGAATTAAGGAATTCACCCCAAAAGAAAGAGCAGGAAGAAACTACAGCCAGGGACTTAACCAATGCAGATACAAGCAAGATGTCTGAACCAGAATTTAGAATCACGATAATAAGAATACTAGCTGGAGGGGCGCCTGGGTGGCTCAGTTCGTTGAGCATCTGACTTCAGCTCAGGTCATGATCTCGTGGTTTGTGAGTTCGAGCCCGCTTCAGGCTCTGTGCTGACAGCTCAGAGCCTGGAACTTGCTTCAGATTCTGTGTCTCCCTCTCTCTGCCCTTCTCTCGCTCTCTCTCTCTCTCTTTCTCAAAAATAAACAAACATTTAAAAAATAATAATAATAAAGTTTAATGTCGATGAGGTGCCTGGGTGGCTCAGTTGGTTAAACCTCTACTCTTGATTTCAAGTTTCTTATTGAATACCAAAAACACAAAATATACTTTTAAAAGGATGAAAAAAATAACTATTTTAAGATAAAAAAACTTCCATGCATCAAAAAACACTATACACTGAAAGTGTAAGCTGTAGATTAGTATAAAACATGTGAAATGCACATAAATCACAAAGGATTTGTATCCAAAACATAAAGATCTTAAAGATGAGAAAAATGACAAAACAATTCAACAGAAAAATGATCAAAGTATGTGGATAGGCAAATGACTGAGAAAGAAACCAGAAAAATGTTCAACTTCACTTGTGATAAGGGAAATGCAAAATTCATAGATTGGTGAAACGATGGAACTATCTCTCACAGCAATTGGGTAATAAGAATTCAACAATGTCAGTTCTGAGTGTGTGTGATATATATTCTCCACCTCTACATATATACATAGCATGTGTGTATGTGTGTATAAATACACACACACATATATATATATATTAAATAAGCAGAAAAAGAGGTACAAGAAAATTTTCACTGAGTTATGGTCTATAATCTTAAAAAATTAGAAACTGACATCTTCAATCAGGAAAAGATAGTTTGGAATAATATATAACCACTAAAATAAATACACTAGATACATATATTTCAAAGTGTATGAAATGTAAACAGTATGTTTTCACATTAAAAAAGGCAAAATTGAAGTATATACACAGAAAATTCCACTTAAAGTTATGCAAAACACACTGTATATGTTTTATGTCTACATATGTATTTAGGAACAGTATAAAAATGCACATGGTTATAGTAAACACTACCTTTTGAGTAATGGTTAGTTCCGGCCGGAGGGGGATGTGTTCTGAGTTGAGGAGGGTTCACAGGGAACTTCAGCTACATTAGCTGTATGTTATTTCTTCCCCATGTGGTATTTTCAGGGTATATTTTATATTTTTTGTGTACATTTCTGCGTGCTTGATAATATGATGCTTTTTTTAAAATAATATGATACTTTTTCCCTGAAAAAGCTTGCTTTGTAAAATACAGAAATAATTGAGACAAATTTATAATGGCTAACATTCAAATTCCATTTGATGATTGGTTAAAGGAAATGAGCATTCAGTAATAGAGAACTACAAATAAATCATCACACTGATTAATCCATATCTCTATAATTTGTTAGTAAATTCTAGCAACATTAAGAACCCATTGTATAAATATTACCAAATAAGTAAAAATTATAAAATGTAAAATTTTGGATCTGTTGGATCTGAAAATGACATTTTAATGTTTCTGGTCACATTTTCAATTGCTTTAGTTTTTATTAAAAAAAAAAGCTATGAAACTATTGGATATGATTTGGTGTCATAATCTTACTCTTTGGAACATTCTCCGGGGAAATAAACAGATTAAAAAACTATTTCATTAGAAATATTTATAGTATGCTATTTATGATTGCAAAAACAAAAACATAACAGGGAAAGCCCAAATGTCTAATAATAGGAGCTGGCTAAGCAAAATAGGTCACATTACAACAGAAGATCACTGCAGAACTATAAAAATGTCAACTATATGGCTCATGGTGATGCATGAAAATATGAAATAAAATTAATTTTGTAAAGCAGTTACAAACATGTCAACTGTGAAAACCCTGCTGACACATGGAAATATACATTAAAATTAATTTGAAAGAGCAGAACACATTATTTCCTGATTTCATGATTTCCACTAGGAAGAAAAAAACAACAGTATTCGGCAAAGAGAATTTGGAGAGGAATAAATACATTAAATTGGGTTTATTGGATTATAATTCCTTCCTTTAAAGTTGCCTAGTTGATGTGTATTCATTAATGAAATAAGACCACAGGGACTTTGTCATAGCGTAATGATTTTATTTGTGCCATGTGGTGTGATTAGAAAGTACACACCTTTTCTAGAGGATATCGTTCATCCTCTAGGCAGGGGACCACATGATGTACTGGGGAAGAACATTTTTCCCTAATAGATATGCCCAGTCTCAACCATGTTAAAATTTTACCATGGTAATAGTTGTTGGTTAGTTTCTTATTTTGTAAAGGATATAGCTGCTGCATAATAAGATGCTAAATCCATTCACGTAATATTTACTAGAGTAGTTTATAACAATCATGTTACCATGAGCTACAAACCTGTATTCGTGTCCAATTCTATACACCATTGTGTGCCATAGCTAAGGTTAATCTTCTATCTGGATCAAGATACGTATGAGCCAAAGGAACAAGAAACCCACAAAAATTGTAGCTTAGCCCTTCTGCAAAAAATCTTTTATTAGAAATGAATGCATGAATGAAATTATTGAGGGGGTAAAAATAGAAAAACTATGGCGAGTGATAATATTAGAAAAATAAAATTAACTCTCTGGGATAGATAGGCTATTCTGGAATATTTTTTTCTAGAGAAACAAAATTTTAATATAAGAATAATATTTTAAGTCATCAGCTAAAAAATTTGATTCTACTACTTCCCGCCAAAGGTAGAGAAAAGACTGATGTTCTAGAAAGATGCCCGTGGGTTTGTGTACTTTCAGCACATGGTCACTCACTCCTGAGGAGGAAACAAACTCCTGTTTGTGAAGCAGGGCTCAAGCATACACCCTGAGTGGGAGGATTTGAGCGAGAGCATTAAAGTCATCAAAGGCGGGAGAAGAGCTGATATTTGCTTTGCTCATAGATTGTTTTTTGCATTTAAACTTGTATGTATGTGTGTATGTATGTATGTATTTTTAAGCTTTTTAAATTTATTATTTTTTAAATGTTTATTTATTTTGAAAGAGAGAGCATGAGCAGGGGAGAGGCAGAGGAGAGGCAGGGGAGAGAATCCCAAGCAGGGTCCACGATGTTAGTGTGGAGCCCAATGTGGGGCTCAATCTCATGAACCTCGAGATCATGACCTGAGCCAAAACCAAGAGTCAGACACTGAACCAACTGAGCCACCCAGATACCCCCTTATCTTTAAACTCTTTTTTTAAATTGAAGTCTGGTTCACACACACATTTAAACTTTTTTTTTTTTAATTTCAGAAAGAAAATGAAATCATTAAATCTTTTCCCAAGTAAAGGATGTTTAAATCTATTATTAT
This sequence comes from Panthera uncia, assembly GCF_023721935.1. Classification (NCBI taxonomy): domain Eukaryota; kingdom Metazoa; phylum Chordata; class Mammalia; order Carnivora; family Felidae; genus Panthera; species Panthera uncia. Next base: position 55,883,702 of record NW_026057586.1, on the reverse strand, counting down.
AAAACAGTTTGTACATAGTTTAATAAATTGTTTTCCAAGCATTAGGCTTACAGTTGGTGAAAAATAATATATGGTATTAACTTTTGCTTCATAATATATTTACCTTTTCTGCAAAATAAATCCAACTAAATGTTTTACTATCTAGTATCGGGTTATTTAAGATAGGATGTTCTCAAGGTCATATTGTCAGAAATCAGTGAAACCTAAGTAACAACATTGTAGAAAAAAACAGAAAACCATAGAAATACTAATTATTTTTCCATTTATAAAATAAGACAATTGATGCTAATAACTCAATGTGGTGAGAGATGATATGAAGACTAAGTAAAATACTTAGAAATAAAACATTAAAGGGGCATTGATAATGTGACAAAAGCCAATATTGTACAACTGAATCTGCATAATCAGCTACTTCGAATTTTCCCTCAGAGCTTCAAATGGACCAGAATGATGATGAAGAAGCAGCAGTACCTCAATAAATGTTGACCAATGCCTCTACAAAGATTATTGGACAGAAGGCTTGAAAATACTATTGGGATAGAGTATAAGTATAGTAAAACATAAGTACAGTGTTAGACCTTATCCACATGCTGAGTAAACTTCAATGCACACAATCCATGCATGGCACTCTGGCTTATCGATACTTGTATCCATGGAAAATTTAGTGTGATTCTAAGAAGGTTAGTGATAAAGTAGGAGTCTCACCTTTTGATTCACGTTTGCTGTTTGTTTATTGCGGTGGTGGTCTGTTTCCAGGTTTAAATCATAGCCTGTGGAAGAAAGATGAGAGCAAAAGACAAGCCTGTGGATTGGAACTTAGAAACAGTGTGAGTATCCAGACTTACGTGTTGAGTTGGGACGTAAGGTAAGCTAATGTAAGATTAAAAAAGATAAATCAGAGTTTTCTTTTCTTTTCTTTTTTTTTTATTGGAAGATGGAGGTTTATCGAGTTGCATATCTAAAGCTCTATTTAAGAGCATCTGGGTCACTCTATGTGTTGGTTAAGCATCCAACTCTTGAATTAGGCTCAGGTCATGATATCATGGTTCATGAGTTCAAGCCCCATGTCGGGCTCCACACTGACAGTGTGGAGACTGCTTGGGATTCTCTCTCTCTCTCTCTCTCTCTCTCTCTCTGAAAATAAATAAATAAACTTAAAAAAGACTTTAACCCCAAATAGTCTAGTTACTTGCATACATTTCACCATAACAATGATTAGTGAAGATAGGCAAAGAAAGAAAAGTCTGAAGTATAATATTGAAAACACATATGATATATTACATAGGTCCCTTAGGGTTAAATTGTACATGCAGCACCTCTTATAGCATCCTTGTCACCCTCGGGTATCTACTGAGCAGCTGGTAACCATCTGTTCTGGCAATTGTTTGAATGTGCTTACCTTCAGAGCCACTCTCTTCGTGTAAATAAGTATGACATCTTGGAAATCTTTGACACAAAAACACTTAAAGTTCATCCAGGTCAAGTCTGTACTGATGAATGAATTTCCTCCACAGTGCACTTCTTTTTCTTTTTCTTAAAAAAATTTTTTTTTAATGTTTGTTTTTGAGAGAGACAAAGAGACAGAGCATGAGCGGGATAGGGGCAGAGAGAGAGGGAGACAGAATTCGAAGCAGGCTCCAGGCTCTGAACTGTCAGCGGACAGAATAATGCAGGACTCTTACCCATGAACTGTGAGATCATGACCTGAGCTGAAGGTGGACGCTCAACTGACTGAGCCACCCAGTCGCCCTTCTTTTTCTCTTTTGAGAGAGAGAGAGAGAGAGAGAGAGAGAGAGAGAGAGAGAAAATCTTAAGCAGCTCCACACTCAGCCAGCAGCCGGACATGGGGCTCACTCTCATGACCAACCATGAGATCACTACCTAAGCCAAAATCAGGAGTTGGATGCTGAACCAACTGAGCCACCCAGGTGCCCCCACAGTGCATTTCTTCTGAGCATTCACTCAGCTTGTCCTGGAACAGGACGTAGTGGTTTCAATTCCAGAAATTTTCTGAGCACAATAACACATGTACAGAACTGTGCAAGGTCCTGAGAGAGAAATAAAGTCAAATTAGAAATGGAGACTTGGAGAAGTCACTGAGTTCCTCTTTGAAGTACCCATTCTGATCCAAACAAAGCCACTAAAACAACCTAAGATGACAAGGCAATCATTTTCATGGTCTAGAAACATACAAACACAGAAACACAGTGGACTGCAGGGCTAAAACTAGGAGTTTCTGGCTCATAAACTGTCAGAAATGAATGGCAGCTCCATTCCTATCAAAAAAGCATTTCATGCATGATCGAGGACTGGAGCCACACTCAATGTCTAAAACTGGGGTTGGGTGCTCTCTCCTGGCCCCAAAGGATCCAGAAAACAGCTTCATTGCAGTGCAGCTGCACTAGGCCTAGGCCAAATTTCTTGCTATCTTGGTGTCTGTGTCTCCCGGACCCTCAATATCACTGTAGAATGGAAGTCCAGCGTGGCTGTGACAAGGCCTGAATCTGGATAAGAAGGTGAGGAACAGGTTGAGGCAAAAGAAGGGAGGGCAGCCGAGAGAGGCAGAGGAGAAAACAGATCTCTACTCAAAGACCGTGGGAATGAGGTGCCTGAGTGAATCAGTTGGTTAAGTGTTTGACTCTGGATTTTGGCTCAGGTCATGATCTCGTGGTTCCATGGGTGCAAGCCCCTCACTGAGCTCTGTGCTGGCAGTGTGGAGCCTGCTTGAGATTCTCTCTCTTCCTCTCTCCCTCTCCCTTCCCAGCTTGCTCTCTCTCTCTCTCTCTCTCAAAGTAAACAAATAGACTTAAAAAACAACAACCCCCCCCAAAGATGCTGAAGATAATTGACACTGAGAAAAACAGTCAACAAAACAAAATTGGAAGACGAACTTATCAGCAATAAAGTTCAAATAGGAAAACAATATCAACATAACTTTAAGTATGGTTACAATACTCCTGAGAAATAAAGGAGTAAAATGTCTGAAAGAGGTCATTATGAAAGGGAAAAACTGACCATCTCAATAAATATTGAATGGGCCTCTGATAATATCCAAACTTGTCACGTAAACAAGAACAAACAAACAAAAACCACTTCGTAACAAGAGATAATGGAACTTATTTAACTTGAAAAAGGATCTCTACAAGAGCCTACAGTAAACACAGTAACTTTAGAAGCATCCCCATTAGAGTCAGAAGCAAAATAAGGCTGCCTTGTATCCCCTACAAGTTCAGTAAGTGCTTGAGGCCCTAACTAATACTTAACTAAATTAACTAAATTAACTAAATACTAACTAAATTAAAAGATATTTAAGAAAAAACATCACGTTTTATAACTCAGAGTAAAGGAAGGATTTCTTTAAAGGACACAAACCTGAAAAAATCATAAGGATTATGGCTTATAGTAAAGGGATATGTACCAAATTCCTAATAGTTGCACAACAGGCAGCGGGAGACAAAGGAAGGGATGATAAAGGAATTCAACTTTATACATAATGTTTTACTTCTTTAAAAACATCAAGAATGACGTGTTAAATAATATACTAGTCCGTCTGATTGGTGGATGCATGGGTGTTCATTGCATGACCGCCTGCATGTTCTGAAAAAAAAAAATTGCATTAAAAAGGACAAAAATTAAAAGCAAAACCCCACAGACAATTAAAAATGTAAAACCAACTTAAAAGAGATGGCTCCTCCTCTTCAGAAAACCGTAGTTGTCAGTTATACGTAAACTAAGAAGTGATTATAGTTAAAACCAAAATATTACAAATGCAATACAGATGTATAAACAAGATGTTATGGGTACCTAGTAGAAGGAAAAAAGTAAAGCAATTCAATTGATAAATGCTTCATGGGAGAGATTTCATTAAGTGTTGAATCCTCGAAGGTACATCATATTTTAATATTCAGAAAAAGCCTTGATAGAGGAGTGTTCCCGGATAAGGCTTTGTGGGCAAATCGGCAAAATTCACAGCCATTCTGAGAACAGGGAGTATCTTGTCCTCGGTGATGGAGCTGGAGATGGAGCTGGTTGTGCTGTGTGGGGTAAAGCATGGTGACCTTTAGTTTAGGTAACATCTGGACTTGGAACTGTAGGTCAAGGATAGTCATGAAGGGTTTTTGAAGTTTTTGAGGGGACAACATTTGGGGTTATCTGTTCATCTGTACAATACTTATGTCAGTTGTGGGCATCTGTAACATTTTGAATAGGTGTCCCTGACCAAGTATAGGTTAAGAGTGAACACATGAATCAAGCCGGGCCAATTTATCTTTCTCTTCCAGGAATGAGGAACTAGAATCCAGCAAAGCAGATCAGTCTATGAGGTGCTTGAACTGGAAATGATATGAAGTTGGTCCTGGGGTGGCTGTGTGTATCTGCTGAGACAGAGAAAGACGCTGCATATCCAGAGAGCAGAAATGGCTTGAGAGGCCATAGTGCCTGGATTGGCAGGTCCCAGTGCCTAGAGAGGTCGTCAGGCTGTGCTTCCAAACTTTGATTCTGGGAATACCTCTGCTTCTGCCTGGTAAATCTGCTTTTTTTCTAAGTGACCTCAAAGGGATTTTATCCCTGACCATGGCTAAAGGATGGGACTTGAAGGTGAGCAGGCTCAGTGTCCTCCAAGGAACAGAGGAGTCCAGCAGGTAAATGACCAGATGGTAAAATGAATTTGGACAATTCTAGGGCCATTGATGACCTTTGAGATAACTGTTTCAGTAGAGCACTGGAGCAAACATCAGACCTGAAGCAGTTAAAGTATAAATCATAGAAAGATTTTTCGAGGACTTTGGTAACTAAGAGGAGAGGGAGGTAGGGCTGCCTGTGAGGGAAACAAAGTCAAATGAAGTCTTCTGTTGCTGTCCCTCAGGATGAAACACTTGAGCCTTTGTGTAAACTGGGGCGGGGGGTGGGGGAATTAATAAGGAGGACAGAATGGCTGCACTAGGAAGAACTTTAATGGAGAGTAAGAATTCTATACACTGACCCACATTCATGCAAACCATAAACAGCTGCATTTGTACCCTCTGACTTCGTCCCTGTAATTAGCAAGGCTGACTTATACAACTTCCAAGTTTTAGGGGAACAGAACACTTAGGTAGGTACTGAATTTACTCCACGAGAAAAAAATTGCATTAATGCTGTAATAAATAAACCTTTTGTACCACATGGCTATTGTTGCATAAAGGAACAGTCCAACACTTGGAGACTCATTTCTCATTTCTCATGAGTGTATAGGTTGGATGCACGGTTCTGCTGATCCTGGCTCAGCTGGCCTTGCTGGAATCACTTCTTCAGGCTTCTATGGTCAGGTGATGGGTTGGCTGGGCATTACATGCTCTTCCACGGATCTAGGGCTTTGAATGGAACATTTGGGCTCTGTCCCGTTCTCCAGCAGGAGTGCTTAATTCTCAGGGTGATCACATAGAAGCAAGACGGAAACAAGAGCACACAAAGCCTTTGAGGTCTAAGCTTGGGACTGGCATACTGTCACTTCATCATATTCTACCGAGCAAAGTAAGTCACAGGGCATCCCTGGTTCCAGCAATGGGAAATTGTCCCCACCTTATGATGGAAACAAATACAAAGTTACATTGTAAGGGGGTATTGGTAAAGGGGTTTATCAAGTCCCATCCTAAGTTGAAAATATTATAAGTTAAAAATGAATTTAATACACCTCACCTACCACACATCACAGCTCAGCCTAGCCTACCTTACATGTGCTCAGAACACTTACATTGGTCTACCGTTGAGCAGAATCATCTAACACAAAGCCTCCTTTATAATCAAGTATCGAATATCTCATGTAATTTATTGAATACTGTACTAAAAACAAAAACAATGGCTGTATGGGAACAGAATGGTTGTCAGTGTATGGGTTGTTTACTCTTGTGATGGCACAGCTGTCTGGGAGCTGTAGCTGCTGTCCAGCATATCACTAGAGAGGATTTTCCAGTAAATCACCAGCCTGGGGAAAGATCAAAATTTCAAATTTGAAGTACAGTTTATAATGGATGAGTATCACTTTTGCACCATTGTAGAGTCAAAAAAATCCTAAATCAAACCAAAGTCATGGGTCATCTGTAATTCAGGGCATCAATTTAACTAATCTACCATACTTACACAGACATGGTTTTAGATGGAGTAGAGAAGTATCTGAAGGTCAGTGAGGGGTTTTTCAAGGAGGTCATGAATAGGTGAGGAGTTTAGTACTAAAATGGAAGGCTTAAAATTACTTAGGAACAACTTTCTTACTCTTATATTTTATGTTGTTGGCTCAACTAGACTAAGTTGGTGAGCTTTGTTCCATTCAGGGCTTTATATAAACAGATAATCTTATTTTCAGGGTACTATTAATAGCTCAGTAATATACAGTAATCAACTGTCTTCAATCCAGAAACAAATTCACAATATTTAAGTTCAAGGTATTCACTGTACACTTGGTAACTAAAAGTCTAAAGAAACATGCAACTTCTTTTCCTATGAGAATGGACAAAGCCTTTTTACTTTTTCAAGCAAATGTCACGTTAGTAGTTTTAGGTCAATTCACATTTGTAAAACTGGAAATGAATTCTGTAAGAATTTGTGTTGGAACTATTATAATGTAAGAGAACACATGCGTATTGAGTCCAGAAAAAGTGGACTCTATGCTTTTTAATGGAATATTAATCGTTAAGATAACACCTTAAACACAAAAAAAATGACCTTTTAATTTTGGCTATAGGTTTAACAAAATACAGAAATTAAATATAAAATGGAAATAACTCAAACACATTTTCATTTAGGCAGATAGTATGGAAGGGATTGTAGGTACTTTTGGGTTAAGAAAAAGTTAAGAAAAATCCATCCTTTGAAAGGGCTTCAAGAAAAAAAAATAAATGAGCATATTATTCTGCAGAAGCAGCCCCCACAGAAGATGATTTGTAAATATATTGCTGATGGAGTTTTTTTAAAGCACTCAAATCCAGTTAAGGTGACCAGGGAACATCCCAAGGATTAGAAACTGGACCTCAATGAAAAACATCATAACCAGCTGACATAGCCTTTGAACATCTTGGCTGAAGACCTTCCTTTATGAGAATGGCTGTATTACACACTTGTCATTTGCTGACACTACCCATTAAGAAGCACCAGCTCTCCTTGTTCTGATTTCGTGGCCACTGGGCAATATTTTAACATAGCTTGCCTTCCTTTGTAGACTACAGTGGCGGGAATGTGCTGATCTCCAAATATCCATCTTATTGGCATTTATATCCATCAGTATAATTGATATTCTTGTTTTTAGCTGGTTCCCTTAGCCTGATCACTTCTGGGAGCATTAACAGACTCAGGTTTCTGGGCCTTAAATACTAAGAACTAGACCTAGACCCTGAACTTGGTGGTTTCGAAAGTAAGTCCTATGCCACGAGACACATCCTGTATAGCCAGCTGGCTTCTTCCATGATGGATCAATGGCAGAGGTAGGAATAACAACCATTTTTCCTGACACCTAGCATGTGTTCTACGTCTTATAACACCTGTTATTTCTTAGAGAATGTATGTCTAGCTACAGTTTTGGGGGCATATATCTACTCAAGAAAGTATGAATTGCCTACTCTGAATTTTCCATTTTTCTTTTTCCAGATCTCTCACCTTGGAGAAGGTATGTTGCGTCATCAATATCTTTGAAAATGAGATTAAAGGCATTGCTGGCTTTCCTTCTGCAGTTTTCATGCCTTTGTCCAAATCCTATTAGTTCATTCAGTATGGTTGTAGTGGGAATTAAAGTTTATCTATTGATATAAGGATCCTTATCTCATTCAGTCAGTTTATACAGACTTTAAACATCATCAGAAATTTCAATTCTAGTAAACTTATGAAGGGCTGTTTTGTGACCCAGTATATGATCTATCTTGGAGAATGTTCCATGTGCACTCGAGAAGAAAGTATATTCTGTTGCTTTGGGATATTTTGTATAAGTTGGATTTTTAAAAATTCCAGGTATAAGTTGGAATATACCTGGAAACAGTGTTTTTATGCTATTTTATGATAGCTTTGTTCCATCAAAAAAAGTACAAGTATAAAAATAAATAGTACACATATAAAAATAAATCTATTTTTGATGAAGTCATCAATTAAAAATAGTATAATGTGCATATTATCTTATTTATGAAGCTTTTTGGCATCATTTAAAGTTAGTTTTGGGGCGCTTGGGTGGCTCAGTTGGTTAAGCAGCTGACTTCGGCTCAGGTCATGATCTCACGTCTCGTGTGTTTGAGCCCTGCATCCGGCTCTGTGTTGACAGCTCAGAGCCTGGAGCCTGCTTCGGATTCTGTGTCTCCCTCTCTCTGTCCCTTCCCCACTTACATTATCTCTCTCTCTCTCTCTCTCTCTCAAAAATAAACATTAAAAATTTTTTTAAGTTAGTTTTAATTCTTCAATGTTATTTACACTTCTCTCTGAACCAGTATTTACACTTACATATAACTCTATGTAATTATTTACATCTGAACTCATTAATAAAGTTTAATATTGGACAGTCTACTTAAGAAAATACCACGGTAACAGAGAAAATATAGCGTAGTATAAATAAAATTATTAACAGTGGCACTGACATGAAAATAAACATGAGGGTAATAATTATTGATGATAAATGGTGACCAGTGAAATTATTTTAGCTGCAATGGACAATTTGCTTGTGGAATAAGATTAAAATGCTGTTTAGATAACCTCTCTTCAATTACACTGAAGTGTATAAAGGAATTTACGCTGTGTTTAACTCACAAACAGTCCTAAGTATATGCTAGGAAACAATCATGAAGTCTAAGAACATGTCTGTATCAATGGGCAATCCTGCTACTAATCAAATAATAAAGCAATGTAATCTAATTCTACTTAAAAATAACATTTATACATATAAAAACAACATATATACAACATAGAAAAATAAAACCACCCAATTAGAAAAAAGTAAATAATTTTAGCAAATTTAAAAATGGAGTATTCCTTGAATAAAGCCGATCACTATCTCAGCAAATGAGAGGGTTTCATTTCCACCCACAGGAGACAGACAGACATTATAGAACTTCCATGACTCTGTTATGCTTTGAAGATGTGCCAAAAGGGGTTCTTCTGTGTTGACCATTCTACCCAGCGATGCCTATCTAATAATAAGCCATCCTTACCTGTCTGGCCAACATTAACTTTGCCACTTAGAGTTTGTTAGATTCAACTGAATTATAAATACAAAATGCTGTAACCATCAGATTTCTAAACCCCATTGTTCACAACGACCATTGGTAACACTGCAATACCCAACAATGTGGCTATTTCATTTTAATCTGCAGCTGTTCAAATAAAAGGGATTTACTACAACAGCTTTTCAAAAATTCTGTAATAAGTGTACCAGTGCTTACACTGCTTATATTTCCATATAATTTGAATAACAGTATCATTTAAAACAGATGTCAGCTTCTTTGAATAAAATCATATGTTGTTGTCAGCACTATGCACCCACAGATTTACATTTAAGTAACCCAGGATGAGGTTCTCTGCCTGTGTCACCTGTTTTATTGGTGCATTCTTTTCCTTATTTAAACCTTGCCCATGAAAACAGTGTTTTGGTTTTCATCAATGCAAGCCATGTATATTCAATAAGCATGTTACAATAATTGTTTTCCCCAAAAAGCGAAGACAAGGTGATGTAAATTCATTCTTTTGGATTTCAATCCAGCTTTCTTTTATTTTGTATAGTATTTAATATTGATTTTTCTAAGGGGAAGGTGGAACCAGACTGCTGTTAACTCTTCTTTGTGCTGGGAACATTTTGATGTTTCCGTCATTAAGACTTAGAGTCTTTAATGATAAACACCACTGGGAAAGACTAGGGTTACATTGCAGTAATCGAGACACTTGTCCTTTGCTAAAAGGACACATAAAGCACATCTATGCTCACCTAAGTAGCAGGGAGGGGAACTTCTCATCCAACCACTGGGTCCTACTCTAATTTTATGCAGTCAGGTGAGCAAGTGTGGCAAGACAGCATCCCGAAGTGTGCCTGTTGTCACAGAAATACACAACTCTATAAAGTCTTTATCATAAACATGTTAAATGGATGAAAAAAGTATACCACTTCATTAGATCTGTTTTAAATGTTCTCTTCTATACTGATACCTTCTGCTTCCTTTTCTTTTTCTTTGCCAGAAATGTTTTTCTTAATTGATTAGAGCATAGAACACAGCCGTGTGTGTATGTGTACTTATAAATTTCTGTGATCATGGTTCCTAATTGAAAAACTGCATTAGCAAAGGGTTTTCTATTTCTCTCTTCAGTAAAAACGCTAACTGGTGTTTGTACCAATGGACCAGTCTCACCTGAAAAATGAAAGTTTTAGTTGTTGGTTTACGGTAGTCAACAACAAACCAAAAAGATCATTTAGAAGTTATTATTCTTAATCATGTTAAATCACTGAATTTCTTGCTGGAAGCAAGCTAATATTTGTTTTGTACCTGACAGCTATTATTTGCATACTAGAATTTTTACACAAGACACCTCCATGAAAGAAAATTACATCTAAAAGTCACAAAATACAGTCTTCGATTACCAGCTACTTTTAAACATAAACCAACATAAAAGATTTAATAAGTTTCTCTCCAAACCTGCAACGATGCTTTGTGAAAGCCTAACACTAACCTGTAAGACTGTAAGTTTCCTGAGGGCAGGAACTCCTTTGCTCCTGTTTCCTACTCAATCTCAAGCAGCTAGAACAGGGTCAGTAATCATTTGTTCTAGCCGCTCAGAAAGAGTATTCTTTTATTTTGAAATGGTATCCGCAGACCGGTGTGTAGGGAAGTCGAGAGCGGGAAAGGGGCATCTGAGAGGAGGTTGCAAAATCCGAAGGAGCAGCAGAACAGAGAGGAATCCAGAGGCCTGAGAACATTTGGAAGGTGAATCCGAAGAGCTGGGATGAAGCAGGGATGAGCGCCCCGGGACACCACTGCACGAGTGGGTAGGGGTCAGGAAGGAAGTAGCCAAGATTTGGGGGACTCCTTGCCGGGGAGCATATAAGGGGAAAGACGCACTCGAAGATACAGCCGCAGCCACCTCCCTCCCACGTGAAAGCCCGAGCGGCCGCCCCGCGTCCACTCCGCTCCCCGGGGAGCGGAACCCGGAGCGAGGCAGGTGCGGCGGGAGCATGCGCGCGGGGCCGGCAGGGGAGGCTCCCTCGCCCCCACCCCGCGCGTGCACCCTCGCGCCCCTCCCGCCGGGCACCTCGGGGCCAGCGGCGCCGCAGCCTGGGCCGGCCGAGCTTCGCCGCTCCGGCTCGCGCCCCGCCGGCCTGTCGCCGAGTCGGCGTTGCGGGCGGCCCGGCTCTGCTCGGGGTAAGGACGACGCGGCAGCCCGAGCCGTGTGGTCGGGGGACCGCGTGAGCGCCCACGGCCGCCGCCGCCGCCGGGGTTGGCCCCGGGCCCCGCGCCCGACTGAGGGGCGTGCGCGTCGCCCGCGGCGAGGCCGGGCCGGGCCAGGGGGCGGTGGCGGTTAGGAGTCGCCTCCTCCCGGCGCCGGCTCTTTCTCTTTCTCTTTCGCCGCCGGGCGCGCGCCGGGCTCCCCGCGCGAGGCGCTGCCCCACTTGTCACCCACTTCGGACGGGCGTGGCGTGGCCCCGTACCGTCCCGCTCCCGGCCGCCGCGGCCACCTGGGCCGGGGGTGTCGGCGCGGCCACCTGGGCGGGGAGGCGCCGGTTCAGCCTCGGCCCGCGGGACGAGGGCCGGGGCGGGATTCCAGGCGGTCCCAAGCCGGCCTCAGGCCACCGGGCGCCCGGCGGTGGGCGTTTGGCTTTTGTTTTCTCGGGGCGGGCGTCCCCGGTCTCCCCCCTTCTCCGCCGACAGCTGTCGTGTGTGGCGGTACAAGGCTGCGGCCGAGACACCCTCGGGCGCTTCCTCACTCCAGCCCCTTTTCCTCCCTGGTCGTGCTCTCCCAAGTTCTGCCCAGCCCCGGGGCCGGAGCGGAGGAAGTGCGCGCTGGGGGACGCCTCGCCAATCTGTGGCTGTTTAACTAGAGCCAGCCACAAGCCCAGAACTACGCCCCGGGGAGCGCTGCCCAAGCCTCCCGGGCTTTCTTCGCGGAGATGGGCCGAGGGCGAGGCGAGCGGACCTGGGGACACCTGGGCCAGCGCCGCAGTTACCTGCGGGATTGGTGGAAGCCTTTCCCCAAGGTGGGAGAATTCTGGTGGCTTTTGTCGCCTGCCTTTTAAATCCTGCAGTCTTTGATTAAAGTCCATATGATGTACTTTATTTTGTATATGCCTTTATCCACTTAGAGGGTCATTCTTAATCTGTCCATGCCTGGAGGTGAAAACTAAATAAAAGGAAGGTCTGGTCATTGTCATTGTTAAGACTCCCGCATATGAAAGCCCCATGGAGTTCAGTCTGGTCACCGTGACCTGCCCTGCTGGGGCGGTTCCATGCCCAGGAGACTCACACTAAGGGTTATTTGGTCTCCACGCCCAAAGTGGCACCGTCTCTTGGATCCCTGTTGGAGGGATCCCTGTTGAACTGTTGGAGCTGTTCTAGAAGGCATGGGTCAGCCTCCAGTTTCACTCCTTTCCTGAAATAAGGGTAGTGAGGTCTCCTGGTGTTTTCTAGTCCCCTTTACTCAAAAATGTTAGAATGGGAAACAGGTGGAATTTGTTCTTGATGCTTGATAATATAGACTTTGAATGCATTTAGCTCTTCACAAGATGCTAAAAATGTCTTTTCATGGTATCCTAGAATCAGGAAAGAGTTTGAAAGAGGAGAGATTTCTCTAACATCCAAGTGGATCGGATTCTGCTATATTCACATGGAGTGTGATTGTTAAGCAGGAGAGATGAGCTTACAAATGCTATTGATTATGCTCTCAGATTGTAAGGTACATTGATGAGTTTGTATCTCCTGTAGCTCTTGACTGTGGAATTCTTTATTCAGCGCTTTGCGGGGCAGTATTGGTTTACCTCTACTATGAGCTCTCAATCTGTTTTCTAATAAAGGAATTGGTGAGACGGTGATCTGGTGAAGACAGATGAAAGAAAACTAAGGAAATGTCTTTTACTTTTTACCTTAAGGAGATGTGTGGTTTTAAGTTGATCACAAGAATCTTAGGTGAGTGCTACCACCTACCTATATGTTTCATTGCGATACTTGTGTGATTTGTATCTTAAATTACACTTCTAATTCATCATAAAAATTTCAATTGTCATTTGTACAATAAGCCATTTACTATGTATGTTCATACATTTGTATGACAAACCACCAAAAGCTTGAGCTTTTAGTGCGTTGGGTAGATAAAACATGCAAACCAAATGTTTGTAAACAAAATAATGTGATAGGAACATGAGGATTTGAGACTAAAACAATGTATAATCAAATGCCATCAGTCTGAAACAGGTAGTGGTCAGGGAGTCTGGCAAGGAGAGGGTCTTTGGGATCTGGAGTGATCAGAAGAGAACACAGAGTTGGGTCTTGGGCTGAGTCTTGAGGTGTGTGGATCTTCCATAGATTGACAGGGTGAAGGAAGAAGAGATTGGGGGCCTAAGAGGGAGAAGGGGGTTTCACTCCTCAAAAGGAATGATTATGATTTGTTTAGGACTAAGAAAGATTATTTGCAGTGCCCACATTGGGAATTGTGGTTGTACATGCTCTTCCCATCAGCTCCTACCGTCCCAAACTAGAAACCATTTATTCTTCATGATCAAGGTAATTCTCCTGGGAAGGCATCCCTGATTTTCACACCAGACTTCCTTCCTTTGGCTTCCACGTTCCCTAGTTCACCTATAAATGCATATGTAAAAACAGGTATTTTTTTTTTGATGGTCCAGGCTTTAGATTTTACCATTTCCTGTTTATTTTTAAAAATTGAGATATAATTAACGTATTAGTTTCAGGTGTACGGCATGATGATTTATGGATATATTGTGAAATAATTATCACAATTAATTTGAGTTAACATCCATCACCACACATAGTTACACATTTTTTTCTTGTGATGAGAACTTTTAAGATCTATTAGCAACTTTCAAATATACAATAAATATAGTGTTATTAACTATGATTGCCATTAATGAGGGTCATCAAAAAAGTTTTATATATTTTCCACAATTTAGTGTCTGCCTTTTAAGTAACATGTGTTCAGTAAGGGTATGAACAGGTCCTTAGATCTCTTTTTATTTGGAATATTTTTGGACTGTAGTCGTAGCTTTTTTTTTAAACTTTTTTTTTAATGTTTATTTATTTTTGAGACAGAGACAGAGCATGAACGGGGGAGGGTCAGAGAGAGAGGGAGACACAGAATCGGAAGCAGGCTCCAGGCTCTGAGCCATCAGCCCAGAGCCCGACGCGGGGCTCGAACTCATGGACCGCGAGATCGTGACCTGAGCTGAAGTCGGACGCTTAACCGACTGAGCCACCCAGGCGCCCCTGTAGTCATAGCTTTTTAACTTAAATGATAATAACCCTTTGCGGCCTGGGATGGTACTTGACAAGTGGTTAAGTGCATAGACAACAGATATATGTAGGACTGAATCCCTGTGTGAGCAGGCAGCTGCTGAGCAGAGGCATGGGGTGATAAAAGCAGCAGTCAGGAGGATCATTCTGATTATGAAGGGAGATTTGCAGATGGAAAGCTCTGGAGTTCTTACCTTGAAGGAGGGGGAGTCCTGAAGCCACTGGGGGGTAAGGCTGTATGGGAAGCACTAGGCCACCCAGTCTGACCAAGGAAGCAAAAGGAGCCCCAGCCTCTCTGCTCCCTCTCCATTCCTTCACACGTCTTTACTTCTTCTCTAGAGCTGAAGGAGAGTTTGAAAATTACAGATAAGTGTTCATTGTTTCCATCAAGTATTTTAATTCAGAAGGAATGCTGCTGTTAAAATGGGGAAATTAGCAGGAGAGCCAGGTAGGTGGTTGAGGAGGGGGGGTGGGGGGTGGAGCAGATAAGATCAGTTTATAAAATACACAATTGAAAGAGACACTGAAGTGGCGGTGAGTTTGGAGAGAGCAACTGTGATGTTGGGCCAGGAATGGCGGTGACAGTAAAAGAGACAGGGTGAATAAATCAGCACAGAGGTGAGAGAGCAGGTCCAGGACTGTGGGCTGCACCCAGTGACAGTGTCAGTGAGAGAAACAAAGAAGTGGTCAGAAGGGGGAGGAAAACCAGGCGTCAACAGTAATAGGGATGCCAGTGGAGGAGGTTCTGCAGGAAACTCTGAGTTAAGTCTCATCAGTTGCAGATGAAAAACCCCAACTGAGAAGGTGTGGTTGAACTTGGCTGGCACCAGGTGATCTCAGTGGTAAGGCTTCAGCGTGAGCTGTTGGTAGCATTTGCTGTCCGTTTCAGGGATGTAGATGTCCCCTTCAATATGAATAGTCTTTCCTTGTTTCCAAAGCATTTCCATCTTACAGTATTGGTAAGCATATTTTGAGCATAGTTTATTATAGGCACATACCTCCAAGTGAAGAAAACTATTTAGATTCATTAAAAAACCCCCAATGGACTGTTCACACACTCTTACAGTAAGTAGTGTAAATATAGATACTATCTTGTACTTGCAGCAAAATAAAGCAAAAACAATGAATTAGAACATACTCGGGAAAAATGAAAATCTTCATTGACACACGTAATATTATCTTTTGTTTAAACATTTGCATTACTTTTTTTTCTCTTAGAATAGTACCTGAGAAGAATCTATCCCTGTTTGATTTTGCAAATACAACAAACTTTACACAGTAGCAGTGGAAAAATGAAACATTTACTCTGATTCCATTAGTTGTCACTGCTCTGCTCCCCTGCTCTGTGTGTGCCTTTCGGGGAAGATGTCATTGCAGTAGAGCTCAGCGTCACCTGCTGAAACTTTCTTCATTTTGTATCGATTTCAGCTCATGTGAAGAGTGTTCTCTTAATGAAGCTAGACATTGTGGAGAATGTTTATGCATCCTTTCTGAAGGTGGATCTTAAATGATGAAAGTGTGGTCGCTGCCACAATTAATAATTGATTAATTGTTTGGAAAGTATCAGGTGTGGGATGTGGGCAATGGAGCAGAAGTGCACGCATCTTTCTTTGTCACCGTGACTAGCTAGAGAGACCATATTTAACTAGAGGGACAGATGGACAGCACAACACTTTTTATGCACTGTGCTTTGGTGTGTAAGCTATTATGCTAGCTTTTAGGATTATGACAGCCTTTTAGATTAAATCATTGTTGCCCTACTCCCTGTCCTTTTGAGGGAGAGATGAATGAAGGAGCCCAAATAGGTGCAAGGCATTTTTGCTGGGTATCCACTTGGTGTCAGTTGCATTCTCTGTGTATGGGGATGGCTACTACAGACATAACTCCTGCCTTCTTGGAGCCGATAGTCAAGTGAGGGAACAGATATGAAACAGACTCCAAATAAATGTAGAAGGACAAACTTTCAAGTGTACTATGAGAAAGATCAACAGGAGTGCCTTATATGGGTTTGTGGGTCATAAAAGTCCTCTCTGAGGATAAGTAGCTGCTGCTAGCTGGGTAGGGAGCAGGGCAAAAAGAAGTTTAGGCAGAGGTAAGCACACATGTGAAGCCCCCCACTCCCACCACCCCCTCCCTCGACCCGGGAGAGCAGCTGGTACAGTTGTAGGTGCCAGAGCATGATCCCTGCCCGTAGGGGCCATACTGAGGATCATACATTCTATTTTTCTTGCCATGGGAAGGCTTTGGAGAGTCTGAACAGGGTGTGACATGGCCTGCTTTATGTCCCCTGAGACCACTCTGGCTGCCTTCTACAGAACATTGTGCGGGTGGCAAGACCAATTAGGACACCACTGCAGGCGTCTAGGTGGGAGTCCTGCTGCTTGGACCAGGGAGGTAGGGGTGGAGATGAGTAGAAATGGAAGGATTTGGGGAGTATTTTGATGGTAGAATCTTATAAAATTGCTGATAGATTAAAGGATAGGGGAAAGGAATCCAGTGTTTTCCCCTGATCTGTAGCATGAGAAACTGGGGACAACTGGTGGGAAGAAGACTTGGTAACTTTTCCTTAACCATTTTTCCAGTGAAAGACCTATTGGATATAAAGTATATTTAGGGAGATAACTCAATGTCATTTGATATGTGATATGTGTTATTTATCCAGCACTGTGCTGGGCACAGGGTTTTGAAGTTTAGCAGATGTGGTCTTTCCCTCTTCTTTGGCTGTAGGATTTTTGTATTCTGCCTGGCTCACACCTCACACCAGACCCAATGTACCTCCTGAACTTGAATATCCAGTCTGTCTGCAAATGGGCACATGCACCCAAATACGTGTAATCTCAGAGCCTGCTGTCAAGCTGCCTTGGTGGTAGCATTTTCAGTCATGAATGAGGAGGTTTAAAATTACTGGATGTACCACATGGACCATTTACTACTCAGTTTCCTTATGCCACGGTGTCCCAACACTGATCCTAACACTGGGAGACTCTGCCAGGCCTTCAAAGTTCTTTGGTCCTATGACTGTAAGCCATTGCTTACCTTCATGGTTCCTTCTCTTATGAGTACACCAGAGTTGGAGATGAGACTTCCTTGAGTGACAGCATTTAAAAAATTGCTTTTGGTCGTTATTGATGAAATTTGTTTCTAAATAAAAACCAAGGAGCAGATGATAGACATGATTCCAGGCCTGTATAAGTGGATCCAGGTTAACACTGATGCCAGTGCAAGGCCCAGTTCATAGTTGAGCAGATGTTCTGCTTTTGCCTTTGGTTTTCTAGGTCTGGCCATGCATGAGAAACTGGGTGAACTTCAGTAGATGGAACGACTGGTGAGAAGCAGACTTGGTAACTTTGCTTTGATCATTTTTCCCCTGAAGGACCTGCTGGATATAGGCTATTTTTAGGGAGACAACTCGATGTGGTTGTGTTATATGACATGTGTACACTGAGTTGGCACTCTTTGGCAAATGGAGTTAAGGCCTAAATCCAGGGTCACCAATTTGGATGTATGTAAAGGGGCCAGGCAGGTAAGGGGCCTGAGTGAAATAGGCAGATAGAAGAAAACTCACAAAGCACTCTTGATTTCTATTTTCTCACCTTTGAAAACTGGGCATAGATACTTGTCTACCATAGAAACTTCTTCCTTTTTTTTTTTTTTTTTTAGATGTTTATTCATTTTTGGGAGAGGGAGCCTGAGTGGGGGAGGGGCAGAGAGAGAGGGGGCAGCTATCTGAAGCAGGCTGTGTGCTGACAGCAGCGAGCCCAGCCCAGTGTGGGGCCCTACCTCACCAACAATGAGATTGAAGGTCTTCGACCTGAGTGGAAGTCCAACGCTCAGCTGACTGAGCCACCCAGATGCCCCTATCATAGGAAGCTCTGTAAGAACAAGGGCAGTGGGAACGGAGAAAAATCCCCTCAGTGCAGTGGAAACAGTAGGGAGTAGTCTTATATGGCTTAAAGGGGTAGCTAATATTAAAACAAACAAACAAGCAAAACACCCAAAACCCTCAGATTGGAAATCTGCATTTTAAATGATTAAAAAATGTTTAAACGTTTATTCTTGAGAGACAGCGAGAGCGAGAGCGAGAGAGAGCGAGAGAGAGAGAGAGTAAGAGAGAGAGAAGAGGGGCAGAGAGAGAGGGAGACACCAAATCAGGAAGCAGAGCCTGCTCCAGGCTCTGAGCCGTCTACATAGAGCCCAACGTGAGGCTTGAGCTTGTGAACCGTGAGATCATGACCTGAGCGGAAGTCTGACACATAACTTACTGAGCCACCCAAGTGCCCCAGATATGTGCATTTTTAAAAATGTGAAATACCCTATTTAAAAATACTGGCTTGAACCTTTTAGGACGCCAATAAGGTAGACAGTATATTTGCAGACTAGATGCAGTTGTGGGCTGTCATTTTACAACCTCTGACTTGTGGGGTCTTATTTATCATGGTGGGGGAATATCAGAAACATACCAGTTTCTTGTTCCACTAATTCCTCCCCATTTAAGTCTGCCTTGATTAAATCTGGGAGTTAAGAGTGGGAATCTGGGCCCAGCCCTGTGACTCTGTAAGGCATATGCTTGTGTAGGGGGCTGGGGTTATCAAAATTTGGGTTGAACCTAGACTTTTTAAAGCTTTCAATCATGTTTCTATGGAATTTTTTTATGTCTCCATTGTTAATATATATGTTTTTCATCAAATGTCTAAGAGTTTGTATCACCTATGGACACCTATGATTGGAGGGGGACAGTGTCTTCTCTTGCTTTTGGGATTTTGCACATTTGTATCTGCCTTTCTTGTTGCTGTGAATTTTACTCCTCCAAGAAGCCTCCAAGTCTCCCAAAAACTGGATCACCCCCACCCCCAGTTTCCTGCACAATGTGCTGTCATAGGCTATTTCACTCTGAAGGGTGGAGCCTTACTTTTTGTGTCCCAGGGAACTTTTTGGATTCAGTTCACCATGTCTCTGTAAAGCCTAGGAATTTCCTGACATATGTCAGAGAGCAGTAAATAAAAATTGAATGATTTTGAGTCAATTAGTGACAGGTTCATATAGAAAAGGAGTGCCACTAAATCCTTAGCATTTTGGGATTCTGTTGCGTATCTAGCTGAGACTTTCAATTCGATGGAAAATGTAAGAGCTGACCTTTCCTCCACTCATTTTATTATTATTATGGTCACATATCAAAGGGAATGTAAAGGTTTTTCTCTTTTTGCTTTATGGCAAAAGATATTCTTCTAATTCCCTGTCATTATACCCTTCAGTTCTGGTCTTAGACATCATCAAGGTGAATTATTAGAGATGCCATGATAGCACTTCCAGATCTATATTTTATGCACTCCATTTCTGAGGATAGTTAGAAAAAAGATTTTTCCCCTTCCTCTTCTAAAACTGTGAGCTTTCTGTGGTTTTATTTCAAGAAGATATGTGGATGTTTCTCTGGCAGCTTAACACATACAGCTGAGCTTAGAATAGGAACTGTTAGGGCTAACAGACCAAGAATTTGAGAAGTCTTGACCAGCACAGGAGAACATCTTTTTGCTAAGTGCACCTGGAACAAGCCAAGGCTCATAGGTGATTTTCAAGGTGATAGACTTCTGTGTAGGGCCATGAGTATACTTCATTGGTTTTGTTAATTGAATGTCACAGATACTTGGTAATTGTTAGAAAGATAATAGGGTAGGGCATGTTGCTGGATTCTGTACCCCATGTAAATTAGCAGCTGTCAGTTGGCATCCATCTTATGTGTAGACCCTGTATACAGTTCAGACGTGTCCTCCCTGCCGGCTGTTGCCATCTTTGTGTTTTGTGTGAAGGGCAATGCGCAGCCATTTTACTGCAGTCAGTTATCAGTAATCTTTAGGGCCACTTTATTCTTCTATGGTGAGGACAAGAAGATATCACTGTCAGTCTTTTCAGAACTGTCTGGCATCTGTGTCTAAAACAAACAATGCCCATTGCTGTGGAGTAAATGGTGAGGAAAAAGAAAGGGCGCTGTGGAGGGTACAGTTATACATTAATTACCCATGTGATGCACAAAGTGTAAAGCTGGGAGGTATGGTTTTAAATTGGGCTTATGTCCAAGTAAGTTGTCTTTCAAGTTTTTAGAAGTTTCAGCTCATGTAGCTGTAACTTCTATCGTAGACCAACCGTAGCTTACGAATAAGCTCCTGCTGTTCCACATTTAACAATTTAGACTTACCATTTTTGTTTTTAATTTTAGAGGGTTTGGGAGTAATCTGAATCAGACTTTTCTCAATCCCTGTTATCAACAGAAATGTTTTTGTTCTAAGGGGCTGCCATGGGCACTGTGGGCTGTTTAGCAGGAGCATCCCCGGCCTCTACCCACCAGACGTCTGTAGCACCTCCTCCCACTTAGTTGTGACAACCCAAAATGTCTTCCGACATTTCCAAATGTCCCCTGGGGAGAGGACAGAGAGGGAGAATCACCCCTGGTTGAGTCTGATCTAATTCAGCCTGTTTTATAGATAACAGATCAGAGATCCAGTTGTATTAAGCAATGTGCCCAAGGTCAAAAGTCATTATGTGAGAATATGAATTACAAAACAAATGATCTAACTTGAAGGAGCTTATCAGTTCAAAACTCATTTTTCTCTTGTAAAAAATCGTTCTTATCATAGTAAATGGTCCCTGATTCTGTCTTGCCATGACTAGCCAAATACAGCTGTCACAGCTGTTAATCAAACTGTGGCAAAGACCTAAATTAATAGTGCTTCAAAAGCTAAAACAAGTTGTAAAGTAACTGAAAATTTACTATATTGGTAAGTAGTTTATAAAATTACTTGGTTTTGAGCTCTGTAGTCTTATGGCTTTATGTTCTTTACCCAATTCATGAATTCCTACTAATAACAAGGATAAATTGTCACATATATTTCTAATCTAAATCCCTTATTGCAGAGAGGCCAAAATGAAAGCCCAGCAAAAGACCTGATGTACTCAGGTTGATCCACCTGAGTAGTGGCAGAGTTGGACCCTTCATTTGGCCTTCTTGAGCTCCGGCTCAGGCTGTTTTCTATTACTGCATGTCAGCTTTTGTTTTCATAGCCAGGCTTTGCAGTAAAGTTGTATTCAGTAGCGTGGCAAATCTTATTCTAGAGTAATAATTAATCTTTTGTGTGCTTGCACAGTTGGGAATTATGAAGCCAGTAACACAAATATCTGCTAAGTAAGAGTACCCTCATTCATTCCATAGATGTTTATTCAGTGTCTGCTTTGACCAAGGATGTGCTAAGCTGTGGAATGTAAGGGATACGGGAAGGATGTTGTTAGATGTTGAGATGCAGGTCTACCCTCAGGAAACTCACAACCAGAGACACATTCAAATTTGAGGCTTCTCTGTGTCACATCAGAGAAGATGCACTGATTTATTCATATATTTATTTATTTAACTGCATTTTTGGGTACTTGCTGCATACCAGGCATTGGCACTGGATACTCTGTCCATTTAGTCCAGAAAATACCCAGAATGAAGCTGGGAGGGGACAGTGTGTGCTAATGAGTGGGCCCTCAGACTCTACAAGAGACGTGAAAAATATCAGTGCCTGTGCTGACAAGAGAGTAACTGTGCTTCTAAAAGTTAGTGAGAATATCTTTGTCAAGTCCATAGCTGACAAGCATCATTGTTGTGTTCCACAGATGGTGGATAGAAGCTGACTGTGAAAGGTCACACAGTGGCAGGGTTGAGTTACCTTCATGCCAGTTCTAGTAATTGTCAGCTGGATCATATAGCACTCCCTCCAGAGACCAGGTGTTACAGAAGGAAGAAGACGTTCAAGGTGTTAATCAGCCCCTTGTAGGGATGACTGATGTCTCAGGGTTGTGTTATTTTGGTATTGTTTGTGTGGACACTGTTGGCATACAGCACAAAAGAAGAGAGTTCATTTTTTGGAAACGGTGAAAAGTCTCTGTTCTCATCTTTGAATGTTCTTGTTGTGTGTTATATCACAAGTGAAAATAATAAATTCACCAATATATATGCCCTTCTGCATGAGCATTAAAAATGTTCTCCAAGTTTTCCCCAGGCTAAGTCACTAAACATGTCAGTCAAAGCCAAAAATAAAAAAGAAATAGTTTATAAATTACTTTGAGAGATGATTTAATCCACTCACCTTCTTTAAATTATTCTGATTTTTACCTAATCCACTTCAAAGTTTCCATAATGAATATTCTTATGACTAAATAAAGGCCCAGGCCCCTTTTATATCCCTCTTTAGGATCACACTTTCCTACAGGTAATGGGGGTCTTTCTTCTGAGACTAAAAGTGAAAGAACCTTTAAAGAAGGAACAGCAAATGGAGTTTCTTTATTTCTGTTTTGTACCCAAAGTTTACACTTACTTCCACCCCTGGCCAGGCATAAAATAAAAGCTTAAATAAATGGCTTAGGGTGTATTTGTCACCCATATTCCTTTTTCACTTGTTTGTTGAAGTAGACACAGGAAGAACCAAGGTAGAAGAATGTTTACGAATGTTTATAGGTCAGGAGTTCCAACTGTACCAACCCTTTGACAACATATATTTGTAACATCCCTCTTAGTATCTTGAAATGAAGTTATTAGGTAAATAATTTACCTGCACAAACTTTCAAAAAAGTCATTATGATGTCCATATATAATATAATGGGAGAAATAAGTGGAAGGTAATTCATGATTAAATGATACTCCAAACGTTTGGACATGATTAGTGTAGAAAATAAAGTGAAGTAGTTGGATAGCTTGTATTATATATAAATTCACCGATAAAAGTGCTGATGGGGGATTGTATCAAGGAAGGGCAGTCTTTGAGCACTGTTGTGCTTAATAACATCATCTTCTGAAATGGTGAAAATATTTGCTAAAGTTCTGCATGAAACATCATAAAACCTTTCCTCAATTTACAGAGTTGCATTCCTAGGAAAGACAGGAAATATTAAAACCATTGCAAAAAGTACTTTTTGATTAAAATACAAAATGAAATTATGCTCCCAGTTCAGAGACACATAAAGTTTTTGCACATACTTGAATGTCAAGTGAGAGACTCTCACCTTTTAAAAGTGAGAGCCTTTGCAGTACCCTATTTCTTTCTTTCTTTCTCTTTTCTTTTCCTTTTTTGTTCTTTCTTTCTTTCTTTCTTTCTTTCTTTCTTTCTTTCTTTCTGGAATTGAGAAAGAAAATTAGTGTTAGCATATGGGGCTTACCCATGTATGGTTTGGCAGTAAGAGTCCTGTATACAAACTATATGTCCCCCTCATTTGTGAGTTATCTACATCTTATAAGCTGCCTTCTTGCCTTTGCGGTTGCTGCTCTGAGCATGTTTTGAGACTTGGGGGAGAGGAGGGTAGGATTAGAATCCAGTCCATTGTCACAGCTTGAATATGATTGTAAGAAGCCACAACAAAGACTTAAATTTCCACAAAGTAGTATTTTAATGGGGTTTGACATCAGTCAAAATTCAGAGAGTACAGTGATGTCTATGATTGGTGCTTGCAAGGACTGAAAGTTAACATGTGCCGTGTACTCATATGCACCCAAACACCTCCACACTCATACTCACATTGGATGATTTGGGCTTTGTTGTTAAATTGGTAATCATTAGGGGCGCCTGGGTGGCTCGGTCGGTTAAGCGTCCGACTTCAGCTCAGGTCATGATCTCACGGTCCGGGAGTTCGAGCCCCGCGTCAGGCTCTGTGCTGACAGCTCAGAGCCTGGAGCCTGTTTCAGATTCTGTGTCTCCCTCTCTCTCTGTTCCTCCCCTGTTCATGCTCTGTCTCTCTCTGTCCCAAAAATAAATAAACGTTAAAAAAAAATTAAAAAAAAATTGGTAATCATTACTGTCCATGAGCGATATAAAGGCTTGTTCCACTGAAGTTCAGTTTGCTTGCCACTGTATACTTAGAATCGGATATAGTGAAAGACTGTGCTGGAAGGGTAGGGCGTGTGGTCTTTTGAAGTCTTTTTCTCATGATGCAAACCAGAGTTGAGAATAGGCTAACATATCTGGTAACCTACAAATTAAAGTTGTGTCCTGGTCTGACCATGCAAATGGGGGGCTTAGCTTTTGACACTCAACAGTGAGGATGGGGTCAGACAGCATGGGAATCTGAAGGGGTGTGTTGTGGGTTTGGCCTCTGTCACTGTCTGCCTTGAGGATGCTATTCAAACCCTGGTGCCTCTCTGAACCTGTCTTTTTAGCAGATGTGCATTGATTTTGGAGGTGAGCATTAAGCCATTTTCTTGATTATTGCTTGTATGTGCAAAGCTTTTGGTAAGTTCCCAAGTAGTTTACAAAAATCAGACCCACAGGTTTTATAGTCATTTTTATTTGATATGATCTCTGGGCTTTCTGTCACTTTTTTTTTTTTTTTTTTTTTGGCCTCTTGTTTTATGCTGTATCTATAACCCAAATGTAGAAACACCTGGGCAGAATGCATCCAGTGGTTTTTTTAATTAATACAAATATACAACTGGACCAGATGTAAAGGAAGCAGAGAAAATTGGCATATTAAATTATTTAAGATTCACTCTTTGAATTTTGGAAGGTTTATGGTAGTTTAATTTGGTAGAAAGTTTAATGTGAAAGAATGTGTAAGGTCGTGATGCAGAAGCTCTTAACTTAGGCTAACTTCCACATTTATTTAGCTCTATATAAGGTGTCTTGTAAAAGTTTGTTTGGTATTTCTATAGTACTTCATACTCTTAGAACATATCCACATGGATTTCAGTTATTACTTGTTTTAAACATGTGCTGATATTGCTACATAGTGATTTCTCAAGGTTATTAGTTATTATTAGTTATTAGTGGCAGTACACTCCTAGCCAGAGTATTTCAGAAATCTCTTTGTCTTTATTTAAAAAATTTTAGTTGAATAAAAACATGGTGTTTTGTAGGCCATCGACTACTCAGAATTTCTATACTAGAAGAAATGGTTTTGTGAGGAAACTGAAGTGATTAGCATTCTGAATATCTCAGTGTGTCATATAAAGAAAATGCATATGAAAGGTCTTAAGATTGGTTGGATAAAATTTACTCTGTTAATTCCCCATTAGCTCTTTTACCTAAGAGAGTTAGGGTTTGTTACTTTCTAAGATGTAAGTATTGTGAAACTTGACATTTTTGCTAGCTTTTGAGAAGATGGCAACTGCTGAGCTTTCTTTGCTGAATTATATCCAGTCAGTTGAGATAAAAATGAATTGGAAATAAATGGTTATGGCGAACAATTAACATGCAGTAAAAAACCCCTTAAGAACAAAGCTGGTTATACAGTTAGGTGGCACTGTTTCCTTTTCCTTTTCAAAGATTTGACTAAGTGTAATTAAAATATAAAGAGGTCTCATGTGGTCTTATTTAGATCTAGCCAGATTAAAAACAAATAGGAAAAGTAAATTATAAACCAGTTTGAGGTGAAGATCCATCTCCCATCTGTTACTGAAACATATCTTTCAACCCATGGGCAGAAAGTGACTGGTTGTGTAGGGCTGCTGAGCAAACATTGAGGTGCTCTCTAGAGTTGCTCAAGGTGGCTTCAAGGGCCAGGCAAGTCACTTAAGTAGGTGAAGTGGTCCTGGGTTTAAGACAGGAAGGAGTCATGGGCTTGTGGGGCCCTGGTGCCTTTGGGAGTTTGAGTTCTTGTTGCCATGCCTAATGTTTTATTTGTTTATTTTTCCCTAATCAGAGTCAGAAATCCAGTTATGTTAAATGTGTATGTGATTTCCATTCTATTGTAGAACCATCTCTCTCTTTTCTGTCCTCCAAACTCGTAATACTTGGTGTCTGGAGCAGAGGCTCCCAGCTTTGGGGCTGTTTTATATACCAACAAAACTGTATGTTAGCTTAAGAGAGTTGCCAATATTTTATTTTTTCATGGACAGACAAAAACCAAACCAGCCACCTTGTGTATGACCTCTTTTAAGGAAGGTCACCATAACAACAGAAATATAGGAAAAAAATCATCCCAGAACAATGAATTTTTTTGTTCTAACAGACACAGTAGCAGAAAAAAGAGTTATGAAACTTCTCAGATGTGAAAAGTTTCAATATAACTGTAAAAATGATTTTGATGATGTCACACTATGATATTGTTTCATGTTAATATTTTTTTTTTGATATGGATTTTTCAATTTGGGCTCTTTGGGCGATATTTGAAATAAAGACAGGATGCTCACTTATTCTGGTACTTTCATTTTTTTTATAACAACTTAAAAAACAACTACACATAGTTATTGACAAAAAGGAGCAAGAATCAACACTAGTTTGCTCAGCTTGCTGTAGTTGGCATAATGTAGGATGTAGGAAGTTTTAATAGTTTTTGAAGTAAAATATTGTGTATTTGCTTTGTTTTATTTTATTTTATTATTATTTTTTAAATGTTTATTTATTTTGAGAGGGACAGAGAGCTCCTGTGTGCGAGCAGGGGAGGGGCAGAGAGAGAGGGAGAGAAAGAATCCTAAGCAAACCATGTGCTATCAGTGCTATGAGCACAGAGGCCAACTTGGGGCTCTGTCTCACGAATTGCGAGATCATGACCTGAGCCAGAGCCAAGAGTAGGAGGCCTAACTGACTGAGCCACCAAGGCGCCTGCATTTGCTGTTTTTAATGCTTGTCCCCCAGTGTCTTGCACTGTGTTTTTCAGAGATGTGGAATGCACTGTTTTGGAGTTGGCCAGGCCCGTGGGCAATGGGCCTCAGTCCGGCTCTCATCAGTCCTGCCTCCTGATGTACTCCTGTCCTCGCTTTGTTTGTTGTCTGGGCTCATCTGAATTTCACTTCAGTCTGGTTGGTTTAGCTGTTCAGGCTTATTCAGAATTTTTTGTTTAACTTTTCAGAATTCCTAAGCATCCATTTTTACACTTAAAATGTTGATGCCTTTGGTTGAGTAAACAAATGTTCAGAAATACCCCGGCTTTGAATGCAAATTGGTGCAGCCGCTCTGGAAAGCAGTGTGGAGGTTCCTCAGAAAATTAAAAATAGACCTACCCTATGACCCAGCAATAACACTGCTAGGAATTTATCCAAGGGATACAGGAGTACTGATGCATAGGGGCACTTGTACCCCAATGTTTATAGCAGCACTCTCAACAATAGCCAAATTATGGAAAGAGCCTAAATGTCCATCAACTGATGAATGGATAAAGAAATTGTGGTTTATATACACAATGGAATACTACGTGGCAATGAGAAAAAATGAAATATGGCCTTTTGTAGCAACGTGGATGGAACTGGAGAGTGTGATGCTAAGTGAAATAAGCCATACAGAGAAAGACAGATACCATATGGTTTCACTCTTATGTGGATCCTGAGAAACGTAACAGAAACCCATGGGGGAGGGGAAGGAAAAAAAAAAAAAGAAGTTAGAGTGGGAGAGAGCCAAAGCATAAGAGACTGTTAAAAACTGAGAACAAACTGAGGGTTGATGGGGGGTGGGAGGGAGGGCAGGGTGGGTGATGGGTATTGAGGAGGGCACCTTTTGGGATGAGCACTGGGTGTTGTATGGAAACCAATTTGACAGTAAATTTCATATATTAAAAAAAAAACAACAAAGTAACAATTACTGAACTATAAAAAAAAAAAAAAAAAAAGAAAAACCCCCGCTTTGACTCCTTGCTCAGCCATTTTTTGCCATGTGAACTT
>NW_026057586.1:55802761-55855627 GCF_023721935.1 Panthera uncia | reverse complement strand
ACCCCCGCTTTGACTCCTTGCTCAGCCATTTTTTGCCATGTGAACTTATTTATTGTATCAGTTTTCTCAGCTGTAAAATGGGAATGACAATAGTGTTGTAAATACCAAAGGACTCTCTAAGTATCAACCATTTAGAACCTAGTAGCAGATAGCTGTTGTTCAGTAACTATCAGTGACTGAGTGTCAGTTGTTATAAACACTAACTTTAATATTGCCCCAAATGGGTAAAATACTTAGGTGCACACTGCAGAATTCTATGCTATTCCTAAAAAGAATGAGTAAATGCATGCTGAGAAATGCACTACTTTCTCAGGGAAGGTCACTGTTGAACTTTGTCAGTCACAGGAGTAGTTTTCTGCTTGAAAAGTGGGTGCTTCCTTGTTCGTTGGCTGCAGCCTGGGTATGAAGTCCACACCTTCCTGCACCTCATTTGTAGAGAGAAGCGTGGACTCTTCTGGGTGGGACAAGAGGCACCAATGAAGCGAGTGGGTGGTGGCAGATGAGGTTCCCAGTGTCCAGGCTGCAGGATGGGCCACTCCATTCCCCTGCCTGGTGACACCTTGCACTCGCCCTTGCTGTGCAGCTCCCCTTGCCGACATCCAGGGCCAGCCTCGTGCAGTCAAGGACTTCTCTGGAGGCTTGTGGCAGGCCACGCTGGTTTGCATGATGGGCTCCCTGAGGCTTTGTAATAGTCTGTGGCTGCATAGTAATTGTTTACAAGTTGTGTGAATGATATTAAAAGAATTTTGTTGGGGTGCCTGGGTGGCTCAGTCGGTTAAGCGTCCAACTTCGGCTCAGGTCATGATCTCGCGGTTTGTGAGTTCGAGCCCCGTGTCGGGCTCTGTGCTGACAGCTCAGAGCCTGGAACCTGCTTCAGATTCTGTGTCTCCCTCTCTCTCAGCCCCTCCCCTGCTCACATTCTGTCTCTCTCTGTGTGTCAATAATAAACATTAAAAAAAAAAAAAGAGTTTTGTAATCTTATAAAGCGGGGGCTCTGCTTGAATCTTCATTTGGGAGATACTTTCTCTTTACTAAACACTTTAATACCAAAAACTCAGTTTTAGAATGTGACCCATCTTTATTTACTGTAATAAGTTCAAAATTGCATTCTTTTTTCTTAATTCATATGGGTTGGATTGTTTGTTTTAACCCAGAGAAAGAAACATTGATTAATATGTATTGTGAATATGCCAATTTTAGTACTAGAAGAACTTGGATTCAGGTCTTGGTCTTGCACAATACTTATTATATGACTTAAGGAAAGAAGTAATTTTATAATGCTGTTTCCTTTTCTGCTTCTTTATTGAAGATAATATCCCTGGGGGTTAAATTATAAAAATAATCAAAAGGAAAACTGAATATAGAATACCCATGTGATATGGTAATGTATTTAGCTGTTGTGGAGCAGAAAATGATAGTCACGTCTCGATTTTTTTACAGTGTTTAATTATGATTTACTTCTCCCCAAGTGAAAGTTACTTCAGCTTTTCAAGTGTTGCTACTACTAATCACATTTTTTGAGATCTGTGATTGAAATTAATGCACTGAACATATTGCAGTGCGTATTTTTAGCACGGAGAACAGTAACTTGGGTATTTAGGCACACATGTCACAAGTTTTGGTGTCAGACATATCACTTTATTAAGACTACACTTTTTAGAATTAAGAGAAATATCCCTGACCCTGGGCTGAGTTGACCTTTTTGCATTATGTATATCTTCACACTGCACACACATGCTCTTCTTCTCCCTTATGTGTCAGTAAGGGTGGGACAACTATTTTGGTCATCTTTGCCAAAAGAAACCAGAAATATATATATGGTGAAATATTGGAAAGCAGATATGATGAATAGGAATAAGACAGAGTATATGATGGGCAAAACAAGGCTGTTGGTGTGTGAGTGATCATTTTTTATTATCCAAGGTGATCCTGGAAGTAACAGTTTATATATATTTTATATAAAGTAATGGAACAGAGGGGAAGGGAAGAAATTTACACGTGTGTCAAAGTTTTGAGAACAATAAGTTGTGTAAAGAATGAGCTACTTCCTTCTGTGTACTGAAGGGAGTATAAACTTTATTTTCATGTGATTACATTTGCAAATAACATTTCCTTGCATCTCCTATGATCCCATGCACATGCAGTAAACAGTCTTAAAAATGGTGTAAATATAGGAGAATTGAAGCTAGTTTTTTCTTTCTTTCTTTATTTTTTTAACATTTATTTATTTTTGAGACAGAGAGAGACAGAGCATGAACGGGGGAGAGTCATAGAGGGAGACACAGAATCTGAAACAGGCTCCAGGCTCTGAGCTGTCAGCACAGAGCCTGACGTGGGGCTCGAACTCACGGACTGCGAGATCATGACCTGAGCTGAAGCGGACGCTCAACTGACTGAGCCACCCAGGCACCCCGAAGCTAGTTTTTTCTTGATAAGGTGGTACCTCTCCCTCTGTCTTTTTTTTTTCTTTCACTAGATTTACAAAATTGATGGATTATGTAGTGGCATTATTTCAAATTGATCATTCAACATCTGGAGTATAGTACCTAGTTTCTTTGTTTCACAAGTAATTATTGGGGGGCTTAGTGACATCAGGCACTGATGTAGGTGCTTGGGTGCATCAGTAAACAAAACAGGCCAAGATCTTTTGTGAAGCTTACACCCATGTAGGGGGAAGACAGTCAGTAACTGATGAACACACAAAATGGCTAAACTATTTAGAATTTTAGAAGATAATAAATGTTTTGGAAAAGAACGAACTGTGCAGAGTAAGAAGTACTGGGAGTTCTGGCTAGTCAGATACCAGCGTCCATGAGGAGAGATTCCAGCAAAGTGGATGATACGTGGGCAGGAGTTCCAGAGAGAGGCAGCAGTTAGAGGAATGGTCCAAAGGCCCAAGGAAAAGTTTGGAGACTGTTGTGAGTGAGGCAGTAGTCGGTGATGAGGTCAAAGAAGAGAGGATGGGGGTGAGGAAGAAGAGGTGAGCCCTGTGAGCACTTTGTGTTTATGCTGACATGGGGAGCCTGGCAGGGACTGGACAGAGGATTGACACTGATGGACTTGTGCTTTAGGACCATCACTCTGGAGTGGAGAACAGCACTCAAGGATACCTGCTAGGGAGCCTGTTGTTAACTGGGTGGGAGACCATGTAGCTCTGACTACAGTGGTCACAATTTAAATGGTGAGAAGTGGCTGTGTTCTGGATGGCTTATGAAGGTAGAGCCAAGGGGATTTCCTGACTGTGTGGATGTGCATGGAAAGGAGTCCATTTTGGCTCCTGGCAACTGGCATGAGAAAGTTGTCACGTGAGGTGGAGAAGTCTTGGGTGGGCAGGTGGTTGTTGAGAATAGCACAGGCTAGCATGCATGAACCCCTTAGACCAAGGTCTGCTTAGGGTGGGTCCTCGATAAATGTTAGCATCTGACATTAGCATTGGCAGTAAGTTGTAATTGAGTGCTTTTATGATACTTTGTGTTTTTTCAAGGTTTTTTTTTTTTTTTTTTTTTTTGTTTTTTGTTTTGTTTTGTTTTGTTTTTTTTCCCCTGATCTGCTCCCAGCATATCTTCTTAATGCTCCCTGTGAGAAGTAGGTGGTATAGAATAGACTCAGCGGGCCTGGACTCGACAGATTCAGGTGAGTGGGCTCATCTTTGCCCAACTGCTAATTTCCAGTTTAGGGCAAGTCATTTACCCCTCTACCCCACCAGTAGTATGGAAGGCTTACGTGAGAGAGGAGACAGAAAAATAGGTTGCATGTCTAAAAAGTTAATGTGTGTAATTCATATAGTGTATGATTGATTGTATTTGGTCCTTTGATTCAGTAAAAATAAATATGATACATGGTAGGCTCTCAAGGGGTTTTATTTTCCTTATAACATTTTTATTTTTAGCAAAGTGATACTTATACTATATGACACATGGAAGAATTTAGAAAAGATTGTGATAATAAACAATAGCTTCATGCCCAGCTCTCCCTATCCCCAGCTCTCCCATTCTTTAGAGGCAACCTCTTTTCTGTTTTAAATGCTTTTTTCTGCTTTGCTCCCTGCTTCTTCCCTCTTCTCCATCTCTCTCCTTCCCTGTTAGGAGCAGCTGACACCTGGCCCTCACTGCTTTGCTGCATCTCTGGTCTCTGGTCTGTTAAAGAGGACACGGGATATCTCTGAATACTGGGACATGTCCAAGCTGTCCTAGGCCCAGACCCTCAATTCTACTTCTGATTGGATTATCTAGTTCTGAAAAATGCAACAAAGTCCCCAAACCTCTTACTAGTTATACAGATAAACTCATACAGGTTTGCGTGGCTAGTGTATTTATTATGTGTGCCTTTCCTTGCATTTTTATTTTTTTCTTCATTTTAGCTTGTTTCTTCTTTGTTCTCCTACTTCCCTTTGGCCCATCCCAGTGTCTTCTCTCTCCACTGGATCTTGCTTTCTACGTCCTGCTTATCTCACACAGCAGCTCTTGGAAGTCAGGTGGGATAAGTCTAGCTCACTCTTTGTAAAGGCTGTTTAATATTCCATAGTCATGCTGCCCCCTACCTTATTCTGAAATTTCCATATTGTTAGACATCAACTTTTTTCTCCCCAAATTTGTCTTCAAATAATGCAGCAGTAAACATCCATGAACATAATTTATTCAGCATTCCCATATTGTTGAGCATTAAGTTTTTTCATTTTTTCTTATTAATGCTGGAATAACTATTTTAAATACATTTGTTTTATATACAGGTGCTTTCATTTTTTAATTTTATTTATTTTATTTATTTTTATTTTTTAAAATTTACTTCCAAATTAGTTAGCATATAGTGCAACAATGATTTCAGGAGTAGATTCCTTAGTGCCCCTTACCCATTTAGCCAATCCCCCCTCCCACACCCCTTGCTGTAACCCTCTGTTTGTTCTCCATATTTAAGAATCTCTTATTTTCGTCCCCCTCCCTGTTTTTATATTATTTTTGTTTCCCTTCCCTTATGTTCATCTGTTTTGTCTCTTAAAGTCCTCATATATGAGTGAAGTCATATGATTTTTGTTTTTCTCTGACTAATTTAGCTTAGCATAATACCCTCTAGTTCCATCCACGTAGTTGTAGATGGCAAGATTTCATTCTTTTTGATTGCTGGGTAATACTCCACACACACACCACCTCTTCTTTATCCGTTCATCCATCGATGGACATTTGGGCTCTTTCCATACTTCGGCTATTGTTAATAGTGCTGCTATAAACATGGGGGTGCATGTGTCCCTTTGAAACAGCACACCTGTATCCCGTGGATAAATGCCTAGTAGTGCAATTGCTGGGTTGTAGTGTAGTTCTATTTTTAGTTTTTTTGAGGAACCTCCATACTCTTCCAGAGTGGCTGCACCAGCTTGCATTCCCATGGTGCTTTCATTTTTATGACATAGATTATTAGGAGTAGATTCTTGGGATGATGGATGTATACACACACACACACACACACACACACATATATATATATATAACCTCAGTTTACTTTTGTTTTTAAAAAAGTATTCTATTTTTGACATATATTTAAGGTGTACAATGTGATGCCTCTCTCTATATAGACGTATACTGAAATGATTACTACAATCAATTAACATATCCATTACCTCTCATAGTTACCTTTCCTTTGTGTGAGTGGTTAGAATCCTTGATATTTACTCTTTTAGCAAATTTCAGGTACATAATATGCTATTATTAACTACAGTGACCATATTGTACATCAGGTTTCCAGAACTTACTCATCTTATAACTGAAAGTTTATACCCCTTGATCAATAGCTCTTTTTCTCTACCTCCTAGCCTCTGGTGAACACCATTCTATTCTCTGTTACTATACATTTGGCTTTTTTTGTCTTTATATTTTTTAGATTTTATATATAAGTGCGATCATATGGTATTTGCTTTTTGTGTTTGGCTTATTTCATTTAGCATAATGCCATCCAGGTTCATCCATGCTCTCTCGAATGGCAAGATTTCCTTCGATTTTAAGGCTGAAAAATATTCCATTGTGTGTGTGTCTGTCTGTGTATAGATACAGATTGTGTGTGTGTGTGTGTGTGTGTGTGTGTGTGTGTGTATGTGTATCACATATTCTTTATCCTTTCATCCATTGATGGATACTTAGGTTGTTTACATATCCTGGCTACTGTGGGTAATGCTACAATGAACATGGGGATGGAAATACCTCTTCAAGATAGTGATTTTATTTCTTTCGGATATATACTCAGAAGTGGGATTACTGAATCATATAGTATTTCAATTTTTAAGTTTTTGAGGAACCTCTATAATCTTTTCCATAATGGTTGTACCAGTTTAAATTCCCAGTAATGCACAAAGATTCCCGTTATGCCACATTCTTGCCAACACTTACTGTCTTTTGGCTTTTTGATAATAGCCATCCTAACGGGTGATAACTCATTGTGGTTTTGATTTGCATTTCTATAATGATTAATGATGTTGAACATCTTTTCAGGTATGTGTTGGCCATTCATAGATCTTCATTGGAAACATGTCCATTCAGGTCCTTTGCCCATTTTTATTTTTATTTTTTATTTTTTTTTTTGGCTGTTGGGTATTATGAATTCTTCATATATTTTAGATATAAATCCCTTATTAGATATATGGTTTGCAGATATTTTTCCCCATTCCATAGGTTGTCTTTTCATTTTGCTGATCATTTCTTTGGCTGTGCAGAAGCTTATTAGTTTGATGTAGTCCCACTCGCTTATTTTTAGTTTTTTTTCTTGTGCTTTAGGTGTTATATCCAGAATATCATTGCCAAGTACCAAGTCAAGGAGCTTTTTCCTTATGTTTTCTTCCAGAAGATTTATAGTTTTAGATCTTACATTTAAATCTTTAATCCATTTTGAGTTAACTTTTGTGAGTGGCATAAGGGGTTTAGTTTCGTTTGTTTACATGTGAATATCCAGTTTTCCAGTATTATTTATTGCAGAGAATTTCTTTTCTCCATTAAGTATTCTTGGCTCCCTTGTCAAATATTAGTTGACCATATATGCATGGTTTTATTTCTGGGCTCTTAGTTCTGTTCCGTTGGTTTATGCATTTGTTTTTATGCCAGTACCATACTGTTTTGATTACTATAGCTTTATATATGGTTTGAAGTTTGGAAGTGTGATGTCTCCTGCTCTGTTCTTCTTGCTCAAGGTTGATTTAGCTATTTGGAGTCTTTTGGTTCCATCTAGATTTTAGGTGTTTTTTTTTTTCTATGTCTGTGAAAATGCCATAGAAATTTTGATAGAGATTGTGTTGAATTTATAGATTGCTTTGGGTAGAATGGACATTTTAAGAATATTAATTCTTCTAATCCATGAACAAGAAATATCTTTACATTTATCTGTGCCTTAATCAATTTATTTCATATATATATGTACATATATATATAGTTCTTTTTAACGTTTATTTATTTTGAGACAGAGAGAGACAGAGCGTGAATAGGGGAGGGGCAGAGAGAGAGGGAGACACAGAATCTGAAACAGGCTCCAGGCTCTGAGCTGTCAGCACACAGCCCGACACGGGGCTTGAACTCACAGACCATGAGATCATAACCTGAGCCAAAGTCGGACGTTTAACCGACTGAGCCATCCAGGCGCCCCGTATAGTTTTAAAAGTATAGATTATT
The DNA here is from genome assembly GCF_023721935.1 of Panthera uncia. NCBI lineage: Eukaryota > Metazoa > Chordata > Mammalia > Carnivora > Felidae > Panthera > Panthera uncia. The sequence goes on along the minus strand of NW_026057586.1, from coordinate 55,847,984 downwards.
TATCTCCTTTGTTAAATTTATTGTTAAGTATTTTATTTTATTTTTTGCTGCTGTTGTAAATGGGATTGTTTTCTTAATCTTTCTTGGATAGTTAATTGTTTATATATAGAAACATCTGGTTTTTATGAATTGAATTTGTATCCTGCAACTTTACTGAATTCATTTATTAGTTTCAATTGTGTGTGTGTGTGTGTGTGTGTGTGTGTGTGTGTTTTGTAGTCTGTAGGGTTTTCTATATGTAATATCAAATCATCTGCAAGCAGAAAAAATTCTACTTCTTCCTTTCTGATTTGGATGCCCTTTCTTCCTTCCTTCCTTCCTTCCTTCCTTCCTTCCTTCCTTCCTTCCTAATTGCTCTGGGTAGTACTGCTAATACTATGTTGAACAAAAGTGGCAAGAATGGGCACCCTTGTTCTTGTTCTTGATCTTAGAGAACAATCGTTCAGCTTTTGAACATGGAGTATAGTGTTAGCTCTGAGCTTGTTATACATGGGTTTTATTATGGGTAGGTACATTCCTTCTATACCCAATTTGTGAGTATTTTTATCATGAAGTGATGTTGAATGCTGTCAAATATTTTTAGTACATCTACTGAGATGATCATATGATTTTTATCCTTCATTCTGTCAATGTGGTGTATCACATTTATTGGTATGTGTATGTTGAACCTTTCTTCCTTCCCCGGAGTAAATCCTACATGATCATGGTATATATTTCTTTTAATGTGCTGATGAATCTGGCTTGCTAGTATTTCGTTGAGGATTTTTGCTTTTATGTTCATCAGGGATATTGGCCTGTAGTTTTCTTTCTTGTAATCCCCTTATCTGGCTTTGGTATCAAGGTAGTGCTGTCCTGGTAAAATGAGTTTGGAAGTATTGTCCTCTTTTCAATTTTTTGGAAGAGTTTAAAACAGACTGGTATTAATTCTTTAAATATTTAGTAGAATTCACCAGTGGTCATCTGGTCCTGGGTTGTTTTTTGTTGGGAGATTTTGGTTACTTGTTCAGTGTCCTTACTTGTTATCATTCTGTTAAAATTTTCTATTCCTTTATTCAGTCTTGGTAGGTTGTATGTTGCTAGGATTTATCCATTTATTCTAGGTTATTGAATTTTTTTGGCATATAATTGCTCATAGTAGTCTCTTATGATCCTTTTTATTTCTTTGGTATCAGTTGTAACACTTCCTCTGTTATTTCTGAGTTTATTTATTTGAGTCTCTAGTTTTTCCTTAGTCTAACTAAAAGTTTGTCAATTTTGTTCATCTTTTCAAAAAAAACCAGTTCTTAGTTTCATTGATCTTTTCTATTTCTTTTTTTCTCTATTTCATTTATTTCTACTCTGATATTTTTTATTTCCTTCTTTTGCTAAATTTGGGCTTAGTTTGTTCTTACTGTTCTAGTTCCTTGAGGCTTAAAGTTGGGTTATTTGAGATATTTTGCTCGTTTCCCTCTTAGAATTGCTTTTGCTGCATCCCATAAGTTTTAGTATGTTATGTTTCCATTTTCTTTTGTCTCATGATTTTATATATATACATATATGTGTGCGTGTATACATATATACACATATCTGTGTATATATACATAAATATGTACATATGTACATATATAAATACAGACACATATCTGTATATATATATATATATATTTAATTAAGTTTAAAATTTCAATTTCAGTAAACATACAGTGTTATATTCATTTTAAGTGTACAGTATAATGATTCAACAATTCTATACATTACTCAGTGCTCATCATGATAAATATACTCTTAATACCCTTCACCTAATTCAACCATCCCTGCACTCATCTCCCCTCTGGTAACCATCAGTTTGCTTTCTATAGTTAAGAGTCTGTTTCTTGCTTTGTCTTGCATTTTTTTTTAAATCTTTGCTCGTTGCTTTAGTTTCTTAAATTCCACATATGAGTGAAGTCATATGGTATTTGTCTTTCTCTGACTTATTTTGCTTAGTGTTATACTCTCTATCTCCATCCATGTTGTTGCAAATGGCAAGATCTTATTCTTTTTTATGACTGAATAATATTCCATTGTAAATATATACCGCATCTTCTTTATGTAGATATATTTTGATTTCTCTTTTGATTTTTTCTTTGAATGTTTGGTTATTAAGGAGCGTGCTGTTCACTTTCTACCTGTTATGTGAATTTTCCAGATTTCCTTTTTTTACTGGTTTCTAGTTTCATACTATGGAAAAGATACTTTAAAAAATTTTTAAGTTTATTTGTTTTGAGAGAGAGAGAGAGAGAGAGAGAGAGAACACGAGTGGGGTAGGGGCAGAAAGAGAGGGGAGAGAGAGAATCCCAAGCAGGGTCCTCACTGTCAGCCCAGAGCCTGATGTGGGGCTCAAACTCACCAACTGCAAGATCATGACTTGAGCCAAAATCAAGAGTTGGACACTTAACCGACTGAACCACCCAGGTGTCTGGAAAAGATACTTGATATTATTTCAGTCTTTTTAAGTTGTTTAAACTTGTTTTGTGGCCTAACATATAATCTATCCTGGAGAATTATCTGTGAGCCCTTAAAAAAATATATGTGGGCTAATGTTGGATGGAATGTTCTGTATATGTCTGTTAGGTCCATTTGTGTAACATGTAGTTCAGGTCCAGTGAATGTTCACGGCATTCTTTCTTGATGATCTATCTATTGTTGAAAGTGGGGTATTAAAGTCTCTACTGTTATTGTATTGCTCTCTACTTCTTACTTCAGATAAGTTAATTACTTTATATGTTTAGGTGCTCTGATGTTGGGTGTGTATATATATGTGTATATGTGTGTGTGTATTTACTCTTGTTATTTTCTTATGATGAATTGACCCATTTATCATTATATAATGACATTTTTTTCTCTTAATACAGGTTTTGACTTAAAGTCTACATTGTTTTATATATCTACCCCATTTTCTTTTGGTTTCCATTTGCATAGAATACGTTTTTCTTCATTTCACTTTCAGCCTATATGTCCTTAAAGCTGTAGTGAATCTCTTATAGGCGGGTGGTGAATTTGAGTCACACGTTAGGCTCTGTGCTGACAGTGCAGAACCTGCTTGGGATTTTCTCTCTCCCCTCTTTCTCTGCATATAAGTTGGGTATTGCTTTTCCATTCATTCAGCCATTCTCTTTTGATTGGGGAATTTTATCCATTTATGTTTAGAATAATTATTGATAGGTTAATGTTAATACTAACATTTTGTTAATTATTTTCTGGTGGGTTTTTTTTTTTTTTTGCTTAGTGGTTTTATAAATCCTTTGTTTCTTCCTCTCTTGCTATCTTCCTTTGTGATTCAGTGGTTTTCTACAGTCATGTGCTTTGATTCCTTTGTTTTAATCTTTTGTGTATCTACTGTAGGTTTTACAGTGTGGTTATCATGAGGCTTATGGAAAATATCCTGTAGTTTCTAACAGTCTGTTTTAAGCTGATAAAAACTTAACTTTGTTTATATACAGAAAGTCAACCCTTTTACTCCCCTCTCCCATATTTTATGTTTTTGGCATTATAATTTACATTTTTTATATTGTGTATTCATGAACAAATTATTTTAGGAATAGTTATTTTAAATTCTTTTGTCTCATAATCTTTATACTGTATTTATACATGATTTACATACTCCTTTTACAATATTAATGTAATTTGAATTTGAGTGTACATTTACCTTTACCAGTGAGTTTATATTTTCATATGATTTAAATGTACTAGTTAGTGTCCTTTTTTTTTTTAACTTGAAGAACTCCCTTTAGCATTTTTTATAAGTTTGATCTAATGGTGATGAATTCCTTTCAGCTTTTGTTTGGAAAATTCTATCTCTCCTTCAGTTCTGCATGATTGCTTTACTGGGTAAAATATTCTTGGTTGGAAGGTTTTTACTTTCAGCACATTGAATATATCATCCCACTCTATCGTGGCTTATAAGATTTCTGCTGAAGAATCTGCTGATAGCCTGTATGTGGTGATCTTCCTTTCCCTTGCTGCTTTCAGGAATCTCTGTTTGTCTTTTATCTTTGACAGTTATATTATATCTCAGTGAAGTCTTCTTTGGGTTGAACCTGATTGGTAACCTTTTAGCTTCATGTGTCCAGATATCCATATATTTTCTCATATTTGGGAAGTATTCAGACTTCCATTTCTTTAAATAAGCTTTCAGCCTCTTTCTTTCTTTTCCTTACTGCAGGTGTGTGCATGGCAGTGGAGGCTAGTGAAGGGAGTTGGGGCTGGCAACATGCTGCATGGACTAGCTGTGGGCACATGCAACAGTGTAGGCCAGTGACAGGAGTCACATGTGGTCATGGACACATGACAGCTGTAGGGGTTTGGGCTGTTGACATGCACTTATGTAGCTACAGGGGCTAGTTATAGGCATGTGCATGGTAGTGAGTGCTGGTGACAGAAGTTGGGGCCAGTAAGTGCAGGTGCACTGATGTGAGGGCTAGCTATGGACACACATGACTGTGCAGGCTAGTGATAAGAGTGTGGCCCACATCTGGGCCCATGAGTAGCTGTGGGGGTCTTGGCTGTCAGTGTGCACTCATACAGCTGCAGGTTAGCCATCGGTGATTGGGCCACAATAGTGGATGCCTGTGATAGCAGTTGGGGCTTGGGGCATTCAGGCACATGGCTGCAGGGTCTAGCTCTAGGTCCATACATAGCAGTGAAAGCTGGTGACAGGAGTTGGGCTGGATCCGGGTGCATGAGGAGCTGGATAAGCCTGGGCTATCATGGTGGTGTGGGTGGGGGAGGGAGGATCTGAGAGGGACTCAGTAACTGGTGTCTATGAACATGAAAACATGGAAGATCGTCAGCAGCAGAAGCTGCAGTGGGTTCACAGCGGTGGTGCTAGCTGTTGGTTCCTCAGTGGTGCAAGCATGCTGGGGCCTTCTGCAGAGTAGTCTGTGGGGGATCCATGATGAAGTCCTCAGTGATGAAGGCTGTGGGGGTTCATAGCATCTAAAGGTCTGGTGAGGTCCTCAGCAGTGAAGGCTGATAGTGTCCTCTGCACAGTAAGACAGTGGGGGCTGCAGTCACTCCTACTGCATGGCTGATACTGGTAGCCCCTGCCCTTCTTCTTTGTTTCTAGCCATTTCTAGATGTCTCAACCAAGCCTGTCTCTGGGTGGAGTGAAATTGAAATGAATCCTTTGTGCAGTTTCCTGAAAGGCTGGGCCAGTGGGTCACTCGCCCTGCTCTGCGCTTCCTGGCTGAGGTGTTCCCTCTTGGTGCTGAGCAGTGCTGGTCTGGGAAGGTGGGATGATGCACAGTGAAGCTTTTTATTAAACTTTTGGTGCAGTCATTCTCGGGTTTTTTGCTCCATTGTGTTACTGAAGCTTACATGGACTCGCGAACATTTGCAGGGCTGTTTTCATTTGTGGATAGCTGTCTAATTGCTCTTGTGGGAGCATGGAGCTGGTGTCTCCTGCTCCGCCATCTTGATGACGTCAAAAATCACATCTTACATCCAGCAGCAAGTAAGAAGGTATCTCTTCCACACATCTCTTGTCAGAATTCTATTTAATTTCTGGTCACTCTGATGGGCATAAAAGGACATCTAATTATTACTTTAATTGTACTACCTAAAGTCTAATGAATCTGAGCATCTCTGAATCTATTTGTTGGCTGTTGGGTTTGCTGTTTTTTCATAAGTCTAGATAATGTGTGTATTCCCCTACTCTTGTTTTATCAATTTTCACGTACTATCTGTTGACATTCAGATGGAAAGGATGAGAATTAACCGTATTTATACTACTACTACTACTTCTTTCTCTTTCTCTCTCTGTCTCTCTTTTTGAGAGAGAGAAAGAGAGAATCTTAAGCAGGCTTCACTTCCAGCATGGAACTCAACATGGGGCTCAATCTCCTGACCATGAGAGTATGACTTGAGCCAAAATCAAGAGTCAGACACTCAACCGACTGAGACACCCAGGTGCCCCTCTTTATTTCAGTATAATCATTTCTTATTCCATCAACTTTTGACAGTATCTCATGGCTCTCCACTTTTGAAGATTAGGATATTTGCTTGCTTCCTTTTTCTGCCACCTTCCTCTATTTCTCCATTCTAACTTCTATCTGTTGGTTGCGCTTGAACATTGTGAAAGTAATCACAATCCCATTCTCTATGTTTTGCCCACTAGAAGACTGAAAGTGGAAGGCCAGTAAAATGTGTTTAAAACACTGAATATTAAAGAAGAAGGGTCCAGAGATACCATTTAAACCAGAACTTCTCAAACTCTTCCGTCAAAGTGTGCCAAATGCCAGTTGAGAAGAAAATACAGTTCTTCTCCCATAAACTCAAAATTTTTATGTACATGTTCGGAAGTATTTTGTCTTCTACTCCATAATACTCCAGTTTTATGTTTTGAGAAGTATAATTGGTAAATACAAATCACTCCCTGGATCTGTTAGTACAGTTAGCTTTCTGGGGAGATGTATAAATTTTATTGTGTCTTGAATACTTATATGGGTACTCTAGTTTGATAAATACAGACCTAACCCTTTGCTTGATTGTGTGGACAAGGGTGTGGTAGCAAAGGAGATGATGCGATTTGTCCAAATTCTTTTAGATGAGGACGTCATGTTTCACTGTTTCCTATGGCTCCCAAGACTTAAATTTGGTAAATGATCTATGGTTAGGGCCAACCTGTATTTTCAACCTTGTTTTCTCTTGAGTGTGTTGAGGCCCCAAACCTTGGAGCCATTTCTCTTTCTCCATAATCCCATTGGTCACCAGTTGTTGGCATCTCCACTTTCAAAGTATACCCAGATTCTGGCCCCCTCTTGTGACCTCTAATGCCACCACCTCTATTCAAGCCATTGTCATCTCACTCGGAGCACTGCTGTGTATGGGTTCTTGATTGGCCTTCTGCCTTCCATAGAGCCCTTTATGGTCTTTTACTGTTCAGAATCCTTGAATCTCATTCACATTTCATTAACAGTAAAATGAAAGTCCTTCCCATGAACTGCATGTTCTGGCTCTTCTCTGCCTCCCTGACCCTGGGTCCTGTTGCTTACTCTGTTTTATCACATTGGCTTCTTTACTGTTTTTTGAGTGTGTCAATAAGCAACTCCTGTAGGACTTTTGCATTTCTCTTTTCTGGGAACACTCCTCACAGAGATGTGTCAATTTTTTGTTCCCTCATTCCTTCAGATTTATGGTCAAATTCTACCTTATGAGAGAGACATCTCTGATCCTAGCACTTATCACTACCTGATGTATATTTTATGTACTTATTTATGGTCTACCCCCTGACTAGAATGTAAGCTTCATGAAGACAGGGACAGTTTTGTTTTCGTTGTTTTTCACCATATGTGTGCATTGGCCTGAACTGTGCCTAGCACATAGTAAGCGCTCAGTTAAGTATTTGTTCAATACATGAATGGATCTTGCTATTATTGCTCGTGGCCCTTAGTATCTGACTTTAGTCAAACAAAATTATATCCAGTCATTGATTAAATCACAAACATTTATTATCTGTCATCTGTGCTAAGCATTATGCTTTTCTCCTTGTCATACCTTCACACACACTGTTCACATTTTCTCAAATGTTTTTTTTTTGTGTGTGTGCTTTTTTTTCTACTTGTTCACATCTCTCCCATTCTTTAAGTTCAACTCAGATACAATTTCTTCAATGAAACCTTCAATCTCCAAGTTGCAGTTAAGCACTTTCTCCTCTGTGTGCCCAGTGTGCTATTTGTAGTTCTATTTATTACCATCTGTCTTGTATTACAGTTATTTATATACATGACTTATCTCTCCTCCTGGGTGGAAGGAGCCATTACGAAATTCTTGTATTCCCTGAGTGCTTGTTCTGGTGTTTGGCATGCCAGGTACTTGTGAAATGATTGTTGAAATGAATTATACCTGATACTTAACCCGTGGTATTGGCTCACATTTAGAGACAGGTTCAAATTGTAATTGATGCAAGGAAGACTGGAGATTTTGATTTCCTAAAGATAATATTAGAAAAAGGACTGGCAGATGGACCATATGAGAATTGAGTCCATTTGGCCTTTGGGAGGGAGATTTTGGAGTAGGAAGAGTTTTCTGAATGGAAAGTTGGACAATCATTCTTGCCTTCGAAAGGATAAAGTGTTGACTTACATAATGACTAGTAATTAAGACAACATGTGGAACTAAGTTTTAAAACTGACACATTTTCTTGGAGATCTTGAGGAGTAGTTGGTTGCTTTGAATGAAGGTGGTAAAAAGTTTAAAGGGGTGAGTTTTCTAAACTTGTAGAACACGGTGCTAACCTCACCATTTCTCTTCCCTGTAGTTTGGTGACTCTTGGAAATCTCTACCTGTAACTTAGCTTTTTATCTCACTCTTAACTCCACAGAAATACTGAGATGTTTTGCTTTGAGCTTTTCACTGCCCCTGCCCGTCTGCATTCAGATCTCTGTCTCTGTGTCTCTTCTTTCTTCCCTCTCCATTTGACTTCAGAGGAAGCCTTTCCCTCCTCCTTCCCAAGGCTGAGGCCCTGTTGCAGCTCTGAACACCTCCTGTCCCTGTTCAGAAGTCTTTACTGGCTGTTCCCTGTCTTTCAAACATTATACTCCTTTATGTCTTGTCCCGTGTGCTTCCTCATGTACTGCACAGACCGCTTGAGGGTCCTCACAACACCGTTGCCAACACCCCCAGGGTCAGCACTGAAGAGAGGGAGTGAGCCAGGTGGGAGCTGTTCTTTTTGTCCCAGGCTTGGAAGGCACATGGCATCACTTCTGCACATTCTTTTCAGGAGAAGCGAGTCAATAACTGGCCTGCATTTGAGGGGCATCTCTTGATGTGAGTAGTTCTGAAAACATTTGTGGGCATATTTTAAAATAGCCATAGCATTTCTGGGAATGGTGTCCCATGCTCAGTGCAAGAAGAGAGAATTTTACAACTTTATTGTGTTTCAATAGATGTGCTCAAGTGGCACACAGTTCAAAGAGGATAGAAGCCTCCCTTCCACCCCATCCTCTGGCTACCCACTTGCACTTCCTGAAGACAGCCATTGTAACCACTTTGTATATCTCTTTCCAGAGAAATTTCAGTTTCGTGTGACTATAGGAAGGTGTGTATGCATGTGTATGTTTGCGTAAACATACGTGCGTGTATGTAGGGATAAAAAATCACCTTAGGTATGACTTTATATTCAAAAGAGAAATCTTGACAAGGTGATCATGGGAGGAGGGCTCTGGTCACTCTAGCGAACAGGTCCTGCACGTTGGGCAGCAGTGGCTTCCTCCTTCTGATTGGTGAAGACGGCTCCTCTCGGGGGAGGACAGCAGTTCCCAAGTATGGCAGGTCATCACAATTACAAGGGGAACTGTTTTTAAAAAGTCAGTTTCTTGGCCCCCACCCTTAGAGATTCTGATTTGGTAAGTTTGAAATGGGGTCTGAGAATTTTAATTTTAAATATTTCTGAAGATAAAATGGCATACCCTCTATGGAGGCAATTTGGTAATATCTTTAAAAATTATACCTGATCCTAAAGTCTTACTGAAAGGTTTTTATCCACAGTTATAGCAGCCAGTGTATGAAATGATATGTATACAGATTGCACAAGAAATTCATCAAAGCACAAACCTTAGAAAACTTCTAGTAAGGTGTGTGTGTGTGGGGTGGAGAATGGGGTGGGCAGGGCCAGGGGAGGAAGGGAGATTACTCCATGTGGACCTGTATATGTTCTGCTCTTCGAAGCAGATGAATACAGAGCTTACTCAGAAAGTGAATGAATGGATACATGGCTAAGTGAATAAGCACAACAAAATATAGGCCAGCGCTCCCATGGTCAGCCAGGAACCCTGAGACAGGAGGGTGTGAGTGGTAGAAGAAATCCTTCACCTCTCTAACCCCTTTCCCCTGTTCTAGCTCCCTCAAGAGCTTTACCTGCCTTTTGTTAGAACTTCTTCCTGGAATTCCTGAGATGGCTAGTCAGCATTTTTAGGTTCCTTGTATAACTTGACACTTTGCATCCCTTTTTATATTCTTACAACTATTTCAGCGATAAGGCAGGAGGAGGGCAAAGCCTGTTCTGATAGCTTTATTCATCCATTCACCTATTCATTCAGTGAACTTGTTGAAACATGAGTAGGGGCCAGACTCTGTTCTGAGTCCTGGGAGAGTGCTGGTGAAGGACAAGGGTGAAGGGCTGGACTTTGTGGAGCTTACAGCGTATGTAGGATAGGCAGACAGTAAGTGTGCGAAAACAATTAGCAGTCGGAAGCCATAGTGAGTCGGGGGGGCTGCTCTGATGACTGTTTTGATTGGCAGGCAGGGTCTCCATGAGGAGGTGACCTGTGTGACGAGAGGCAGAAGCCATGTGAAGATCTGGACAAAGTACTCCAGGCAGAGGGCACGGTAGGTGCAGGGATGTCAGGGAGGGGCTTGCTTGGCATCTCCAAGGGACCGCGAGACCCACTGTGGCCGGAATGAAGTGGGCAAGGGGAAAACATGATCAAAACGATACTGGAGGGTTGGAGAGGGCTAGACCATGTGGTGCTTGTAGGACACAGTGATGAGCATGGAGTTCATTTAAGTGCACTGGGAAGCGTGTGCCTCTCAAACAGGAGAATATTGTGTTCTTAGCCAAGACCTCTTGGACCTCAAGAGGTACCTCAAATTCAGCATGTCTAAAGCTAAACTCATTACCTCGTCCCCTGAATTTGCATCTCTCACTTTTTGGTGAAAGACACTGTTTGTGTTCTTGCCCAAGGTGGGGATTTGACATCCCAGACCCTTCTTTCTTTATTATTGGCCAAGTCTGTTCTGTCATCAAGTCCTACTTGATAACACCGTGTTCTATTTGCTTTCTTCTCTATTTCTGTATCTTCACTGTTTGGGTTAAGCCATCATCCTCTCATGCATTACAACAATGTCCCAGGCATTATTCCAGGTGCTGGAGATACAGTAATAGAGAAGTCCTCTTGGAGTTTATGGTCTGTTAAGAAATAATAAAATAGTGATGAAATGTGATTAAGTGCCACAGTAGGGAAAGTACGGATGAAGCCTGTAGCAAATGTCCCTCACCTGGGAGATATGCTAGGAAATGACATTTAAACTGAGACCTGAAGGGTGGTTAGGAGGTGAGAAGGGCGGTTGAGGTGGGAAGAGAGCAGGGTGAGTTTGCAGCATGGACTGGATAGGATTAGAGGTCGGCAAGCAGGGGGTGAAAGTTAGGTCAGGAAGTGTCTTATGAGCCCGGTGAGGCTGGACTTTGCCTTACAACACTGATCAGCAGGACAGAGCTGAAGTCATAAGGGCATTTTTGGGCCACATGTGGACAGTGGATTTAGAAGGAAAAAGACCAGAATGACAGCAATGGTGAAGGTTGAGGCGGTAATCTAGCTGGCTACAGTGAAAAGCACCAGTGAGTCAGTATTTGAATTTCCTGTGTGGACCTATAAATTAATTCATCAGATCAAATTTGAGTTATGATACAGTAACAGCCAAGATTTCCCAATTACACTAAAGCAGAGTCTTTTTAGACACCAACATTTTTTCATATTATTGGGAATGTCTTCAGAATATAAAAACTTTATTGAGTTGGGTCTGAAATGAATTTCATTTAAATACTGAATTAATTAAAAGCCTCACTTCTGAATATTTTTCCATAGATTTCACGCTCCTTTAGCGACCTCATTCTGGCTCATGTTTCGCTAGTGGCAATAAATACTGCTAATAGAGGAGGCGGTGTTGAGAGCAGTGGCAGTGGCAAGTGGGGCCGATGGTCTAGTGGAAACTCTCCACTTTACCGTGGGCAGAGTGGCACGTGGAGGCCAGCAGATGAGCGGTTTTACGGTTTCCACTGGGGCCAGAGTGGCTGTGCCAGGGAAGGAGGTCCCACTCCTGGTGAGGACAGCGCTCCGTCCCGAGTCTGCCATCCCGGCCATTTGAGTTTAGGGAGCTGCTTGGAATTGTAAGCATAATCGTGGAAGAGGGGACTGGTTTCTTCATTCGTACAGCCTTTTGTGTCCATCTGTCCCACACATATTTACTGATATTAAATGTGTGTTAGGCACTCGTTAACAAAAATGTGAATTTTTCAAATGAGGTAGGTGTCAAACCTGCCTTTTGTCTGAAAGGGGAGATATTTTGAGGCATTTTATTTTGTGGCTCTCTTTGTAAAACTTTTTAGCAAACACCTGCGTGCCAGGCTTTGTTCTAAGCACTTTACTGATATTACCCCCCTTTAATCCTCATGGCAGCTCCATGTGGTAGGACTTACACACTCGGGAGCGCAGGCGCAGAAGACCTGCCTCAGTCACACAGCTTTCGGGAGGCACAGCTGGACTTGCACCCAGTGGTGGTGGTTCCAGAGTTGGCCATCAGGCAAGAGGAAACAGAAGGGTGTGACTCTCCTGCCAGGGGTCAGCAATGTACTCAGGGCTTAAATGTGGGTGACCACATAGGGCTTCTATTCTGCTTCCCCTTTTTAGTGGACCACCGATACATGGGGAAGATAGAAGATTGGAACGGTTTTTAAAAATCCTCTTTTAAACACATACTTTTGTTTCTGCTATGAGTTTCTCAGACCCGTCCTTTAAAGAAAATAATAGTTTAGCTTTGTCTATTGCCTAGAAAAAAGCAAACACAGTTTCTATTTTGCTTAGTCTATCACTTTCAAGTTTATTTTTAAAATATTTTACTCTATAGAAATGATGGAAGTGGGGTGTATTTCTTTTTATTAATTCACTTGACATTTGGGCACATCTGAAATGGTTTGTAAACCAAGGCCTGCTCTATGATTCCCTTTTACTTTCCCTAGAATTATCCTATGGTTTACTTGAAGGCATATTTTGTACAATCCCTAATCTGCTTAACCACGTGTTTGCTTTGCTGGTACTGGGTCGGTTTCCTTGTTTATGACAGGGATCACCATAATTTGAGGTAGAGTGACTTCCTTTTTCCTTTCATCACATCTTCCAGGTCTTGTTGTGTATGTACGGGGTTGTGTATGCACAGGGCAGGTAGGAGTGGGGTGTGCTGGAGAGCTATGCTTGGCTGCTGACCTCAAAGCATACAGACAAAGAGGAACCAATATCAGGGACACTGGGTTAAGAGACTGTAGTAAATGAAAGGGATCTTGCTCCATTAAACCTGTTGGAGGGCATGCAGAAAGTTGTTCAGAGACATGAAACACTTTGGCTGCCCTTTGGGAAGGTTTGATAGAGGACTCCTCTGGATTGTTTCTTTGCTGTGTGTGAGGCAAGCTGTACAACTCGTAGTGTGGATGGGGCTGCAGAGACAAAGATGTGGAAACTGGATGGCTTCCCAGAATACGCAAAGTCACATCTTCATGGTGCAGCCTTATTATTTTCTTTGGAGGATTCCCCGCCCCCCCCCCCAGATTACTGTGGGTGGAGGGACCCACGTTTAAATATTAACATAACATTTAATCAAATGTATATGATTTTTGCATCATTTCCAGTTTTAGATGATTATTTACTAAAAGGAAAAAAATAAAGCCTGTCTTGGGGTGCCTGGGTGGCTCAGTTGGTTGAGCGACTGACTTTGGCGTAGGTCATGATCTCATGGTTTGTGAGTTCGAGCCCTGTGTTGGGCTCTGTGCTGACAGCTCGGAGCCTGGAGCCTGCTTCTGATTCTGTGTCTCCCTCTCTCTCTGCCCCTCCCCCACTCATGCTCTGTCTCTCTCTGTCTCAGAAATAAACATGAAAAAAATTAAAAAATAAAGTCCGTCTAAATGTAGTTTGCAACAGTAAAGCTCTTAAGCATTCGCTGTCATCTTATGTCAGGAGGATACTGAATATGAAACTTTTTTCCCACTATTTGTAAAATGTAATTATAATGGGTCAAATTCTTGGGGGAAAAGGTGTTTTAAATGGAAGTATTAAAGTGAGACCATGTATTTCCATTTTGTTTTTAAGAAAAATCACAAAAATTTTAAGCAATTTATGTATTTGCTAAAAGTATAAATTATAACTGGAGTGATCATGTATTTTAATATACAGGCCAAGACACTTTGGGAGGGAAAGGAGGAGCTTACTGGACAAGAATTAGTAGGTTAGCAGGTGTGAACTGGACCATCTTGTGCAACCAGGACCTTCAGTCATGCTTCATATAAGAATGCTTGCTAAAAAGTGAATATTAAAAAAAAGGAAAAATCAAGTGTTGCAAATTTTTATTTAATGTTGAAAAGAATTATTGGTTCTTTTATTTATTTATTTTAACATTTATTTATTTTTGAGACAGGGAGAGACAGCATGAACGGGGGAGGGTCAGAGAGAGAGGGAGACAGAGAATCTGAAACAGGCTCCAGGCTCTGAGCTGTCAGCACAGAGCCTGACGCGGGGCTCGAACTCACGGACCACGAGATCATGACCTGAGCTGAAGTCGGATGCTTAACCGACTGAGCCACCCAGGCGCCCCAATTATTGTTGGTTCTGAGATTTGATGTTACCCTTCTCACAAACTAATAAATTAGCTTGCTACTGTTTCACTGATGTGGGCAGAAGACAGGAGACTCCTGGGTCAGAGACAAAAGGGTTTATAGTTTTTGGCAGAACAAGCATCATGAGCATCTGCATAGTTATGTCAGTTTCCCTTGCTCCTCAAGCCCCACAGTGGTGACTTGATAAGGCCCAGTTGGAGGCTGTGCCCACGGGGTGTTAACATCACAGTTGAATTACGCACCAAGGATTTCCACTACTTTTATAACAAGCAGTAAGTAAGTCTAGTCTTTTTCTAAGGATGGGAGAAAAGGTGAAAGGAGGAGAGAGGTTGATTCATCTGTCAGTGTTATCAGCTGCATCAACAACCTTAAGAAGTGGTGTGGGTGAAAGGTGAAAGGGTAGGGCCTTGCAGCGGTGGCACATCCGACAGGATGTGTAGGAGGGCACAAGGCCCAGGAAGACTGTCTTACCTAACAATCTGTTATAAAATGTATTGTTTTTATGGCTTTAGGCCTATGTTAATTGCATTGAAGTAGAAGGGAAAGTAGAAGAGGAGAGATTCATGGAACTCAGAAGGACTTCTGAATAGTGATATTGATAAGCTTCTTGAGAAACTGAGCCAGGCATTTTTTAACCTGTGGAGCTTCCATTTCTTTATAAAATGGGAATATGATATTAATATCTTCTCCAAGGGTTGTGCTGAGGACTAATGAGTTGCATCCATATTTTGTGAATAAAGGTCATGGCATTTCTTAAAAGGCAAATCACAGTCTTTTGTGACTGTTAATATTGTTTATGATGTGCCTTCTCAGTGACGGTGGGAAATCTGGAAGTGAGGTGGCATTCTGGCAACAGCCTGGCCCTCAAAGTGCTTCATTTAAGAACATTCTGCACTGAGGCCAGGTAGCTCCTGGAGATTTCTGATGAACACGCACAAGCTGCTACAGCTACTTGGCAAAGGGGTGAGGTGGTGACGAGACTTAGCTGCCTGTCCCCACTCTAGCTTTCAAGAGGAGGCTCAGCATGCATGTTGTATTCAGAGGGGAGAGGCCAATTTAAGCACCATCCTCTGCAGGCCCAGGGCCAAGAAAGCCTGGGGCGGGGGGGGGGGGGGCCGCACCATGACGGTTAGTACTTAAACCTCCTGGACTTGGTGGGAAGCCTGTTCTCAATAGGAAGCCTCTCATTTTCCAGGAAGGGCACATTTGCCAAGTAGCTCAGGTCTTCCATAAGACAGTTTAATTTGAATTGAGCTAAACTGGCAATGGCAGTGGGGTATCTGCGTGCTCATTTTCTTGGCCTTCCTAGTGATTATTTCTCAGTAAGTTTTGAAATGAGAACACTCTGTTGTATATTTTACTGGAGGTTGAGGGTGTTCTTTGTACATATATGGAGAATACGTTTTCTTATTCTTCAGAAAAGATGGTATTTCAGGCCATCAGTAGGACCTTTACAGAAAGGGTTAACTCCAGGGTGAAGCTCTCAGGTTCTAGATCTTAGCTCCTACTGGGTGAGCCTTCCTCCTGGCTTTGCCATCCAGTGCCCGCAGCTGAGGGCTCTGTTTGGGAAATTGTGTCTCTGCCCTGTTTGGGGGGTTTTGTTAGGCACATCACAGCTAGTTACTGTTATTTCTTCTCTTGGTTATGCAGAGATCTGATCCACAGAGACTGGTTTCTTTGGCTAGAATAAAATAAGATCTTCTTGTGGTTGTAGGGATACAATTAATTCATGAATTTCCTTTAAAGGCAGTGATTTACATTCTTGAATCTGGTAGCAAAAGGCAGGCAAACTTATAGAAAATCTAGCATTTTGATGGCTTCCCAGTATCTTGGGGCATAAAACAAACATCTGTATTCAGCAGAATATTAATGTTACAACATAATCTATTCAACTAGATTTTCTTTCAGTGAGTGTTCTTTTTGAGGGTATAATGAACTTAGACACCCATTTAAAGTTGTATTCACCGCCTTGCAGCATAATGGAGATATTTAGAACTTTTGAATACTCTTTTGCGTCATGAACTTAATAGCTATATGTTTTACATAGAAAGACTCAAGTCTTACCCAGTCTCTATTTTATACACTTCTCTCTCTTTTTTTTTTTTATTCTGAAAGAGCTATTTCTGATGTCATTACTTAAAAACATTAACTTTTCTGTCTTAAGAATTCAGTGATACTGTGAACACTTTCAGATGTTGGAAGATGACCTTAACATAGACATTTACCATATTATGATTCTTTTGTGTAGGCAAAGTAGCCACAGATCATTCTCTGATATGAGAGTGCTTCTCTATATCCTTGGTATGGCTACCTTCTGGCAGGGGGGATATTTCACAGTTGTCTAATGAGGAATGTGCTGATCATCTGTGGGCAGGAAATAGGTTAATACTATATGGAGTTTATATTATACATAATTGTTAAGCTTATACATTTAGAGAAGGAAAAGACTAGAATTAAAAGGTTGAGAGTCACTCCTCAGTATAGCTCATGCACATGTATGATTGAATTCACAAAAGTATGCTTCCTCTCTGTTTTTCATACTTGCCCTCCTAACAGAATGGTCCCCATTGGCTGTGCCTTGGTGAGGTGCTTTTGGTCAACGCTGTGTGACTTTTTCCAAGCCTATGCATTGCCAGTCTCCTCTTTATTCAATACAGGAGAGTAACCTTGATTAAGCCAATTTAGCTTAGTAATTATAAAAAGCAAGTAACTAAGTACAAAATCTACTGTCCCTTGAAGAACTAGTGATATGATAATTTGAAGATCTTTTTATTTGCAAACAATGCAGCCTCTCAAGTAACATTTTTTAAAACTGGCATTTTTTGCAGAAGGCAGAAAGGGGTGAGGAACCAATTTATATGAGGGGATAGTGGTCAGGGTTTTGTTTTTTCCTTGACTTTACAAGCTTGTCTTGCTCTGTGGGCCTTGTTTTCTTTATCTGAAGTGTGTGGGATCTGATAATTCAAACCATTGTTGCTGCCTTATCTTTGTAAGAGAAGTCTGAACAATTTTCTTCATTTAAATGGCAAAAATGTCTATTTTCAAATAGGAACATGACAGTAGGAGAAATCCTACATTTCTTCTTCTTAGGAAGAAGCAGTTAGAGTAATTTAGAGCCAGTCTAAATTAGCCTAAATCGTTGTTATTATGTGCACTTATGATTAACCTACTTATATTTCTTTCTGAGTTTATATTGTGTATCTTTATTTCACAAAGCTAATAGGAAAATATCTCCTTAGACATCTTGTTGGACAGTGTATTTCTTTGATCTCTTTGTCTTTTGTCTGTATGTGTCTCTTTTCCTCTCTCTCTTTCTTTTCTGCCTGTATAAAACATCATGTTTATACATTTGGGTTTATGTATTCTGTAATCTTTATAAACTTTTTGGAAGGAAGCACGTCTGTTGCATAAAACATATTCATACGTACTTCACATCTTGATAGGATCATCTCTGCCTTTAATAGATGTTTTTGGCAATGATGATTGTAATTGCATTGATTGTAAGTATAGATATTCACTCTTAAATTTTAAAAGATACATAAACAGTTTAGTAACAGCAGCATGAATTAACTTTTAATTTGAGAATTAACATTGTACTTATAGTTTTTCTTGCTATAATATATTTTAAAAAACCAAACAACTGTCCTCACACTTGGTTACTAGACTTTTTTTATTGGTATGGAAGTTAATAGTGCCTTTTGTGTAGCTGCTTTTGACACATGCCTTAAATTTTGTTTAAAAATATAAGCCATCAACCTGGATTGCTTAGATGTTAAAAGTCGTAGCTACTGAAGTCTGAGATTATACTTATGAAGTTATTAGGTGTTGTAAAGAAAGTATATATGATAGATAAAACTTTTTAGTGTTATAATTAATCCTAATTAATTTAATTTTATTAATTTATTTTTTAAAGTTTATTTATTTTGAGAGAGAGAGAGAGGGATGCAGGCAGGGCAGAGAGAGAGGGAGAGAGAGAATCCCAAGCAGGTTCCTTGCTGTCAGCGCAGAGCCCAATGTGGGGCTCAAACTCACGAACTGTGAGATCATGACCTGAGCCAAAACCAAGAGTCGGATGCTTAACCAACTGAGCCACCCAGGCGCCCCAATTCTAATTAATTTTAAATATGATTTGTCAACCACAGAAATATGTTCTTTTGATTATATTTGAGAAATATATCCTTTTGGTTCCACTTTTATGTGAATTTATGTTAAGTGCAAATTTATGAGGTAATCTAATTTTTCAGTTTTGAAGTTTAGAGGCTCATGTAATCGCGAAGAATTTGGGGGAAAAAAAGTTCCCAGTGAGTCTTATCTTCCATTTAGGAAGTATCGCTGAAGCTTTTAGGTTTGAAGCTTGAAGCTTTTAGCTTTTATGGGCTCTCTGTCCTCTATAAAAATAAAAATTTAATTAGTATATTTTAAGATGGTAGTTCTTAAACTTTTTGGTCTTGGGGCCAGGGCTGTTATACTCTAAGAAATTACTAAAGACCCCCCAACGTGCTTTTATAATTATTATATGTATTTATATGTCAATATTTATTGCATTAGAAATTAGAAAAAGTATAAATAACTGTTAGTTTCCTTAAAACTAACAATAAAAAAGTCGCTAACAAATAATATTTTAATGAGAAGTAACTATTTTCTAAAACAAAAATATTTAGTGTTTTGTGTTTTATATAAACTGTTTTATGTTTTAGCAAATGTCTTGAAATGCCTGGCTTCATAGAAGACAGCTGGATTCTCATATCTGCCTCTGCCTTCACTTTGTTATGATGTGTTTTGCTGGCTGAAGCATATGGGAAAAATCCAGCATCGCATGGATGACAAAGATGAAGGGAGGACCCCCTGGAAGTGTCATGGAGACCCCCAAGGACACTCAGACCACACTTTTAGAACCGCTATGTGAAGATGTTGCTATAACATGTGAAAGATTTCATTTTTCCTGTCTTTCCTTCTCTGCCTCCCTCCCTCCCTCCCTCCTTCCCTTTGTCTTCCAGTATTAGTGCTTGAGGGTGTTTGGTGATAATGAGAGGTCATGGAAACTTCCTGGAGTAAGGGTTACTGCTGTTACTAGTTATGTGGATTAAAGACGTAAGATGTACTGCTTTTGAAACACAGTATCTGTATTCTGCAGTATGATTCAGTATAGCCTAGAAGTTAAGCAGGGTTGGGAACTCTAGATTGAGGTACCTGCATTCAAAACTAGACTTCACTTGCTAGATTCCTATGCCTGGGCCGTCTCGTACCCTCTGTAAGTCTTAATGTGTTCATCTCTAGTATGGGAATAATGAGCATACTGGCTTCCTAGAATTATGGTGAGGACTTAGTGTGATAGCTCCTATAAATATTTGAAAGTCTGGCATATAGTAAGTACTCAGCAAGTTAGCTACTATTATTTTTATTGTTATGTCTGGTTTTTTAAAAGTAGCTTAATGGTTATTGTAGGTAGTAAACGCCATTTTCTTTGTAACTTTTCACATCATACTTCAGTTTGCTTTGGAATAATGTACTTGGCTATACTTTTCCTGATTGTCAACTTTCATAACATTGCAGTTTGGAGGTCGTCCGGGAAGATGCAGGGGTTCTGGAAGCACACTGAGGCTAGTGTGAGGCCTGGGTGTGTGTGTGGGGGGGGGGGAGGGGGGGGTGTAGGTGCTGAGTGGTCAGGGTCTGCTTTTAGACCCTTTGTGCCTGATTTTCCATAAAAGAGTTTGTTTGAAGAAGGGCTCACAAGGTTAAACAAAGTATGAAATCCACTTACTGTTAACCGCCACAGTTTTACCAGCTGAAAAAAAGAGACTTGAATGTATTTGGTGATTTTTCTCTTTTATTTATTTTTCCACTAGAGATAAAATATCTGTATGTAGCATTTAGCTGTGTCCTTGATATTTGCTCTAGACTATTATCTCTGTAGGATTTCATAGAAAACAACCTCTTCATTTGCACAGGAATCAAGGGAAGAGTGCTTTAGAACAGAGATTATTTGCTGTAATTCATAGTAGATGAGTGCTTTCATCGGGCATCAGTGTGTAAAACACACAAACACCTGCTACCCCCCACCCCTGCAAAAAAAAAAAAAAAACAACAGAATAATGTGGGAATTGTGATTTAACATTTCTAGAAAATGTTCATTTGTTTCCCTATATTTTATATTGCTTTTCTTTTCCCATTACTTTCCAATACGATGTATAAGAAAGTGGCCCAATAACTATTGTTCATAAGTTGATGCTAAGATGTTATAGGACACAAGGAAGGGAAAGTTGTGTATGAAAAAAGTACACATTTTGAAGTCAGAGATACTTGGGTTTGAATCCTGGCAGTATCGTTGTTGGTGTTGGAAGTTGGGGTGAGATGATAGATTTCTATGATACTTCACAGGGATGTTGCAGAGTTTGTAGATTATATTAATGAAATGTAGCCACAGTTGGGGTAGCATCTCCTACTGAGCCACATGGCTGGTGGAGTGGGAAGGAACATTTTTCTGATAGAGAGGGATACTGATCCAGAAGAAGAGAAGGGTACAGAGCAGACAAAGCACAGAGACGGCGTATGTGAGGTCTCTCGGTATGGGGCTTGGCACTAGTTCATACAATTTCTTTTCTATCACATAGGCCCTTTGGTTGCTTGAAACAGAGGCCCACCTAGAGGTAGCCTTAGTAGGAGGGCACATATACTGAAAAGTTCCTGAGGTGGTCATGGAATCCAGGGACAGGATTGCAGCTGGACTGAGGAGCAGAATGTGGGATTGGTACCCTGTTGAGGACTCTTCTAAGTTTCCTTACATATTTCCTTCATTCTTTTTCACTATAATCTGTTTTAGTCCATTTCACATGATGAAAATTGGGTCTGGCAACAATTCCCAGTCTACATGTTACATTCCAGCTACCCAGAGAAAGATTAATCTGATCTGCCTTGGTTCCACTAACAAATATCTTGGGAGGGAATCCGATTTGTCTGGCTTGAGTCTGGAAGCCACCTCTGAACCCACCATCAGCTCTTGCCAGGGGCTAAGAACACGTGACCACCAGGCTACTCCCAGGGTAAAAATATGGATGGTAGGTGGTGGAGACGGGGCACTCCCGAAAACGGAGTGTTGGCAGGAGAGGCTGGTAGCCTGTGCCATTACAATTTATACAGGAAAGAGAACTGAATTTAATGTGAGAAGATTTGTGTTTGAGTCCTGTCTCTGCTCTTTTGACCCACAGTGGCCCTGAACATTTCTCTTAATGGGGATGTGCATCTCATGTCCTCCTCGATGTCATACGCTTAACATATTACAGGACATTGTTGAAAAGTGAATGAGGGCTCTTGCTGTTACTGTTGCTGTTGTGTTTATTGCTACTAGTATTGTTATAATTATCATCATTATCCAGTCTGCCCACCCAGTGTCACTCTTGAGATTAAAGCAGATCCATTAATGTATGTGAATGACGATTAACCACACACACACATACACATGAAGGTGTTATTACTTAATCACTATCTCATAGTCAAATGTCATGCTTTCATCCTTGGATTACTCAGTTTACCTCATTATACCATTAAAATGATAAATCCCCCTTTAGAATTAATTCGCTTTTGTAAAGTTTTTGAATGGTTGCTATATAAGACCCTAGAAAAGTGAAAACCTCTAGAGGAGTGACTGATTCAATCTCTTGTCTCATCTGGCTTTCTTAACATCCTCCTTAGCAAGTTCTATTTCTATATTAAGCGTTGTATTTATGAGACAGAATTACTTTTTTACTTGCCAACTTGTTATTAGCATGTCATATGGTGGTTCAGAATTATCAACTCATACTTAAGTAATTATGAAACAAAAAGAGAGAAAAAAAGGGCAGACCGTGGTGTCCCCATGCCTACTCCCCTGCAAGCCATTGTGTTTGCTGCCTTCTGCTTGCCACACACGTGGACAGGCATGGAGAGTGGGATGCAGAGAAGGCCCGGGCTCTGTGGCTGAAAAATAAATCTGTAGGACATTCTCAAGCCCCCTGTCTCTGTTTTTAAATAAGGATGTGTTTTGGTCATCTAGTACTTCAACACAGCGTTGGAGTCTCATTCTCTCCTACACTCTGGGAGTATTTTCTGAGATTAAGATTGATTCATTGTAAAGTTCCTCTCAAAATTCCTTAGAACAGACAGTTTACTTAGGGTGCTTTGTAAAAATAATTTCTTTTTAAAAAATGTGTCACGGCCTATCCCTCTCCTTGAAGGGCAGTATATGTACAAATGAAAAAAAAAAAGTTTAGTGAAAATTCATTTCAGCCATTTTCTCTGGATTATGGTAAGGAATTGTTTGAGGTTATGGTGTATCATTTACATGTTGACATGAGAATTAAGGAAATTACACAATTTTATATGTTAAAGCAATTTCAGAATGTCTTATATGACTGATGAAATAAACTTCTCATGTTGGGACCAGGCTGTGAAGCTAAGTGGCACAAAATAGACATGTTGGATTTTAATCAATAAATACAAGAAGACCAAAATGCTTGACTTTTGCAAGGCACTTTCATAACCTGCAATCCTACCAGGACTGTCACATTGGAGATTTAACAGCATAGGGATGAAAATTGCAATTTAACCCGTTCAATTCAATTTCATTCTGCTTCTTGTATGTTTGCGCAAGATTCTTCTAGTGGAAACCACCAGGATGCACTGTGGCACATCCCTCTCTCCCCTTTTGCCATCTGACTTCCCTGGGGACTGTCCTCTTAATTGCTTTCTGTGAGAAAAGGTCAGTCTGAGTATTTGAAAAGTCAAGTTTGGTAGGTATAGAAATTGTGAATTTATACTATACACGGGTGCTTTGAAGCGTGAGCCAGTTAAGATCTTACAAAGTCTTGGATTTGCACTGAAGAAAAGAAACAGGCAGAGGGGTGGGGAAACAAGGGTAACTGGTTGATACAGCTGGTGGTTACTTTTTTATCCACAAAGCCTTGACTTTTGCTACAGCTTTCTTCCATTGTGAGTAAACTTTGTGATAGTGTGTTCTAAAACTTTGTTGGTTTTGGAAGACTCTGCTTTGGAACTGGGGTAACATGAATGTTTTAACTTTATAGAGGGTATTCTTAAGGAGGCAGTGGGGCATGGTTCAGGACTAGTCCAGTGTTCTGACCTGAGCCTGTCGTCACCTGGCCTTGTGACCCTGTCTCTGATTTGTCTGAGCTTCAGTTTCTCTTTCTGTAGAATGAGAAGGCTGGATTGATTTGGATGCGTATTTGATAAACCATTTTTCCATTAAACACAAATTCACTTAACATGTATTCTGTGGGGAAAAAGATCTGTTTTCAACTAAGTTTAGGGATAAGGATTGGATTAAAGCTAAAACTTTTCTTTCAGTTGCAGATCTCACTACTTTTACTTAAAAGTTAAAAACTCGTCAAGAGGAGAGATTTAGTGTTCAGGGTTTCTCAACTCTATTTGGTCATAGAGTATAAATAAGGGTTAGGAGTGTGGGCTTTTGGAGATAGTTCAGTTGGAATCTTGGTTGTGCCCTTTGCTAGCCATATGACTTTGGATAAGTTACTTACACTCAGTTTCAAATCTGTAGAATAGGACCCTGAAGATTATATAATGTCTGGAAAACATTTTGAAAAATTCCTTTCAATTAGTAAGTGCTCAGTAAATGTTAGTAAGTCTTAGCAATAACAGATTACGATTCTGTGACTGACATATCTCACCTGACTTGTATACTTTTGTATGATGGGGTAGTAAAGAATCATTTCCATTTTGTACAGAACAAGGTTAAAATCTAGAGCATGTGAGTGCCTTGCTGCAGGTGATCATATTAATAAGTGTTAGAGGCAGCACTTGAATGGGGCTTCTGATTCTCCATCCAGGGCTCGCCTCATAGGACTGTTTCCTGTAACACAGATGGAAGTAAGCCAAACATTTCTCAGCTTAGGAAGGATTCTCCCTTTGCAGTATTGTCAGCAGGGAGACATTGTTTTACTCAGCAGGCTGGGGTCCAAGTTAAAGACATTGTCCAAAGTAGAGTTTCAGAGGTATAAATTAGACCTAGGAAAGGTCTTAGGGATAAGCTGCTGGGGGGTGGTGGTGTCTAACCCATATATTCTACAGATGAGGTAATAAATTCCCAGAGCAATGAAATCCTGGTTTAAAGCTGCATACTTTCTAGTGAGATCAGTTTCTCCCTCTTGATGGAGGGGAGAGCTTTCGTAGATGAGACTGTGAAAGAGGACACAATCTTCTGTCAAGTTTGCCCTGCTTTATCCTTGTCTGTCTATAGCTTACTTGAGGAAACGTTTAGTGGCTACAGTTTTGTGATTTCATATGAACTGCCAAGAGAACAGTGAGATAATGAGATTAGGTTCTGAACTTTAAAGCACTAATGAAATCAGCCTGAAAAGCTTTTAATGGGGAGAGACCTGAGTAATTCCATTTTGATGGTTGTATCACAGTTTATGCATCTTACATAATCCATAATGTTTAGGCAACTGATTTAGCCATCAAATGACCAGAAAATCCTGCCTGTCTCTTTCCTTTATGCATGTGGTTTGACTTTTCTCTAATGATTTTTTTTTTCAAAAGACCTAGATTGTGGTAATTGGGCCCCACTAGTTGAAAGGAAGTTTCACAATTGCTTATAGCATTTTGATCAGGCAATCAGCATTTGGAGTACTCCTGCATTCATATTAAAAAGAATAGCAATCTCTCTCTCTCTCTCTCTCTTTTTTTTCTTTCAAATCTTCACTGTCTGGAATTAGAATAGTTCATTGGTTGAGGGTGGGGATGTGTGGATGGTTTAACAGAAAAGATACCAAAGTTAAGTGAGCTGCGGAATGAAAAGAAGGTATTAGTTATCTCACTGTTCAGGATTTCTTGGTTAGTGCTTTTACATATTACTAAATTGTTTCCTACCAAGTTTCACTTGATACAAACTTAGGAATTTCACATAATGTTCCAAGGTTTAATGAGAAAATAACAAACCATAAAGTAGTGTTGGAGTACCTGGGTGGCTTTGTCGGTTAAGTGTCCAACTCTTGATTTTGGTTCAGGACATGATCTCAGATCTCATGAGATAAAGCCCCATGTCAGGCTGTGCAGTGAAAGCATGGAGCCTGCTTGGGATTCTCTCTTTCCCTCTCTCTCTGCCCCTCACCGGCTCATGCAAGTGCGTGCTCTCTGTCTCTCAAAGTAAATAAACATTTAAGGTAGTGCCAAAGGCTGCAGCCTGTCATCACCATTTCTGTTTAAGATAAATGAGGTTTCTTAATTACATTTTTTGGAATAGACTTAAGCAGGCCAAAGTGAAGTTTCAGGTGGGAACTAAGTTGATAAGATAGTGCTTTGAATGAGGCACAGCAAAAGTCAAATATGTTTAGATCTAGAAAATCAGAAAAAATATCCCTATACGAGAATGTGTACACAGATAATTAAGTTGTAGTACGTATAGGGTTTGGATGTATGCTGTTGTATATGGTTATGTTGACTCCCATCCTCTATCTGAGATTGGCCTTTGGCTTCCTTATGAGTAGGAGCAGTATCTTCTTTGGAGTGTAAATGTCATCTTGCACCAGGTCCTATGCAAACACAGAACTATTTTGGATTTAAAATATATAGACACAGAAACTCCAATGACTCATGTGGTTTTTATTAGTAACTGGAAAGAGAGCTTCAAGCAGATGGCATGAGGGTGAGGTTAAAAGAGCAGAAGTTCAAGGATTTTTGAGGACTGTGACCCAGCAACAGAACAGTGGAGGAGCCCTTAGAAGTCCCAAGCCTGCTGCTAACAAATGTGGTCTTAGACTGTGGTCCCATGGAAATGGGAGTGGCTGGCCCCATTGGGGATGAGTCGGACAAATACTGACGAATTGCTGTGCATGCACATAGTACTAACATAAGATCTCACTGCTTTGATACTTATACATTTGGATTAAGGAAAATAATTCAAGTTAGGATAATATGTGGATAATGAAGTTTACCTTTACCTAGCTCAGTGTTTAGTCATGCATGATATAAGTTAATGGAGTTTTACTATTCCAAGAGGTTGACTTGAATACAGTTGATAGATTTGCAAGTCATTGAGATTAATTTATTAAAACTAGCTCTGTATCCTTAAAAGTAATAAAATGATAATTCTTTAGAACTGTTCCATAATCTAGACTTTTTACATTCAGCTAGTTGTTTCTAGTTGGTAGATTGTGCCTATTGGGAAGCTTCTTTGCAATAGCCCTCTGTTTCACTTGACTTCTGAGGTGCTCTGTAGACAAAATGGAAGGAGTTTACTATTACCTAGCACTTGGGCTTTCAGGCTTAAAAGAAAAACATACACACAAATATCCTTGTGTTATACTAATGCTGTTGAAAACATTTGAGTGAACGAAGAGTTAATTTATTAAAATCTTTTGAGAAATGTGCTTAACGTGTTGACAGAATTCATTTTAGAAAGCCCATGCCACTCACATTTTTGTACCTTTTATTTCATCACATCTGCTTAA
The DNA here is from genome assembly GCF_023721935.1 of Panthera uncia. Classification (NCBI taxonomy): domain Eukaryota; kingdom Metazoa; phylum Chordata; class Mammalia; order Carnivora; family Felidae; genus Panthera; species Panthera uncia. The sequence continues at coordinate 55,821,125 of NW_026057586.1, read as the reverse complement.
CTGAAATCCGTAGAATTCTTGCTTCATCATGCATAATATAAAACTTCTGTAGTAAGAATGCTTATTGAAAATAATGAGTAGAATGCATATGTGATTAGTAGCAAACAAATATGCATAGCTTTTTTGCTTTAATCATGGTCTTTTGAAAGCTGAGGTTTTAGAGCTACCTCACAGTCAGTTTTGTCAATTTGTATCTTACCATGAGCTATGTCAATGGCAGCAAGCCAGGATATTTTCCAACCTATTTTTTCAAGTATATGTCTATCAGAGGTGAAATATGTGGAAAGCCTCTGAAACAGAATATGCCTGTTTAAAAAGATACTGTATTAAGTTGTATTTGTAGTAACTTATAATTAGATATGTTTCAGTTCAGGTTATTGATAAACCATGATTATATTCACTTAATTTATTCCAGAAGTTCACAGTAGGTGCAGTTGACCCTTGGACAACACACCTTTGGACTGCACAGGCCCACTGGATTATTTTGGAGAAATACAGAAGAGTACTGTAGATGGACTTTCTCCTAAAATTTTCTTCTCTCTAGCTTACTGGATTGTAAGAATACACTACAGAATACGAATAGCATATGAAATATGTGTTAAATATTTATGTTATTGATAAGACCTCCAGGCAGTTGTAGGGTATTAATGGTTAAGTTTTTGAGGAGTCAGAAACTTTTGTGGATTCTCGACTGCAAGGGGGTGGACACCCCTAATCTCTGCCTTGTTTACAAGTCAACTGTATTTGACTTTTAAAATAAGAATTTATATAAACTCTGTGTGGTATTTAACTATTCTTTAGGAAGATAATGAAGAATAATTTAGGAGAAAATGAAATCTTAGAAGGGAAGTATTTGTGACAGTTTGAAGTACCTGAAAGAAGTCTGCTTTCAGTTTCTTCCACCTTTGAGGCTAGCAACTATATCTTCTTTTCTTTAAGTCTTCAGCACATAGTAAGAGAAGTGAACAGAAGTGTTACCATCCATAATATAGCTTCCCTTTGCATTTCTCTGGGAGAAACAAGGTCACTGCCTGTATCCTACCTTAAAGACGTTCTGTGGCTCAATGTTTTCTGGCCTCTGGTTTGGGGAAGGCAAGATTCATAATGTGGGAAATTATCTAGATGTTAGGGAGTGATAAATGACAAGTAGTCAAAATAGAGTTCATATAATCTTATCAACCACTTTTATTTTTCCAGACCAGAAGATAGAACATGTGATATGGACGTTTTCTTAGCCAGTGTGAAAACATTTCCCTTCTTTTTTATAATAGGTTGTTACCAAATTTTGAATGAATAGTAATACTTAGAATTTATCAAGTGCCTACTTGTGGAGTGGACTGTTGTATGTGAATACGTTAAGTAATTGATATAAACTGAGCCAAAGATTTGACCCATAAGGTTGAACACATTTGATTTGGATAAAAGGATAGAATTACTTAGAAGGGGAATGATCGTAGTATGTTGCGATCTTTGGTTTTGAGCTGTAAGTGGATAGGTGCTTCAGATTTTAAGAGATTTGGAAGAGAATGCTTAGAGTGACCCTGTTTTGAGTAATTATGATGAATGGGAAGGGAGACAAGTAGAGCATTTTAAGTACACTTGAAAATTCACCTTTGGGGTACCTGGGTGGCTCAGTCGGTTAAGCATCTGACCTCAGCCTAGGTCCTGATCTCATGGTTTGTGGGTTCGAGCCCCACATTGGGCTCTGTGCTGACAGCTCAGAGCCTGGAGCCTGCTTTGGATTCTGTGTCTCCCTTTCCCTCTGTGCCCCTCCTCAACTCACGCTCTGTGTCTCTCTCTCTCTCTCTCTCAAGAGTAAATAAACATTAAAAAAATTCCCTTTTAATTCTGTCAATTAGTACAGTGACAGGAAAAATAATATATGCTCAATAAACTTAAAAAAGTTTTGGTGAAAATATACATAGCATGAAATTAATCATTTAAACCATTTTAAGTGTATAATTCAGGGACATTAAGTGCATTCACATTGTTGTGCCACCATTATCTCTAGAACTTTTTCATGATCCGAAACTGAAGCATTATACTCATCAAATGGTAAGTACATTTGTACTTGCTTCCTTCCTCATTAGGTAAATATTACTTCCTCATTACTTCCTTCCCCCACCCTTGGTAACCATCATTGTATTTTCTATCTCCATAAATTTGACGGTTATAGATACCTTATCTAAGTGGAGTCATACAATATTTATTTATTTGATTTATTTCACTTAGTGTAGTTTTTAAGGTTCAACTGTGTTGTTATGTGTGCCAGAATTTCACTTCTTTTTAAGACTGAATGATAGATGCCCCATTATCGTTTTTACCACATTTTGTTTATTCATGCATATGTCAGTGGACATTTGGGTTGTTTCCATCTTATAGCTACGATGGATAATGTTGCTGTGAACATTGGTGCACAAATTTCTGTTTGTTTCTCTGCTTTCATTTCTTCTGAGTATGTACCTAGAAGTGGATTGCTGGATCATAAGGTAATTCTATGTTTAATTTTTTGAGGCACCTCTGTACTTTTTTCCATAGTGGCTGCACTATTTTATATTCCTACCAGTAATGCACAAGGGTTCCGATTTCTCCATATCCTTGCCAACACTTATCAATGTTCTGTATTTCTGTATAATAGCCATCCTACTGGCTATGGAGTGGCATCTCATTGTGATTTTGATTTGTATTTACCTAATGATAAGTTATATTTAACATGTTTTGATAGGCCTGTTGGCCGTTATTATATATTCTTTGGAGAAATCTCTATTCAGGTCCTTTACCCATTTAAATTTTTTGTCAGTTGAGTTTTATGAGTTCTTTATGTATTCTGGATATTATCGCTTATTAGATGTATGAGTTATAATTATGTCATCTATTCATAGGTTGTCTTTTCATTCTCTTGCCAGTATCTTCTGATGCACAGAAGTTTTTAATTTGACGAAGGTAGTTTTATCTTATTTTCTATCAGTTGTTGCCAAATCCAGTGTCATGAAGCTTTCCACCTGTTGAGTTTTATAGTTTTAGTGGTTACATTTAGGTCTTTCATCCATTTTGAGCTAATTTTTATATATGGTGTAAGGTAAGAGAACAACTTCATTCTTTTGCATGTGGATATCTAGTTTTCCCAGGACCATTTTACTATTAAGTAAACTTTTTATTGAACTATAAAATATTTAAAAATTAGGTGTAGCATAAGAATACAGCTAAATAGATTTTTATAAAGTGGACACATTATGAACACTAGCACCCAGATCAAGAAACAGAACATTACTGAAGGAGGACTTCATGGGGGTGGGGTGGGGGTGAAAAAAGGACTTTACTGCCTCCATTTTGACCTCAGACTTTCTAGTTGGGTTCTTTTTTCTATCTTCTCTCTCTCTCTCTCTCTCTCTCTCTCTCTCTCTCTGTTTTTTCGAGTGTTTTATTATTTATATTTGAGAGATAGAGAGACAGAGCATGAGTAGAGGAGGGTTGGAGAGAGAAGGAGACACGGAATCTGAAGCAGGCTCCAGGCTCTGAGCTGTCAGCACAGAGCCCATTGTGGGGCTCGAACTCATGAACTGCAAATCATCACCAGAGCCAAAGTTGGATGCTTAACTGACTGAGCCACCCAGGTGCCCCCCCCCCCAACCCCAGCTTGTCTCTTGACTCAAACAGAAGACCCTGAGGGCAAAGCATCCCCTGATGGAAAACTAAATTACCCCCTCAAGTAACAAGGACTGCCCTGAGTCAGCAAGACCCTGCCTGTGATTGACTTTCAAGATAGTCTGATCCCTTTGACCTTCACTCCCTACCTGCGTGTGCCCACCCACCTTTGTTCCACATTTTCCTTATATAAACCTGGAAGTATTTTCAGCACTTTGGAGATAGTCTTTGAGACACTAGTCTGCTGCCTTCCTGGTGTTGGCCTCACTGAAATAAATTATTTTCTTGTTCTACCCCCCCTCATTTCTCTCCCTTTGGATTCTGTCAGTGGTGGGTGGATGAACCTGGTCTGTTTAGAACCTTGGAGCCTGGTGCTCTTGCACCTCATGCCGGCTACATTACCAGGACCCCAGAAGCCTCCCCACTCTTGGCCCCTGCTAGTCACTCCCTACCGTGCTCCAGCTCACCAATGATGATTGCTCTCCATCAGTTTGTTTTGCCTGTTCTTGAGCTTATAGCAATCAGATCAGACAGTATGTATTCTTTTGTATCTGTTTGCTTTTGCTTAGTATATTGTCTGTGAGAGTCAATGATGTTATTTTATATATCAGTAGTTTTTAAAGCAAATTGGTGTAATGCTCTACGGTATGAATATGCCACAATTTATTTGTTAATTCTATAAATGGACATTTTGATTATTTCTAGTTTGGGATATTAGGAATAGTGCTGCTATAAACATTCTTGTACATGTCCTTGGATGAATATGTTCATTTCTGGTGGATCTATACCTAGGAGTGCGATTGCTGGGTCATAGGAGATGTGTACGTTCAGTCTTAGTAGTTACTTCCAGACGGTTTCCTAAATGGTTGTACTTATTTACATGCCTGCTAGTAGTGAATGAGAGTTCTAACTGCTCCACATCTTATCTACCACTTGGTGTTCTTTTATTGTTAATTTTAACCATTTTGGTGGCTGTATAGTGGTAGCACTTGGTGATTTTAATTTGAATTTTCCTGATGACTACTGAAGTTAAGCATCTTTTCACATGTTTACTGGCCATTTGTATGTCTTCTTTTGTGAAATGCTCGTTCAAAGCCTTTGGCTATTTTACTGATTGTTGGCTGTTATCTTACTGATTTGTAGGAATTCTTGATATTTTTTGGATGAGTGCTCAGTTTGACATATATTTTTCGATACCTCTTCTTGCTCTTGGGATTGCCTTTTCACTTTCTGAACGAGGCCTTTTAATGAACAGATATCTTTAATTTTAATGTAGTCTAGTGTATATACCTCTTTCCTTTATGGTTGGTCCATTTTCATGTACTTTTTAAAGAATCTTTGCCTAAAGTCATGAAGATATTTCCCATTATTTTTTTCCTAAAACCTTAATTATTTTACTTTAGCTACTTACCTAGATCTATAGTACATCTGGAATTCCTTCTGGTGTATGGGTCAAGTAGAGATCAAGATTCTTTTTATACCATATGGATATCCAGTGATCAAGGCCGTTCTTTCCCTATTGTACATCCTATTGCAATTGTTTACTTCAAATTGTGTCACCCTTGTCATAAATTGTGTCTGTTTCTAAACTCTCTGATCTATTCCACTAGTGCCTATTTATCTTTCTATTGATGTAAGCTGCCATATCTTACACTGTAGCTTTAGAATGTCTTGATATATGGTGATATAAGCCGTCTAGATTTGTTCTTATTCTTAGCTCTCTGTACTTTTACATAAATGTTAGGATCAGTTCATCAATTTCTTTTTAAGAAACGCTGCACACATATGGGGATTTCATTATATTGTATTGAATGTATAGATTGTTTTAGGGAAAATTGTTATCTTTTCAATACATAACTTTCCAGTCCATGTACAGTTGACTCTTGAACAATGCAAGGGATAGGTTCACCAGCCCCCCATGTAGTCGAAAATCCACAAAGAACTGTTGATTCTTCAAAAACATAACTACAAGTAGCCTACTGTTGACCAGAAGCCTTACCAATAAACAATTGATTAACATATTTTGTATGTTATCTGTATTACATACTGTATTCTTACAATAAAGCAAGCAAAAAGAAATGTTACTAAGAAAATAATAAGGAATACAATGGAATACTAGTTGGCAATGAGAGAGAATGAAATCATGCCATTTGCAGCAATGTGGATGGAACTGGAAAGAATTAATGTTAAATGAAATAAGTCAGTTAGAGAAAGACAGATATCATATGTTTTCACTCATATGTGGAACCTAACTTAACAGAAGATTATGGGGGAAAGGAAGGGGAAAAAATAGTTACAAACAGAGAGGGAGGGAGGCAAACCATAAGAGACTCTTAAATACAGAGAACAAACTGAGGGTTGATGGGGGGGTGAGGAGAAAGGAAAATGGGCGATGGGCATTGAGGAGGGCACTCGTTGGGATGAGCACTGGGTGCTGTATGTAAGTGATGAATCACAGGAAACTACCCCCAAACCAAGAGCACATGGTATACACTGCACGTTAGCTAACTTGACAATAAATTATATTAAAAAGAAAATTATAAGGAAGAGAAAACACATTTATAGGACTGTACTGTATTTACTAGAAAAATTCCAGGTATAAGCAGACCCACACAGTTCAAACATGTGTTGTTTGAAGGTCAGCTGTATGTGGTATATTTTTTCTTGAGTGTTTAAAAATTTATTTTCAATGATGTTTTATAGTTTCCAGTATAGAGATCTCATTCATCTTTTATTAGATTCAGTATTAGATTGTTAATATTAATTAATGCCACTGTAAGTGACATTTAAACATTTTCTTTAAAAATTTTTATTACACATTTATAGAAACAAAATCAGTTTGTTACCTTGACTTGTATCCAGTAATCTTGGTAAATTCACTTACTTATAGTAGTTAGTTGATTCTCTTAGATGTTTTGTCTTTGTAATTATGTTGTCTGCAAATAATGAGAGTTTTATTTTCTTCTTTTCCAGCCCTTATGCTTTTTATTTCTTTTTCTCGCATCATTACACTGATTAGGGTATCTAGGGTAATACTGACAGAAATGATAGTGGCCATCAGTCTTCTTTGTTCTATTAGGAGAGAAGCTTTCAGTAATTCACCATTAAGTATGCTTTTTTTTTTTTTAATTCAGTGTCTTTCTTTTTTTTTTCTTCAAGTAATTGGAGTGTAGTTGACACTGTGTATGATATTTAAGATTTATTGTAGATAGTGTTTGTCAGAATTAGACAGATACCTTATATTCCTACTTGGTAAGTTTCTTTTTTTCAATCATGAATTGATGTTGAATATGTCAGTTGCTTTTTTTTTTATGTTTTGAGATAATCATACAATTTTTTCTCCCTTTATAAAGAGGATTTTTGCATCTGTATTCATAAGTGCTTGGTCTATAATTTTCTTTTCTTGTAATGTCTTTGTTAGGTTTTGATACTATTGGTTTTTGTTTTTGTTATTGTTTGTTTGTTTGTTTTGCCTCAGAGAACAGATTGAGAAGATTAATTCTTTTCTATTCTTGGAAGAGTTTATGTGAACTTTGTGTTAATTTCTTTCTTAAATAATTAAAAGAATTTGCCAGTGAAGTTGTCTGTGCTTGGAGCTTCCTTTGTAAGCAGGTTTTTGTAAGAGATTCATTTTCTTTTATAGATAAAATGGTATTCAGATTTAAAATTTTTCTTTGATTTAGCTGAACATGTTTTTTTTTAAACAACTTGTTCTTCTTATTTAAATTGCCAAATTTATTAGTGAAAAGTTAATTGTGAAGTGTTTTATTAGATCATTAACACCTGTAAGCTTTGTAGCCATTTTCTCCTTATCCCCACCTAATGTTGTCAATTTATATTTTCTGGTTTTATTATTTTTCTTTGTTGGTCTTGCTATGCAGTTAACATTTTCATTAATCTTTCCAAAGAATAAACTTTTGGTTTTGTTGAGTTTTTCTGTCGTACATTTGATTTAGATTTTGCTGAGTTTTTCTCCTTTAAAATATTTTCCAGGGTGCCTGGAAAATAGGTTAAGCTCTTGATTTCAGCTCAGGTCATGATCTCAGTCATGGGATTGAGCCTTGTGTTAGGCTCTGCACTGAGCATGGAGCCTGCTTAAGATTCTCTCTTCTTCTCCCTCTGCTCCGCCCCAGCATGTGCCTGCCCTCTCTCTCTAAAAAAATAATAAAAACTTTTTTTCCTTCCTTCTGATTTTTTTGGGTTTGATTTTCTTTCCCTTTTCTAGTTTCTCAATAATTCGTTTAAGGCTATAATTTCATTCTAAGCACCCATTTTAGGTGTATCTCACAAATTCTAATATATCATATCTTAATTATCATTCAATTAAAAATATTTTCAAATTTCTGTTGTGATATATTCTTTACTCAATGGACTGTTTGAAGTGTACCATTCAATTCCAGGAAGTTGAGCATTTTCTCATGGAGTGTTATTCATTGCTTAATTCCACTGTGCTTAATTCCAGAGCATATATTCTGAATATTATGATTACTGAAGTTTGCTTTATACCTGAGCATATAGTTAGTTTTGGTAAATGTTCCATGTGCATTTGAAATGAATTTGTATATATTTTTTTGTTGGTGCAGTTTCTGTGTGTGGTCAGATTTGTTAATTGTATTATTTAGATCTAATTTAGACTTAATGATTTGATTTCTTGGAAGAATTGGGGTAGAATCTGTAGCTTGATGTCTTTCATCAGTTTTGTAACATTTTTGGCAGTTTTCTCTTCAAACATTGCTTTTTGCTTAGTTCTCTCACTCTTTTTCTTTTGGGGACCCCAATTACATTTTACATATTAAAAAAAAAATGTTTATTTATTTTGAGAAAGAGAGAGAGTGCACACGTGCATGCTCGCGCATGAGCAGGAGAGAGTTAGAAAAAGAGGGAGAGGGAGAATCCCAAGTAAAGGATTGGGCCACACATGGGGCCTAATCTTATGACCTTGAGATCACAACCTGAGCCAATATCAAGAGTTGGATGCTTAACTGACACCTGAGCCACCCAGGTGTCCCACATTTTACATCTTTACACTGTGTCCAGCATATATTTTCTGCTTTTTTTTATGTGTTTCCTATTCTTCCTTTCTTTTGTCCAGTTTGGATGTATTCTACTGATTTGTCATTCAGATTACTGCAGTGTGAATCTGCTATTAAACCCATCTGTCAGAATACTTCATATAGTTCTAGAATTTTCATTTGGTTCTTTTTATGTATTCTAAATACCTGGTGACATACTCTATATGTTTTCACATCTTTTCCTTAATTTTCTTGAACATAGTAATCATAGTTATTTTAAAATTCTTGGCTGTTAGCTTCAATATCTATATTGTCAATGGGTCTATTGTGGTTTTTAGTCATATTATTTCTTACTATGCATAGTAATTTTTGATTGAATGCCAAGCATTGTGTATAAAAAGTTATAGAGGGGCGCCTGGGTGGCTCAGTCGGTTGAGCGGCCGACTTCAGCTCAGGTCATGATCTCGCGGTCAGTGAGTTCGAGCCCCGCGTCGGGCTCTGTGCTGACAGCTCAGAGCCTGGAGCCTGTTTCAGATTCTGTGTCTCCCTCTCTCTGACCCTCCCCCGTTCATGCTCTGTCTCTCTCTGTCTCAAAAATAAATAAACGTTAAAAAAAAAAAATTAAAAAGTTATAGGGGCTCTAAATGTTACAAATTGCTATTATCTTATTCTAGAGAGGGTTTGCTTTTCTCTGCAAGGCAGAAAAATTGGAGATTGATCACCTTAATCTAGCTGAGTTGAGGTTGGGTCTCAGTTTCCATAAGTATCAGTCTGCCTCTGGATGATCCCTGTTCCTTAAGGACAACCCTCAAGGACTTTAACTGAGACTCTTTTGCATTTACTTCTTCTCCTTGTTGAGTCTTCAATTCTAATCTTTGTTTACAAGGTACAGTGAGACTTTAGAAAACTCTACATTACTTATAGATGCTTATGGCATAGTGTTTTCACTTTTCATCTTGTTACATATCAGAGTAAAATGGGCCATATATTTGAGGGCCTTCACGTCTCTGATTTTGACCCTGTATCCCTCACAAGATCACATAAGCTCCATCCTGGTCCTTCACATGTGCAAATATAACCAGGAAAGTGTTGATGAAGCTCAACACCTCAACTTTCTGAGATCTTTCTTTCTTTCTTTCTTTCTTTCTTTCTTTCTTTCTTCTGTCTTTTATCTTAGCCTTTCTAGTTCTCATTACTCTCATACCTCTCTGATGCTTTTATCAGTTTAGTATTTTATTGAGATTGTCCTGATGTTATTCAAGGAAGTATTGGTTTGCCATTAATCATTTAATTCTACTTGGATGTCCTCAATAAATATTTATTTGCAAAAATTAATGGTTTTTAGAAGCACATGACATCACAGATCTGACTTATGATTTTAATTTAAGCCTTTAACTACAAATTTGACTTAATAAGTGAGTGCTAAGTATTAGGAATTAAAGAATGACTACACATGGCCTTTGGAAGAATAATTCAAACTTTATAGGGGATTGTTAAGTCTTTTCATTAAAGTAAAGAAATGCATTATTTTTAGTTTGTAAACTATTGATTTTAGAGCAGTCACAAAACTCCAATAACCATATAATTAGTGTGCTGTGAGAGCATATTATTTTTATCTCTAAGACAGAAATTGATTTCTGAGAGGCTTGATACCTTAGAAAGACAGATTTTAGAGAGACAGAAGTAAAATCTTAATGGTTTAGGTGAGGTTTTAGTGCCAGCTTTTTTAGTGTTGTTGAAGTTATATTTTTCTGTCAGTGATTTTGACCATATATAAAAAGGGGACATTTCAGAAATAAATGAAATGATCTTATTTAACCCCAAGCACATATTTGGTAGAGCAAAGATATGAAGAAGATGTATGTCAGTAGAGAGTTAAATTACATGAGCAATATTAAAAGGAAATCAGCTCATATCTTCTTGGTAATCACACATCTCCTTACTCCAGAACAAACCATATCTTCCACAAACTGGACAGTACATTTGCTGTGTGTGACTGTTGTATGGAAACCACTGCATTTCATCTAGTATAAGACACTATTGATTGTAAGTTGCTTAATTATTTTAAGGGCCAGAAGTATGAAAAAGCAATGTCAATTAAACAGTTATATGATGTTTTCATATCACTAAGAATTTGTATTTTATTGAAAGAATCTTCTGTACTTAAACATGTATTTTTATTATTTATTATTCTTGTACAGTTCAAAAAGGAAAATATTAGTTTAGTAACTTGGATTGGGCTTTTCTAAACTTAATCACCTTCAGAGTCCAAGTCTACTGAATCACTGCGACTCAGTCATCATCACTAGGGTGTTTTCCCACATAGTATCATCCTCTGTGCCCTCAGGAATGCTAATGTTGAATCCTTTCTTAAAAGAGTGTTTCAGTATTATCTCTGGGATTTCTTTCAGGCTGTTGGCATACATTCTTTGCATTTTGATGGTATCATCAGATGGTTTATCTGACAGCAACAAAGACTTGTATTCTTTCTTCAAATGATCTGCAAGTGGTTTGTTGACCAAAGCATAAAAGGTTATAATTGTTCTCTCCAGCCCCCAGGAGGCATAGCCAGGTCTGTGAAGGGGAGTCAGGCAGTGATACTTACGTAAGAACTGCTACCTGGCTAGCAGCACTGTGAGACCATCCTGATTTCAGATTTGTTAAAATGTACAAGCTGTGTTTTGTTATTAGTCAAATATGGTGTATGTTGGCATATGTTATGGCCACTTAATATCTGACTACTGTATACATGATGTGTTTTCTGTTTCTGACCACAGATATACATGTCTTTATGCAGACAGTATGGAGAGAAATGATGAGTTTAGAACACTGCTTGACATTAATATTTGATATTTGGGGGTTATGGGAGGATCATTTTAACATTATTGAGCGACTAGGAACATAAAGAGGCACAAGAGACTCTGAAAGTGGATGACAGAAAAAAGATGTGTTGTTTCGATTGATTTGCCTGGGAGATTTTTGTAGTCTCATATAACTGGAGTTATGCTCAAAGTTACATAAACACATGTGAGCATCACTCCCCACTCCATCTTAGTCCTTCCCTTACATGCTACTGTCTTATTCATAAACAGTTAGGTGCTTTGTTGGTTTGGTGCACCAGAATCTCACCTACTATTGCTTCTACGTCTTCCAGAACCCAATCGTTATTATTATTGATTTCTACTCTTTTAAGGCTTTTATTTTGTGCCATATCTTAATTTCCCTAAAATTGTAAATGTCATAGTTTTTAAATTTTAGATAATTGAGAACCATTTGTTTTGAAATTATTGTTTATAATTTTGTGAGGTCTTTCGAGGTGGCTGGAAGAGCACAAGACATTGCAAAATGAAAATTGGATCCACAGAGTATGATATGCTTAATGAGTTAGAGTAATGTTGGGATTACAATCCAAATCTTTTTCAGTGTTTTAAATTGGGGAACTATTTAGAGAGCAGCTGTCCTCTCGGTGTTGCTGCAGTCACTGCTGCTTCTTTGCTTCTAAAATTTTTATTAGCCTGGACTATTTCACTTGCAAATGACAGAAATCCAATTCAAATTGGCTTAAGCAGAAAAGGGAAATTATTAGCTCATAAAACTCAGAAGCCCTGGTGTGTCTTTGGATCAGGTATGGCTGGATCCGGGGATTTATCCCTCCCAACATCTGGTTCTGCCTCCCTCCTTGTTGCTCTCATTGAAGCTGTCTTTTACTTGGTGGCCTCTGCAGCTCCAGACTTAGCTTCTACTAATTTATAATCTCAGAAGAAAGGTTCTTTTGCCCAGTATTTCCAATTGGAGTCCTAGAATGAGATCTCTTTGGTCTTTCTTAGTTTACGTATCTATTTCTGAAGCACTTACTATGGCCCAGAGAATGAATTTTATTGAGTTGGCCCTTTTTTTAACCTTCCTGGGTTACCTGCCTACTTTGGAACTATGTGGACTCAGCATGAGGCTTCTCAAAGTAAAAGTCAAGTAGCTGGACAAAGAAACAGGATGGTGAACTAGCCAAACCAATGGATTCTCTTTACTGGCAGTATTGAGCAGAAGCCCAGTGGTCTACAGCACATGTAAACTACTTGGCTTCTCTGAACAAGAGGGGAAAGTAAGAACTAAGCTAGTGAATCTGGAACTAAATCCAGGGAAATAGATCCCCAACCTCAGCTCTGACTCTCAGTCTTGTAGGGTAATATTACTTCCCTACTTCAAAATTATGTCAATCAAGTCTGAAGAGGGAGAAGATGATGACACACTAGGGAGGCAGAATGTCAAGGTTGGAAGGGTCCTTCCCTGGGAATCAGAGTTGCAGGTGCTACTTTCAGCTCTGAGAACTTGGGCCAGGGTTTTTTTCCTGCCGTGTGACCTCTGGAGGATAGAGATGGTGCTTGACTTTGCCTTTTGAACATTTTGACTCTTTACATTTTTCTTCTAGATACTATAAATCTCTCCTTCTAGATCTGTTATATGTATGTTGGGGCCTCTTAAGTTCTCCTTATATCTGTTCTCTTTAATAATTTTTCATACCTGTTCTTCTTGTGCTTTATTTTGGGTAATTGTTTTAGCTTTGGATTCCAGTTTACCAGTTTTCAGTTCTAAAAAGTATACTTATTTGGCATAGTTTTCATACCATATTATGCATTTCATTTCTATATTTTCTATTTGTTTTTGAAATCTGCTTTTTTTTTCTTTTGAGAGCGTGAGGAATGGAGGGGCAGAGGGCAAGAGAAAGGAGAATTGCAGGCAGCATGCCACTCAGCTCTCACTCTCTCAAAAAAATTTTTGAACAATGTTCTGTTCTTGTCTTAAGGAGTCAGTATTATCATTTATTTCTTCAAGAGCCTATATATTCTTATATTTAAGTCCTTCTAGTCTTTTTCTATTATGAAGACATCCAAAGTGTTAATTCTTTGTTGCTTTTGCTGACTCTGGTGGGTTTCCTTGTGTGTTCTGTGGTTTTAGTCTGTGTGTTTTATCTTCAGGGGTAGTTTCATATGAGTTCTGAGAGTGTCCTGGGTGGTTGAGATGTTGCTGTGGGGCAGTCTTACTATCACTGAGCTTTCTTGATAGGGAGAATTGGAGCCCTGTACATGTGTGTGGTACAGGATTGTGTTTCTGATTTCTTGGTGATTATTTTTCCACCAATGTGTTAGTGAAGGCGACCCTTTCCTTAAAACCATGCTTGCAGCTTATGGTTTCATTTCCTATCCCCAGGTGGGAATACAAATAAAAGCTCCTAATTTGTATATCTGATTTAGTTTCCTCAGTTTTATCTTTGTTTTTGGCATCTGAAGATTTCTGTCTTTTAAGCAGTCTAGAGCTCAGCTGTGTGATACAAATATTTTTGTTATATTTCTCCAATATATTCTTTCCCCCGCACCTACTGTATTTCCCATCTTGACCAGAAGTCATTTCTGTAGCCCCTACTGTATTGTCTTTCACATAGTGGAAATCACACACACACACACACACACACACACACACTTTTTTAAATTTATGTTTATGCTTAGTAACTGCAAAAGGTTTTTCTAGTTAGAAGAATTACAAGGCTGAGAAAAAACTAGAACTGCTGCATAGAAAGGAAGAAACTTGCCATAATGTTATAATAAAATGTTTGTAATACGTACAAGTTTTAAAAACATGTTCAAAATATATGCATACTGTGAAAGGCAGGATACTGACACTCAAATATGTCCATATCCTAATCCCTAAAATAGGTCTGAATATGTATGGTATAAGGCAAGCAGGGGGAGTCAAGGTTGTAGGTGAAATTAAGATTGGTAATCAGTCAACCTTAAGATAGGGAAATTATCCTGGATTATTCTAATGTGACCCATATGATTACACGGGTCCTTTAAATGTGGAAGAGGGAAGCCAGAAGAATCAGTGTCAGGGTGATGTGTTGTGAGAATGACTTGACTGGTCATTTGGCTTTAAAGGTGGAAGAAGTGGTTTCAGGCCAGGGAATGTGGGTAGCCTCTAGAAGTTGGAAAAGGCAAGAAAATGGATTCTCCCCTCCAGAAAGGAATGTAGGCCTTATTGACACCATGACTTTAGCCAAGTGAGACCCATTTAGGACTTTTGACCTCCATATATAATATATATGTATAATAAATTTGAGTAGTTTTAAGCAATCAAGTTAGTGGTAATTTGTTACAGTATCAATAGGAAGGTAATGCACATTCTGTGTGACCCAGTAATTCCACTCCTAGCAGAAATGTGCTGAATGGACATTGCAGCGGGAAAAATGTAGTAGAATGTCAGATAGCAGTATTTGTAATACCTCACACCTGGAAATGACCCAAACACTCACCAGACACAAAGCAGATAAGTATGTTATGACACACTCTGCAAGGCTCTATAACAATAAGAGTGAACTATTTACATGTATATGTAGCAGTATGGATGATTATCACAGTCATGTGTCAGCAAAAGAAACAGACACAAAAACAGCGTGTACTGTGTAAGTCCTTTATATAGTGTATAAAAAGATACAGAAGTTATCTATTGTGTTAGAAGTTGGGATAGCTATCAAGATTATCTTTGATGGAGATACATTTATATATACTTCACTTTTACTTTCTTTTCTCTTTTAAAGATTTTATTTTTAAGTAATCTCTACACTCAACATGGGGCTCAAACTTAAAACCCCAAGATCAAGAGTCACATGCTCCAACTGAGCCAGGCAGGCACCCCTTTTATGCATTTTTTTTCTGTATGTATGTTACACTTCCATTAAGAACAGAACATGTCCCGGTCATTGTGTCATTTTCCGTAAGAGTGGAAGTGTGGATGACTCTATTCAGTGTGGATGAGGATCCATCTCATTGCCAGTGAGCTGAGCAGTCAGGTCGAGAACTTGTGATTGGATGAGTTTTCTGCTACCCTGGTCTGACTTCTTCCAAGTCATTGTATCAAAGAAATAGAGAAAGGGAAAGTTTCTGTAGTACTCGTTTGTGATTTGCCTGATGAAAATTCTGATGAATAGAATTCAGATACCTAATGCATTCTTGTAAAGCTTGTATCAGACACATGCTCTTGTAACACAGTTCGATTTTTATTTCTGCAAATAATGTATTCTCATGTCATTTAATGTGGCATTTTAGGCAGCAGTACCTGTTATGATTCAAGTGCCATTGTATTAGAGATACTCCTGGAAGGAGATTTATTTGAATGTGCCTAGTGGTGTGATATTAGGAAAATTTAATTTGGGCAAGGCTTCATAGTGGCATTTGTTGGAAAATCTGTTTTAATGAGTATAGTCTGTCCTCCTCAATAAGGTATGAAGTGGTCTGTCTAGCTCTGCTGTCAGTAGCCACATGAGCTTAGGCAAGTAATGTATGTACACATTTTGCCATTATCTCACGATAAAAAATGTATGCTAATATTACAGCTGTGTGTTAAACACATGCGTTGTCTCCGTGTTGTGGCTAAATGCAGCAACAATATGTTTTCAGAAATGGGGTCATTAGTTAAGGTATGACATTTTGCACTTAGACCAGTTCAAGCTTTGCCCGGCCCGGCTTGTCAGCTGGGGCTTGTTAATGCCAAAAGGGCTGTTGAGAGGCTGCCACCGCATGCCTGGCACATAGAAGAATCTTCCTTAATAACTACTGGTTGCAGGGATGATTATATTTGTGATTTGTTATGTGTCCTGGTTGTAGTTTAAGATTCTGAGCGAATACTTGATACTGAGCGAGGATAGAACTTCATTACTTGATGATAATATTCATGAGCAAGTGAAACCCTTATAGAAATAAATATGAAGATCTAACATTCCTCCTGTAAAACTACCCTGAATGTTGAATTTTCTTCATAAATATTCCAAATATGCAGTGAAGTACAGAGAATAATAAAATGAACAACTCTGTGCTGGCCATCTAGATTGAAAAATTTCAATATTTTGACCTATTAACTTCTATTTTTTAAAAGCAATGAAACCATTGTAATTACAGTTGCAGTCTCCTTTCCCCAGACCTACTTATTTCCACCCCTACTGAGATGGGACTACTAAGCTGCAGTTTTGTATCATCCTCAGTCATGTTCTTATATTTTGAATGGACATCTATGTATCCATAAGCAGACATTACATAGATGGTCTGTGATATGTACATTATCCTTCAACTTGATCTTTTTGTTCAAATGTATTTTAGAGATTTATCTGTGATGGGATATATGTCATTCTAGCTCATGTATTTTTAAAATGCTCTTTAGTATTCCCTTAAAAATTATTTTAGAGAGAGAGCATGAGTGGGGGAGAGGAGCAGAGGAGGAGAAAGAGAGAATCTTCAGCATGGAGCCCAGCATGAGACTTGATCCCACGATGCTGAGACCATGACCTAAGCCGAAATTAAGAGTCAAACTCTCAACCAACTGAGCCACCCAGGTGTCCCCCTTTTAAATATATTACAATGTATTCATTTTTCCCTGTTTTGGGGTATTTAGAGTATTACCAAATTTTTCTTATTTCAGACAATGCTACAATAAAAGCATGTTCTTTTGCACCTGTACTAGAGTTTTTCTGTGTTTCTAGAAACATCTGGATCTAGTTGGTAGTATACCAGTTTACACTTAAGCAATATGTGAAAGTTCCTGCTGCTTCACTTTCTCTCCAAGTCCTTGCCAGTCATATTCATGGGTGTAAGAGGATATTTATTTTTAATATGCATTTCTTTGTTTCTATCTGATCCTGCTGTGGGACATTAAATCTCTGAGTCCTGAATATTCTTCCAGTAAATAACCTTTTTGCTTAGGAGAACCAGATTCAGTTTCTCTGACTTGTGATTTTTCACCCCCATTTTTGACCTGCTGAGAATTTACTTGGTGGAACTAGAAATTCTGGAGTTCAGTTTATGCCCTGGGTCTGGCAAGCAGCACGGAGGAAGCTAATGCCCTTGGTTCAGTTACAGACTCTTATTTCTTTGAGAATAGCATGGTCTAATGAAGGCAGGTAGGAGTGACACATGCTCCTGGCCTATGTGCCTCTTGCTGTCTGCACATAGTACATGCTTAGAAAAGGTCTAGTGAGATATTTGTTTCCAAATATAAGAGCAAAAGGTAGTGAGTCTTGGTGAAAAAGGGATTTAAAAACAAGAAAAATGGACTGTTCAGTTAGAAGAAAATGCTATGTCCATTCTTTTACCTCTGTAAGCTTTTCTTTTATTATCTTGGATCACTAGATTACACCATTTCAAATGATTAAAAAATACTTTGCCATTTTATATATACACAACGATATATTTCAATTGTCAGTTATGAAGCACAATAGAAAAAAGTAGACCTATGAAGCCAATATCCAGCTTAAGAATGAAAAGATTATAGTACTGTTAATTTTCCTCTCCAAACTACTCTGCTGCATTTTATGTTTATCATTTCCTTGCTTCTTCAAAATAATTTGCCACATAAGAATGTATCTCTAAGGCACATATTGAGTGCTTTTGCTTGGTTTGTGTTTTAAAAATGTATGCTGCAGTCTTCTGGTTTGCTTTGTTTATCCAACGTTATTGCTAATTATGTTCTTGCATATGTAGTTGCAGCTGATTCATTTTCACTGTGTAATGTTATATTGTGTGAATATAACACAAGCTACTTTTTTCAGATTCTTACCGATATATATTTGGATTGTTTCCAGTCTCTCCTCCCTCCCCCCCCCCTCTCCTCCCCCCCCCGCCGGCCACCCCCCCCACCCCTCCCACACCCCCCTATTCTCCCCCTCC
>NW_026057586.1:55662179-55802661 GCF_023721935.1 Panthera uncia | reverse complement strand
TTTTTTTTTGTAAAATATACAAATTCTATTTTTTTTATTTTTTTCCCCTATATCTTTGTTTTTTTTTCTCTCCCCCCCCCCCCCCCCCCCCCCCCCCCCCCGTTAATATAAACTTGTCTCCTAATGGAGTACAATTGCTACAGTCCTGGGGTCATGGGATTTGCTGGAACCTCTTCAGCTTTCAAGTTTATGATGCTAAATTGTTTTTTGGTGGTTAATCTTCTGCCAGCAGAGCATGAGAGTTCCCATTGCTCCTCAACCTTGCCAACATCTGATATTATCCGAGTTTTAAGTTTTTGCCACTCTAATGGCCATGAATTGGTATCTCATTGTGGTTTTATTCTTAATTTTTCTGATTACTAACCAGGCTGAGCAACTTTTCTAAAATTTCTTCGTGAAGTGCTTATTCATGGCTTTGCACCTTTCTCCCCTCTATGGATTGTTATATCTGTCTGCTATTGCTACCAAAGCTACTGCATCTTAAGATCTTAATAGATCTTTGGCTGATTTGTGACTGGGTTTGCCTGAGAAGCTTAACTTTTTATTATTTTTTAGTGTTTACTTATTTATTTATATTTTTTTGAGAGAGAGAGAGTGCACACATATGAGGGCGCAAATGGGGAAGGGGCAAAGAGAGAAGGGGAGAGAAGATCTGAAGCAGGCTCTGTGCTGACAGCAGAAAGCCTGATGTGGGGCTTGAATTCACAAACCATGAGATCATGACCTGGACCAAAGTCAGATGCTTAACCAACTGAGCCACCCAGGCACCCCTCCTGGGTAGTTTATAAAAGACTTCAGGCCAGTGGTATGCTGGGTGTGGCTACAAGTTGGTAAGGTTCAGGTGTGCTACCTTTATTCATTGTGGGGCTCACTCTGAAGGATGAAAGGCTAACTGAGGCATACCCTTTTAATGATGTATAGTTGCAATGTAGTAAAGTCAACACAAATTGCACCAGCACATTTTAAGTCCCAGCTAACATTGCATCTCCCATTGGCCAAACAAGTCATAGGCAAGCCTAAATTGAGTGTATTTGGTTCAAATGGAGCCATGGCAAGAGTGAGGATGTCTCATTCTGTAGAGGAGGTCAAGAATTTAAACTGAGGAAAGTGAAGGTATGGAAAAATACATTTTATATAAATGGAAACCAAAAGAAATCAGCGTAGCTGCTATAGCTATAGCTAAGAGAGGTGGGTATACTTGTATCAGACAAAATATAATTTAAGTAAAAAACTGTCACAAGAGACAAAGAAGAACATTATATAATGATCAAAAGGTCAGTCCACCAAGAAGGTATCACAGTTATAAACATATATGTACTTAACATCAGAGCACTTAAGTATGTCAAGGAAACATTGACAGAACTGAAGGAGAAATAGACAGCAGTAACTCTAACAGTAGAAGACTTCAATACCCCACTTTCTGTAATGGATACAAAATCCACAGAGGATCAATAATGACACAGAGGACTTGAATAATATTGTAGAGCAAATGGACCAAACAAATACAGAGCATTCCACTCAATATCAGCAGAATACATTTTCTTCTCAAGCACACACAGAAATTTCTCCAGGATAGGTAATATTTTAGGTCACAAAACAAGTCTTAACAAATTTAGAATGATTGAAATCATACCAAGAATCTTTACTGATCACAGTGGAGTAAAGGTAGAGATCAGTAGCAGAAGGAACACTGGAAAATTCACACAAATATGTGAAATTAAACAAACACTCGAACAACCAATGGGTTAAAGAAGAAATCAAAAAGGAAATTAGAAAATACTTTGAGACAAATGAAAACAAAAATACAACATAATGCAACTTATGGCATACAACAAAAGTAATACTAAGATGAAAGTTTATTGTGATAAGTGAATACATTAAAAAAAAAAAGATCTCAAATAAGCAAGCTAACTTTACACCGTAAGAAGCTAGAAAAAGAAGAATAAACTAAACCCACAATTACCAGAATAAAGACAATAACAGTTTAGGACAGAAATAAATGAGATAGAAAATAGAAAATAAAAGAAAACCAATGAAACTAAGAATTGAGTTTTTGAAAACATAAAATTGAAAAATCTTTAAACCAATTAGGAAACAAGGAGAAAACTCAAAATCATATATGAGAGAAGGGATATTACAACAGATGCTACAGTGGTAAAAAGGATCAACAATTCTATACCAACAAACTGGATAACCCAGAAGAAATGGATAATTTTTTAGATACATACAATCTACCAAGACTAAATCATGAATAAATAGAAACTCTGAATAGATCTGTAACTTCTATGGAAGTTGAATCAGTAATAAAAAACTTCCAAGATAGAAAAGCTGAGGACCAGATGTCTTCATTGGTGAATTCTACCAAACATTTGAATAAGAATTAATGGGGCACCTGGGTAGCTCAGTAGGTTGAGCATCCAACTTTGGCTCAGGTCACGATCTTGAGGTCCGTGAGTTTGAGCCCCCCATGGGGCTCTGTGCTGACAGCTCAGAGCCTGTAGCCTGCTTCCAATTCTGTGTCTCTCTTTCTCTGCCTCTCCCCCACTCACTCTCTCTCTCTCTCTCTCACTCTCTCTCAAAAATAAACATTAAAAGAAAATAATTGATGCCATTTCTTCTCCAACTCTTCTAAAAAATTGAAAAGAGAATACTTTTAAATTCATTTTATGAGGCTGACATTACCCCAATACCAAAGCTAGACAAAGATACCACAAGAAAGGAAAACTGTAGGCCAGCATCCTGGACGAATATAGATGGAGAAAATCTTCAACAAAATATAGGCAATCAGGATCAAACAACACATTAAAAGGAGCATAAACCATGACCAAATGGGATTTATCTTTGGGATAAAAGGATGGCTCAACATACAAAATCAATTAATGTGATTACTACATTAATGAAATAAATCACATAATCATTTTATTAGATGCAGAAAAAACATTTGATAGAATTCAAAAACTCTTCCATGACAAAAACTCTCAGTAAACTAGGGATAGAAAGAAAGTACCTCAGCATAGTAAAGGTCATATATGAAAAGCTCACAGCTGGCATTATATTTCCTCTGATAATCAAGTTTTCACATATACCTTTCTTTTTGGAGGCTCTCTCATCTTTTTTGTTGGTCTGTTTGCATATCTCTGCACAAGTATCATACTGCCTTAGTAACTATATCCATTTATCAATTGATGGGCTTTGAGTTGTGTCCACTTTTTGGCTGTAATGAATAATGCTGCTATGAACATTTGTGCACAAGTTTTTGTACAGATGTGTGTTTTCTTTCCTCTTGGGTGCATGTCTAGGAGTGGAATTGCTGGTACACACTGTTTAACATTTTGAGGAGCTACCAAACTATTTTCCATCCTACCAAACTGTTTTCCAAAATGACTGCACCATTTTACATTCTACGAGCAATATGAGACGTCTCTGATTTTCCCATATCCTTCTTACTGTCTGACTTTTTGATTATAGCTATCTTATAGTGGGTGTGAAATGGTATCTTGTGTTTTTTATTTCTGTTTCCCTAATGATTAATGATGTTGAATATCCTCTTTTCACGTCCTTATTGTCTATTTGTACATCTTTTTTTTTTTTTTTTTTTTTAGAGAAATGTTTGCTTAAATCCTTTGCCTGTTTGGGGGAGGGGTTCTTATTAATAGTTAAACTTCTTTTTACATTCTGAATACAGGTCTTTAAGATATATTATTTGCACTTATCTCACCACCCCCACCCCATTCTGTGTGCTGTCCTTTCACTTTCTTGATGGTATCATTTGCAGCCCAAAAGGTTTTACTTTTGATTTAGTCCACCTTACCTATTTTTCTTTTGTCACTTGTACTTTTTGGTGTCATATCTAAGGAACCATTTCCTAATCCAAGGGCATGTATTTTCTTTCCTGTATTTCCTTCCTGTATTTTCTTTCAAGAGTTTTGTAGTTTTAGTTCTTACATTTAAGTCTGTGGCCCACTTTGAATTAATATCTGTATTATGGTGTGAGGGAGGGATCCAGCTTCATTCTTTTGCATGTGAATGTCTACCTGTCCCAACACCATTTGTTGAAAAGACTATTTTTTCCCCTAGCAAATTGTCTTGACACCTTTGTTGAAAATTAAGTAGACATAGATGTATGGGTTTATTTCTAGAATATCGGTCTATTTAATTGGTCTGTATGTCTGTCTTTATGCCAGTGCCACACTGTCTTGATTATTGCAACTTGTAATAAGTTTTGAAACCAGGAAGTACGAGTTCTCCAACTTGCTACTTCTTTCTCATGATTGTTTTGGCTGTTCTGTGTGGGTTTGTGTGTGTGTGTGTGTGTGTTTCGTTTTGTTTTTTTTGCATTTACATTTGAATTTTAGGCTCCCACCTGGGATTTTGATAGAGATTGCATTGAATCTATGGATTAATTTGGATAATATTGCTATCTTAAAATTAGTAAATCTTCGAATATATGAACAAGGAATATCTTTCCATTTATTTTTTTTCATTTATTTCTTTTTATGGTGTTTTGTAGTTTTCAGTCTGTAAGTCTTGCACTTCTTTATTAAATTTATACTTATTTTATTGATCTTATTGTGAATGCAGTTATTTTAATTTATTCTTGGTTTATTAATTTCATTTGTATATAAATGCAAATAATTTGTATATGAACTGGTTTCATAATTTGCATATGATATGTATTAAGCCTAATAGCTTTTTAGTTGATTGCTTAGGATTTTTTTTTTTTTTTTACATACTAGACCATGTCATTGTAAACAGAGACAGTTTTCATTCTTCCTTTCCTATTGGGTGCTTTTTTTTTTCTTTTTCTTGCCTAGTTGCCCTGACTGGA
This sequence comes from Panthera uncia, assembly GCF_023721935.1. Taxonomy (NCBI): domain Eukaryota; kingdom Metazoa; phylum Chordata; class Mammalia; order Carnivora; family Felidae; genus Panthera; species Panthera uncia. The sequence continues at coordinate 55,797,833 of NW_026057586.1, read as the reverse complement.
ATCTCTAGCACATTGTTAAATAGAAATGAGATATGAGATATTTTTGTCTTGTTTGTGATCTTGGAAGGAAAGCTTTCAGTCTTTCACCACTGAGTGTGATGTCAGGTGTAGGTGTTTGATAAACTCTTTATCAGCTTTAGGAAATTCCTCATATTCCTATCTTGATGAGTGCATTTTTTTAAAACATGAAAGAGTCTAACTTTTGTCAAAAGCTTTTTCTGTGTTTATTGATATGCCTGTGGTTTTTGTCCTTCATTCTCTTAATGTGGTATAATACTGATTTATATCAGTACTGATTTTACAAAAATCAAAAGGATTATAAGAGAATACAGTTGACCCTTGATTTTCTAATATTAAATTAACCTTCCATTACTGGTCATGTTGCGTAATTCTTTTATATGTTGCCGGATTCAGTTTGCTAGTATTCTGTTGAAGACTATTGAATCTGTGTCCATAGGGATATTGGTCTATAGGTTTATTTTCTTGTGTTATCATTGTCTGGTTTTGAAATCGAGGCAGTACTGGTTTGTCTCACAGGATGAGTTGGAAGTAATGCTTCATCTCTTCTTTTTGGAGAAAAGTTTGTAAAGGATTGGTATTATTCTTCAAATATTCAATGTAGATCATCTGGGCATGGGCTTTTCTTTTGGAAAGTCTTAAAATTGCTACTTTTATCTCTTTACTTATAGATGTACTCCGCTTTCTATTTCTTCTTGAGTCGTTTTCAGTAATTTATGTATTTTTAGAAATTTCATGTTATCTAATTTGCACACAGTTTTTGTGGAACAGTTGACCCTTGAACAACATAGGTTTGAAATGCGTGGGTCTACTGTACAAGAATTTTCTTGATAAATACAGTATGGTACTCTTAATGTATTTTCTATTCCTTATGATTTTCTTAACAGCATTTTTTTCTTTAGCTGTGAGAATACAGTATATAATACATGTAACATACAAACTGTGTATTAATCAACTGTTTATGTTATCAGTAAGGCTTTGGTCAACAGTAGGCTATTAGTAGTTAAGTTTTTAAGGAGTCAAAAGTATGAGTAGATTTTTGATTGCACAGGGTGTCAGTGTCCCTAACCCCTATTTTGTTCAAGGGTCAATTGTATTCCCTTAGAATCCTTTTGATTTTTGTAAAGTCAGTACTGATATAACCTCTTTCATTCTGGTTTTAGTAATTTGAATCTTCTCTTTTTTCTTGGTCTGGCTTAAAGTATGTCATGTTTGGTTATCTTGTTGACTATACTTTAAATTGCCAAGGTTTTAAGCTTTTTTCATATCCATATCTTTTAGTTTTACCTACTTGTGTTACTGTTCATCATTTCTTGTTCATTTCTTAGGCCTGTTTTTACTTCATTTATCATTTTGAGTATCCTAAACTGATTTATTTAAAAATATTTATCAATATTTTCCATAATTTAAATTTTATCAGGATGAATTCTTCCCTCCAGTGGCTGATTTTATGGTCTTTCTTAGTATTTGATTTCTTTTTGTGTTTTTGAATTTTGATTTTCAGATGCACTTTGAGTGGGAGGATTTTTTTTTCTCATTCTACACATACCTACTTTCTCCTGGATTTTTAGTGTTTGTGGTTGCCTGTGCCTGGCTCCCTGCAGCCCACTTCCTGGTCAGGAGTAGCATTTGTTCTTCCTGCCTTCTTAGACTCAAAGTTATAGCCCATCCTTCCAGGCATTTGTCTCGGAAGTTCCATTTGGCTCCCATTCACCAATGGTGGAGCCTCCTTCCACCTCTTGGCTTCTGAGGATAAACCTGGCTATAGCACCCATCTTTTATTGACCACTGGCTTCCTAACTTCCTCTGCCTTTCTCTTGCTCTGAAGCCTGATAGCTTTAAGACTTGCCACTCTGTTTCTGATTTGTGGTATGTTGACAGAGAGGGTTATTTGGTGTATATTTTAATGGCTTTGTTCTTGGTTTAGGCCAAAGGAGCATTTCCTCATCTGTAAAGTATGAGTGATAATGGTACATATGTCCTTGGGTTGTCATAAGTATTAATTGAAAGTCTGTATGTAGAGGGGTTGTGGCTATGCCAAGAATATATGGGTACACAGGTAATGTTAACTGCTAATACAATTAAGAGAGGGCAAAAATTCACACAGAAATTGTCAAAATGCACTTAGTTGTAGTTATTTATTAATTTATTCAAACACCAACTACTATGTATTATTATTGACACTGAGTATCAATGGTTACATTTTAGCCTGGTAATATCTTTGAAATAGTGGCAAATCAATACAATAATCAGATATTTGAATTCGATATTTTGGTGCTAAATTCACTTTGAATTCTATGCAGCATCGTAGAAGCAGGTGAAATGTTCTTCCACAGTGCGTTTTCTAATCATTGTTAAACATACTCTCTCTCCTGTGAACATCATATGAATTAACCATTTATGACTCTTATTTTTTGTTATTTTGTGTATATTTTTTATCCATACAGTGACCATATGATTTACTGTCTAAACTGAAACATTTTGGGGAGTGGAAGGTGGTAGTGCTAATAATTATACCAGGATGGCATGAGACAGAACTATCCTGGGTTATGAACAATAGGGCTACCTTCATTATCACCTTTCTGAAATGTCTTAGGAATCATCCTTATATTCTGCAAAGTATCTATGACTGTCTTGATGATAACAGGTGATCAATAAGTATTTTGTGTAAGAATTACCAAATAGCAAGTGGATATAAGCAGGCAGTACATTATTTTTGTTATTTACAGACTTAAAATTTGAAGTATTAAAATTGTTTACATTTTTTATAAATAATAATCTTAATTTGTCTGCTTAATTAGGAGGTCAGTAACACAAGTGTTAGGCAGTATGCAAGATGAAAATTCCACAACAGAGAAGGAAAATCAAACTGATTCAGAGGATTAATTTGAAAATCAGTGCACTATTTCCAGAGTTTCTATCGAAATACAAATCATTTACATTATTATCTGTCCTGCTTTAAAATACTATTTAGAAGTGTCTTTAATTAAAATCACTTAAAAATGTTTTCTATTATAGCTAGTGCTTGGGTATAGTTACAGAGCCAAAGTACCCTGGGGTGCAGTGCCACCTAGTCATTATTCACCTTCATTTCCCCTGGATGATATTTCTTTAATGTGTTTTAGAATATGATGCTATTCTTCCTTGGCTCTAATTTTTCTTTTTTTAATTTCTTCAAAACTCGGGAAGGAGCCACGTGACTGATGTGACATTTGGGGCTTTCTGGGAGTAGGCCATGTATTAGGACAATCAGAATAATCCATGTATTTTGATACTGTGCCAAGGATGTCAGGTTAAGTTTATATCAAAAGAAGTGTTCTATTTTGTTGGTAGAATATATCTTGTGGTTTGACATTTGAAGGGGTTATATAAAACCTTCCTGTCGCCCTTTCTGTGTCATGCTATCTTCTATCTGTCCATCTACCTATCTGCATATCATCCGTCTCCTTTGTGTTGCATTTGATGAAGAATTATATTTAATTCCTTTTTTGTCTGGCAGCAAAATCTTATATGGGCTGTTGGGTATATTTTGTATTTTTGTTTCATTATCTAAAGGAAATCCAATTGTTACTAAATTGTATTTTGAAACTTTTCAGTGGAAAAAAATTCATCTTTTTTCTCTAATACATAATATGAATTCAGGCTTTCTTTTTTTTTTTTTTTTTAACAAACCAGAGTTATTGATAATTACTAGGGATTAGCAAAACAGATCACTTTGATGGCAGGAGAAAAGCCTTAGTGGCCAGATGATTTCAGTTTGACAAGCCATGGGGTGTTATTAGTTATGAAATGCAAGCTAGCCTTGGCAGTGCTTATGTCTTGTGCAATAATACTTTGCTAAAGGCATCAAGTCTAAGCTGTTCATTTGCATAGATGTTCAGAGTATTACTGGGAGCTAGGCATGATAAATTTTATTTATATCCTACAAAATGAATGTAATATTATTGAATTTATTATGTAAGTGCCTATCTTAAGGACATAAATATCAAATGGCTAGAAGGAAATGGATATGAGCAAAAATTTTTTTTTTTAATATATGAAAGAAAAAGAGAAAGGAGTTGTTAAGTTAGAGAACTACACTTATCTAGGCATATAGCACGATAAAAGGGGTGGTGTAGGGATCAAGAACTAATAACACTAACTTAAGGTGTTTGAGGCTTCTCTGTAATTCAGAGATGCACTTAATGCAGTTAAGGGCCCCAAACCCATCCTGAAAGTCCATTGTGATCCAGGTACTATCTAGACAATAGAAAAATAAGGATCAGTAATTTAGAATCTTTGTCATAAGGAAGCTTAGAGCCACATAAGGGGAGACATATCTATAAATAAAAAAAATATATAGTATAAGGTGTTGAAGAATGTGACAAAGATAAGAACAAGACAATGGATTTTAAGTAAGACACACCTGGTCCACTGGGAGCAGGAGGTAGGCAAGGAAGACTTTTCTCAAGAATATGAAGTCTCTTTGAGTTGAGTAATAAAGAATGATTAAGAATTAGAGATTGAAAAAGGAGAGGCAGATAGTAGGGAAGGTGTTCTGAGGTTGAGAGACCAGTAAAAGTATGGGGCTGAGAAGCAGTGTTCCAAACAACTTGGCTGGAGCTTAAGATTGGAGGTAGTCAGAGTTAATAGGAGTAGGAGAAATGAATTCAAGAAATGTTGAATAGGTTAAAAATGAGCAGAACCTGGTGATGGAGTGTGAGGTGTGATGTAAAGGATGTAAATGATCCTAGGTCTCTGGCTCAGGCAAAGTCAGGGCCACCATTAGCCCAAAAGGAGTCTTGAATCAGAAAAAGATGCATTTTCTGACTGGCCAATGTTAACCCTGGCAGAGGGAATGGCACGTGTGCAGAACCCAGAGTACATTTCAGCTTTCACTTGCCATTGGCTTGGTACTCTTATATGCAGTGTCTAGTTTGAAGAACTGTGAGGGGCAGAGGTGCAAACGGGTGATTAATCATATCATTACTGCAAATAGGAAGAGAGAGCAGAACTAGGAGGCAGTGAGAGGGGAAATGATGAACTCAGTTGTGAATATGTTCAGTTGATAGTATCTGGGGTCATTGTTCAGGGGCACATATCAAGGAAGAAGTTGGATGTATGATTCTAAAACACTGGGGACTATAGATGATTTAGGTCTACTAAACTTTTTTTTCCCTGAAGTTTATTTATTTTGAGAGTGACAGAGAGAGCATGAGCTGGGGAGGGGCAGAGAGAGAAGGAGACAGAGAGAATCCCAAGCAGGCTTCATGCTCATTGCAGAGCCCAACATGGGGCTTCATAACCTGAGCCGAAATCAAGAGTCGGATGGATGCTTAACTGACAGAGCCAGGTGCCCCTAAACTTTTTAAAAATTACATGTCAGTTGTAGTTAAAGTTTTTCAAAGAGAATTATAGCTCCAGTGGTACTCATCTAATACTATGGGTAAGTTCTCCAAAATGGTTAACCTGCTTATCAAACACATTCCAAATAATTTTTCAAAGAGTGTCTACTCTTATTTATGTATTCATTTTGTTTTTTTAATTTTTATTTTTGTTGAAGTATGTTTGACATACAATATTTTATTAGTTTCAGGAATACAACATAGAGATTTGACAAATATATACATTATGAAATGGTCACCACAGTAAGTATAGTTATCATCTATCACCATGCAACATTATTATTAATATTATTGACTATATTTTCCATACTGCACTTTTCATCCCCATGATGTTTTTATTTTATAACTGGAAGTTTTTACCTCTTAACCCCCTTCATCTATTTCACCCATCCTTCTAGCTCTCTCCCTTCTGGAAACTGCCAGTTTTTTCTCTATCTCTATGAATTTATTTGTTCATTTGTTTTATTTTTTAGATTCACATATAAGTGAATCATATACTACTTGTCTTCTTCTATGTGATTTTTTCCCCTTAGCATAGTAACCTCTATGTCCATCCGTATTGTCATGAGTGCCAAGAATTCATTCTTTTTTATGGCTGAGTATTACTCTGTTGTGTACACACACACACACACACACACACACACACACACTTATATATATATTTATTTAACATCTTCTTTATCCATTCATCTATTGGTGGACGCCCAGGTTGCTTCTATACCTTGGCTTTTTTTTTTTTAAATAATGCTTCAATAAACACAGGGGTGCATGTATCCTTTTGAATTATTGTTTTGTTTTTGTTTTTGTTTATGTTTTTCTTTTTCTTTTTCTTTTTTTGGTGAATACCCAGAAATGGAATTACGAGTTGTATGGTATTTCTATTTTTAATTTTTTGAAGAATTTCCATACTGTTTTCCATAGTGGCTATACCAGTCTACATTCCCACCAGCAGTGCACAAGGATTGTCTTTTCTGTGTATCCTTGCCAACACTTTATTGACTTTTTGATACTATTTTGACAGGTGTGAAGTGATATCTTATTGTGGTTTTGATTTGCATTTTTCTGATGACTAGTGATGTTCAGAATCTTTTCATGTGTCTGTTGACCATCTGGATGTCTCCTTTGGGAAAATGTCTGTTCAAGACCTCTCCCTGTTTTTAATTGGATTATTTGTTTTTTTGGTGTTGAGTTGTATGTGTTCTTTACATATTTTAGATTTTAACCCTTTATTAGATATATCATTTGAAAATAACTTCTCCCATTCAGTGAGTAGCCTTTTTGTTTTGTTGATGGTTTCCTTTGCTGTGCAAGAGTTTGATGTAGTGCTATTTTTTTATTTTTGCTTTTGTTGCCCTTGCATGAGGGTACAGATTCGCAAAAATATTGCTAAGGCTGATGTCCAAGAGATTACTGCCTACATTTCCTTTTAGGAATTTTATGGTTTCAGGTCTTACATTTAGGTCTCTAATCTATTTTAAGTTGATTTTTGTGTATGGTGAATGAAAGTGGTCCATTTTCATTCGTTTACATGTAGTTGTCCTCCTTCCCCAGTACAATTTATTGAAGAGACTGTTTTTTCATCATTGTATTATATTCTTGCCTTCTTTGTGACACATTTATTTACTATGTAAGTTTGGGATATTCTGCTCTGTGGATCTATGCATCTATTTTTGTGTCGGTTTCATACTGTTTTGATTACTAAAGCTTTGTAATGTAGTTTGAAATCTGGGATTGTGATACTTCCAGCTTTGTTCTTCTTTCTCAAAATTGCTTTAAGTATTCAGGGTCTTTTGTAATTTTATTTAAATTTTTAATGTTTATTTATTTTGAGACAGACAGTGTGAGGAGGAGCGTGGCAGGGAGAGAGGGAGACACAGAATCCAAAACAGGATCCGGGCTCTGAGCTGTCAGCACAGAGCCCAATGCGGGGCTCAAACTCATGAACTGTGAGATCATGACCTGAGCCCAAGTTGGATGTTCAACCTACTGAGCCGCTCAGGTGCTCCAGGGTCTGTTGTAGTTTAAAATAAATTTAAGGTTGTTTGTCCTAATACTGTGAAAAATACTATTGGCATTTTGATAGGGATGGAATTGAATCTGTAGATTACTTTGAATAGTATGGACATTTTAACAATCTTAATTTTTTCAGTCCACAAACATGGTATATATTTCCACTTACTTGTTTCATCTTCTTTTTTTTTTTTTCATCAATGTCTTATGTTTTTCAGAGTTCAGGTCTTTCAACTCCTTGGTTAGATGTTTTACTAGGTATTTTATTATTTTTGAAGCAGTTGTAAATGGGATTGTTTCTATAATTTCTTTCCGTTACTTTGTTCATAGTGTATAGAAATATCTGGGTATTAATTTTGTATCCTGTGACTTTACAGAATTCATTTATTAATTGTAACAGTTTTTTGGTGGAGTCTGTAGGGTATTCTGTACAGTTGTCCCTTGAACAATGTGGGGGTTAGGGGCACCAATCCCAGTGTAGTTGAAAATTTGCATGTAACTTTTGACCCCCCCAAAAAACTTAACTATTAGGTGCCTACTATTGACCAGAAGACTTACTGATAACATAGTCAATTAATCCATGTTTTATATATTACATATATTATATCCTGTGTTTTTATAATAAAGTAAGCCAGAGAAAAGAAAATGTTATTAAGAAAATCATAAAGAAGAAAAATACATTTACAGTACTGTACTTTGTTTATTGCAAAAAATCTGCATATAAGTGAACATGTGCAGTTCAAACCCATGTTGTTTGAGGGCCAACTATATATAGTATCATGTCATCTGCAAATAATGAAAGTTTTACTTCTTCCTTATCAATTTGGGTGCCTTTAATTATTATTTTTTGTCTTATTGCTGCAGCTAGACTTTCTAGTACTATGTTGAATGAAAGTGGTGAGAGTGGACATCCTTGTCTTTTTCCTAGTCTTAGATAAAAATCTTTCAGCTTTTCATTATTGAGTAATCTGGTTTTGTCATGTGTGGCTTTTATTATGTTGAAGTATGTTCTTTCTAAACCAAATTTGTTTGGCGTTTTTATCATAAATGGATGTTGAATTTTGTCAGATGCTTTTCTGCATCTTTGAGATGGTCATATAATTTTTATTCTTCATTTTGTTAATGTGGTGTGTCATGGTGATTGATTTTCAGATATTGAACCATCCTTGCATCCCTGGAATAAATCTCACTTACTTCTGGTGAATGATCCTTTTAATGTATGGTTGAATTAAGTTTGCTAATATTTTTTTGAAGAATTTTTGCGTCTGTGTTTATCAGGGATATTGGCCTATAATTTTCTTTTTTGTAGTGCCTTTGTCTGGTTTTTGTATCAGGGTAATTCTGTCCTCATAGCATGAATTTGGAAGAATTCCTTCCTTTTATATTTTTTGGGGATAATTTTGAGAGGGATAGTTATTAACTCTACTTTCCATGTTTAGTAGACTTTACCTGTGAATCCTCAGGTCCTGGACTTTTGTTTGCTGAGAGTTTTTTACTACTGATTTAATTTTGCTACTAATCTACTACTGTAATTGTTAGTGTACTGAAGAGTGGTCATAATAAATTGGTTTGGTAAACTTTTTTTTTAATTTCTCTGTTCCAGATTGCTGTGCTACGCCTTGTATGACAAAAGTCCTCTCACCAAGAATACTTTTGCCTTGACACCTGTGGACGGTCAGACTGTGTGAGTACAGCCTATCTGAATAGGCAGATTGCAGTGAATCCAAATTGGTTAAATCAGCTGAGCAAACAAAACAAAAAAACCAAACCAAAACAAAACAAAGCAAAAATGATGTAATAGGTAAGACCAAAGAAAAGTATCTATTTTCTTTGTGATATAAATTCTAGATGAGGCGGAAAACTCATCTCTTTTCCTGTTAACTTATTATTATAGTAGTGTCTATAAAAGCAACAGTGAACTTTTTATGTCACCTCAGTTTCAGGGTATTTATGGAAACAGATTAGAAGAAGTTTAATGAGAAAATTTTGGGGGGATTGTTTTTGTTATTCTAAAGGGGCAAAACTCCTAAATTTTTTATGTGGCACTATTTTGCAGAAAAACACTTTGCTAAGGAGTGCTAAAGTGGCAATGAAACAGCCCAACAGAAAGAGGAAGCTTAGTATGGATTCCAAAGAGCATTTGAATCAGGATGGATGCTTGGTAAGATGTCAGTTCCTGGGCCCTTCCTTCTAGTTTGTGCTCACTGTGGAAATTCAGTGTGATTGTATAGTTTGTGTAACCACAGCAGAGGTGTTTCCTCAATGGCTAGGAGCTGGTTGCTTCTGGTTGAGGTTTATATATAGAGCTATTGAATACAAATGTCATTAAGTCTGATACATTTTAAAGGGTAATCTTCATTTTGAAAGTGAAAGGAGACCTTTTCTTTTTCTTTTTTTTAATCTTAAAAACATTTTAATGCATATTCTTTGAACACATTTATATGTACATATATATTTTAAACATATCATAGTGCATACATGTAAATCAGCTATTGTACTACATATATCTCACACAACAGGGGAATCAAAACATTTCTACCTACTGATATTCTGTGACTGGCCAGTGTTGTCCAAGACTTTATGCTGGTATTTACAAATATGGTGCTATGGTATTTACAAATATTGCTATAATAAGATCATTACTTCTGTGAAAAGTATAAGATTTATCTTCTTGATAAATGTTTTCATACTTAAGATTTTATCAAATAAAATTTCCTTTGATGTTTTTATTTTATTTTTGAGAGAGAGAGTCAGAGCACAAGTGGGGAAAGGACCAAGAGAGAGGGAGACACAGAATATGAAGCAGGCTTCAGGTTCTGAGCTGTTGGCACAGAGCCTAATGTGGGGCTTGAACTCATGGACGGAGAGATCATGACATGAGCTGAAGTTGGATGCTTAACTGACTGAGTGACCCAGATGCCCCTCAAATAAAATTTCTAAAATAATCTCCTTTTATCTTAATACCCCATCAAATATACCACACATAGTTTATGTCTTCTTAGAAAGAGGTATTTCTCCAACTGAAGATAATTATTTGATGAATAGTTTGAAAAAAATAATCTAAAATATGAAGAAGAAAAAAATATTTCCCCCCCCCTTACAAAATCAGTTATCTAATAGTCATTTAAGGAGGAGCTTAAATTTGATGTGGAGACATAGACTAAAAGGTTAAGAGTAGTTATTACTAGATGATTAGAGGTGCCTTTTATATTGTCTTTTCTATTTACTTAGTTTACCGTAAGCATGTGTTACTTTTTGAACTAGAGATAAAGCTATACCTATGTATGTACAGGGAAATTCCAGAAAGAAAATCCATCAAGTATCAGTCCTGGCATGTCTTAGGTTTTAGAGACTTCTGTTTTATAAAGATGAAGGTAATTGATCATTATCAAGTGAGGGATAGAGATGGTGAACTGGAGGGCGTTGTGTTTGTTGGGGTTTTGCAGAGAAACAGAACCAATGGGAGTAGCTGACAGTCCTGTCACACACTCTCTGTTCACAATCTTTGTCCCTACTTGATAATGATGAATTGTATGTATATGTATATGTATATGTATATGTATATGTATATGTGTATGTGTATGTGTATGTATATGTGTGTACATGTATATAAAAGATTTATTTAAAAGAAATTTTAAAGAAATTGATTCATACAATTGTGGGGGCTGACAGGTCTGAAATCTATAGGGCAGGTTTGTAGACTGCAGACTCACAAAAGAATTGATGTTGCAGACTTGAATCTGGAGGCATTCTGCAGGCAAAGTTCCGTCTTCTTCGGAGAGGTCAGTCTTTTATCTTGTAAGACCTTCAACTGATTGGATGAGGCCCACCCACATTATGGAGATTAATCTGCTTTACTCAGAGTCTATTATTTGAATGTTTTTTTTTTTGTTTGTTTTTTATTGTTAAGTTAGCTAACATACAAGGTAGTCTTGGCTTTAGGAGTAGATTCCTATGATCCATCACTTACATACAGCACCCAGTGCTCATCCCAACAAGTGCCCTATACCCATTTTCACCACCACTCCACCCCCCCACCCTCATCAAACCTCAGTTTGTTCTCTGTATTTAAGAGTCTCTTATGGTTTGCCTCCTACTCTGTATCTTATTTTTCCTTCCATTCCTCTATTGTCGTCTTTTAAGACTCTCAAATTCCACATATGAGTGAAATCATATGATATCTGTCTTTCTCTGACTTATTTCGCTTGTCATAATACCCTTCAGTTCCATCCATGTTGCTGAAAATGGCAAGATTTCATTCTTTTCATTGCTGGGTAGTATTCCATTTTGTATGTATGTAAGTATGTATGTATGTATGTATGTATGTATGTGTGTGTGTATACATCTTCTTTATCCACCCATCATGGTGGACATTTGGGCACTTTCCATAATTTGGCTATTGTTGATAGTGCTGCTATAAGCATTGGGGTGTATGTGCCCCTTCGAATCAGCACTCCTGTATCCTTTGGACAAATTCCTAGTACTGAAATTGCTGGGTCATAGGGTCATTCTATTTTTAATTTTTTGAGGAATCTCCACACTGTTTTCTAGAGTGGCTGCATCAGTTTGCATTCCCATGAACACTGCAAGAAGTTTCCCCTTTCTCCACATCCTCACCAACATTTGTTGTTTCCTGAGTTGTTAAGGTTAGCCGCTCTGACCAGTGTGAGGTGGTGTCTCAATGTGGTTTTGATTTGTATTTCCTTGATGATGAGCGATGTTGAACATCTTTTCATGTGTCTGTTTGTCATCTGGATGTCTTCTTTGGAAAAGTGTCAGGGCACCTGGGTGGCTCAGTCAGTTAAGCGTCTGACTTTGGCATAGGTCATGATCTTGCAGTTTGTAAGTTCGAGCCCTGCTTCAGGCTCCATGCTGACAACTCAGAGCCTGGAGCCTGCTTCGAATTCTGTCTTCCTCTCTCTCTGCTCCTCCCCTACTCATGATCTGTCTCTCTCTCAAAAAGAAACATTAAAAAAAAGAGAGAGAGAAAAACTGTCTATTCATGCCTTCTGCCCACTGGATTTTTTTTTTGGGGGGGGTGTTGAGTTTGGTAAATTCTTTTTAATTTTTTTTTAACGTTTATTTTTGAGACAGAGAGACACAAAGCATGAACGGGGGAGGGTCAGAGAGAGGGAGACACAGAATCTGAAACAGGCTCCAGGCTCTGAGCTGTCAGCACAGAGCCCGACGCGGGGCTCGAACTCACGGACCGCAAGATCATGACCTGAGCCGAACTCAGCCACTTAACCGACTGAGCCACCCAGGCGCCCCTGAGTTTGGTAAATTCTTTATAGAGTTTTGATACTAACCCTTTACCTGATATGGCATTAGCAAACATCTTCTCTTATTCTGTCAGTTGCCTTTTAGTTTTGTTGATTGTTTCCTTTGCTGTGCAGAAGCTTTTTATCTTGATGAGGTCCCAATAGTTCATTTTTGCTTTTATTTTTCTTGCCTTTGGAGACATGTCAAATAAGAAGTTGATGCGGCCAAGGTCAAAGAGGTTGCTGCCTGTTTTCTCCTGTAGGATTTTGATGGTATCCTGTCTCACATTTAGGTCTTTCATCCATTTCAAATTTATTTTTGTGTAAGGTATAACAAAGTGGTCCAGTTTCATTTTTCTGCATGTTGCTGTCCAGTTTCCCAGCACCATTTGCTAAAGAGATTGTGTTTTTTCCATTGGATACTCTTTCTTGCTTTGGCAAAGATTAGTTGGCTATGTATTTGTGGGTCCATTTCTGGGTTCTCTGTTCTATTCCATTAGTCTGTGTGTCTGTTTTTGTGCCAGTACCACACTGTCTTGATGATTACATGTTTGTAATTCAGGATAAAGTCCAGGATTGTGATGCCTCCAACTTTGTTTTTCTTTTTCAACATTACTTTGTCTATTTGGGGTCTTCTGTGGTTCCATACAAATTTTAGGATTGTTTCTTCTAGCTCTGTGAAGAATGCTGGTGCTATTTTGATTGGGATTGCATTGAATATGTAGATTGCTTTGAGTAGTATTGATATTTTAACAATATTTGTTCTTCTAATCCATGAACATGGAATGTTTTTCCATTATTTTGTGTCTTCTTCAGTTTTTTTCATAAGCATTCTATAGTTTTTAGTGTACAGATCTTTTATCTCTTTGTTTGGGTTTATTCCTAGGTATTTATTTTATAGTTCTTGATGCAATTGTAGATGAAATTGATTCCTTGATATTTATTTCTGTTGCTTCATTATTAGTGTATAGAAATGCAACTGATTTCTGTTCATTGATTTTATATCCTGCAACTTTGCTGAATTCATATATCATTTGTAGCAGTATTTTGGTGGAGTCTTTGGGTTTTCCATGTAGAGTATCATGTCATCTGTGGAAAGTGAAAGTTTGACTTTTTTGCCAATTTGGATGCCTTTTATTTATTTTTGTTGTCTGATTGCTGAGGCTAGGGCTTCCAACACTATGTTAAACAACAGTGGTGAGAGTGGACATCCCTGTTGTGTTCCTAATCTCAGGGGAAAGCTCTCAGTTTTTCCCCATTGAGGATGATATTAGCTGTAGGCTTTTGATATATGGCTTTAATGTGTTTAAGTATATTCCTTCTTTCAGGGCTTTCTTGAGGATTTTTATTAAGGAAGGATGCTATATTTTGTCAAATGCTTTTTCTGTGTCTATTGATAGGATCATATGGTTCTTATCCTTTCTTCTATTAATGTGATGTATCACATTGATTGATTTGCAAATATTGAACCAGCCCTGAAGCCCAGGAATGGATCTCACTTGATCACGGTGAATAATTCTTTTAATATACTGTTAAATTTGGTTTGCTAGTATCTTGTTGAGAGTTTTTGCATGCATGTTCATCAGGGATATTGGCCTGTAATTCTCCTTTGTATTGGGATCTCTGTCTGGTTTGGAAGTCAAGGTAGTGCTGGCTTCATAGAATGAGTCTGGAAGATTTCCATCAATTTCTGTTTTTTGGAACAGATTGAGAAAAATAAGTATTAACCCTGCTTTAAATGTCTGGTAGAATTCCCCTGGGAAGCCATCTGACCAAGGACTTTTGTTGGGAGATTTTAAAAAAAATTTTCTTTAACATTTGATTTTGTAAAAATATTTATTTATTTTTGAAAGAGAGAGACAGAGCGTGAGTGGGGGCAGGGCAGAGAGAGAGGGAGACACAGAACTCATAGAAGGCTCCATGCTCTGCACTGTCAGCACAGAGCCCTCTGTGGGGTTTGAACCCATATACTGTGAGATCATGACCTAAGCCAAAGTTGGATGCTTAATAGACTGAACCACTTAGGTGCCCCTGTTGGAAGATTTGTGATAACTGATTCAGTTTCTTCATTTTCTATGGGTCTGTTCAAAGTTTCTATTTCCTCCCTTTTGAGTTTTGGTAGTATGTGGGTGTTTCCATTATTCCAGATTGTCCAATTTGGTGGCATATGATTTTTCATAGTATTCTCTAATAATTGTTTGTATTTATGTGGTGTTAGTTGTGATCTCTCCTCTTTCATTCATGATTTTATCTATTTGGGTCCTCTGTCTTTTCTTTTTGGGAAGTCTGGCCAGACTTGTTTATTCTTTCAAAAGACCAGCTCTTAGATTCATTGATCTTTTATACTGGTTTTTTTTTGTATTCTATATTGTTTATTTCTGCTCTAATATTTATTATTTCTCATCATCTGCTGGCTTTGGGCTTTCTTTGCTGCTGCCTTTGTAGTTACTTTAGGTGTGAAGTTAGGTTATGTATTTGGGACCTTTCTTACTTCTTGAGATAGGTCTGAATTGCAATGTATTTTCCTCTTAGGACTCCTTTGCTGCATCCCAAAGGGTTTGGACTGTCATGTCTTCATTTTTCAGTTGCTTCCATATATTTTTAAAATTTCTTCTTTAATTTCCTAAGTTTACTCATTCATTCTTTTGTAGAATGTTCTTTAACCTCCATTTATTTCTGTGCTTTCCAAATTTTTTCTTGTGGTTAGTTCAAGTTTTGCAATCTCAAAATATACATGGTATGATTTCATTCTTTTGTATTTCTGAGGGCTCTTTTGTGACCCAGTATATGATCTATTTTGGAGAATGTTCCATGTGCACTTGGGAAGAATGTGTATTCTGCTGCTTTTGGATGAAAAGTTTTGAATATATCTGTTATGTCCATCTGGTCCAATATGTCATTCAGAGCTGTTGTTTCCGTATTGGTTTTCTGCCTAGATGATCTGTCCATTGCTTTAAGTGGAGTATTCAAGTCTCGTATAATCACAGTATTATCTATACATTTGTGTTTGGGATTAATTGATTTATATATTTGGGTTCTTCACATTGGGGGCATAAACATTTACAATTGTTATCTCTTATTGATGTATAGACCCCTTAATTATGATGACCTTATTCATCTCTTGTTTCAGTGTTTGTTTTAAAATCTAGTTTGTCTAATATAAGTATGGCTGCTTCAGCTCTCTTTTGACATCCAGTAGCATGATGGATCTCCATCCTTACACTTTTAATCGCAGATGTCCTCAGGTCTAAAATGAGTCTCTTGTAGGCAACATATAGATGGATCTTATTTTTTTATCCATTCTGATACCCTGTTTTTTGATTGGTGCATTTAGTCTATTTACATTCAGAGTAATTATTGAAAGATAGGGATTTAGTGGCATTGTGTTATCTGTAGGTTTTGTGCTTGTGGTGATGTCTCTGGTCCTTTGTAGTCTTTGCTGCTTTCCACTCACAGAATCCCCTTTAGGGTTCCCTGCATGGCTGGTCTATTGGTCATGAATTCCTTTAGTTTTGTTTGTCTGGGAAAGCCTTTATCTCTCCTGTTCTTAGTGACAGCTTTGCTGGATAAAGGATTCTTGGCTGCATATGTTTCCTGTTTCAGAACATTAAATATTTCCTGCAACTCCCTTCTGGCCTGTGGACAGATCTGCTACAACCCTTATGTCTACCCTTGTAGGTGCAGGCCTGTTTGTCCCTAACTGCTTTCAGAATTCTCTTTTTATCTTTGTATTTTTACCAGTTTCACTATCATGTCATGGTGTTGACCTGTTTTTGTTGTTTTTGAAGGGAGTTCTCTGTGCCTCTTGGACTTGGATATCTGTTTCCTTCCCCAAATTAGGGAAGTTTTTAGCTATAATTTGTTCAAATAAACCTTCTACCCCTTTCTCTCAGTCTTTCTAACTTGGAACTCCTATGATATGGCTATTATTTCATTTCATTGAATCACTTAGGTCTCTAATTCTCCCCTTGTGATCTAGTAATTTCCTTTCCTTCTTTTTCTCATCTGCATCATTTCCATAATTTTATCTTCTACTTCACCTATTTGCTCCTCTGCTTCTTCCATCCTGATTGTCACTGCTGCTAGTTTTTTTGTATCTCATTTACAACATTTCATAATTCTTTGTGACTATTTCTTAGGTCTTTAATCTCTACAGCAGTAGATTCTCCGCTGTCTCCTATACTTTTTTTTTCAAGCCCAGCTATTAGTCTTATGACTGTTATTCTAAATTGTTGTTCACATATATTGTTTGGATCTGTTTTGAGCAATTCTCTGGCTGTCATTTCTTCCTGGAATTTTCATTGAGGAGAATTCCTCCATTTCATCATTTTGGTTAGGGTTCTGTCTTTTACATGTTTTAATAGCTTGTTATGTGTCCTGAACCTGTGATACCACCATATTAAAAAGGGGTCATACATTGTCTAGGGCCTGGCACTTCATAAAGTGTTTTTGGAGTGTTTTGCATGTACTCTGTTGTTGCGTATTTGGCTGCTCTATCCCACTGCTTGTAGTGGTGGATTGTTTGGACCTTCTTCCCGGTATGCTTTGATTTGTTCTTTGAAGTAAGCCTGGAAAAAAGGAAAGGGCAGGTGACCTAACTCCATACAAAGAGAAAAATGAAAGGGGCAAAAAAGACCAGGCAGACAATCAAAGAAATATTGAGTAAAAATACCTGATTAAACAAACAACATAACAGAGAAAGAAAGAAAGAAAGAAAAAAAGGGATATAGATATAGATAAGAATTAGCCAAAAATAAAATCAGAAACTATGAGCCTGATTCCAAAGGGTTTAGAAGGGAAAAGAGAAGGAAAGCAAAGAGAGAAAAAAAAATACCAGACTAACATACAAAACTGCAGGACAGCTGTCTGTTTGTTTCTGGGACTGGTAGCTGTGCTGGTCTGGAGGAGAGGCCATCTGGTTCACTCAGTGTTTGTCCTGCTCCAGTAGATAAGCAGTAACCAGACACGGAGTGGCAGGGTTTGGTGTAAGCGGGTCCACCTCCCGCTGTCCTGTTCCCTGAAGCCCCGCCATGTGGGTGATGGGGAGAAAAATGGTGACACCCGAATCTTTCCTCCCCAGACCAGACCAAGTGTCTCAAATCACTCTGTTCAGGCAACATTCACAGAGTAGGGGTGGGCAGTTGG
Source organism: Panthera uncia (assembly GCF_023721935.1). Taxonomy (NCBI): domain Eukaryota; kingdom Metazoa; phylum Chordata; class Mammalia; order Carnivora; family Felidae; genus Panthera; species Panthera uncia. Next base: position 55,780,015 of record NW_026057586.1, on the reverse strand, counting down.
CTTGTCCTGCTCCATAGTGTCCCGTGCCTCCCAGACCCTGGGCTGGGATTCAAAACTACATGTGTGAAAGGATCCCTCCTCCACCTGGGCCTGGTTCTGGGGTAGTCCCATTCCTCCCTGCTGACAAAGGGCCTCTTGCTGGTGCCTGCAGGGTCTTTTGTCCTTGGGGTGGGTGGCAATAAACCCTATTTGTACAGTACTCCAGGGAGGGGACTGTTCTCTCCCAGTGTCCCGGGGCTGGCTCCCACCCCTCAGATGCATGCACACCGTATGGGGTTTGGTCTGGAGAAAGTCACACAACCCTGAAAACTCCGATCTTCAGCTCCTAAGGCTGTTTGCAAAGTAGAAACTGGTATTTTCTGTATTTCTCATTCTCCAGTCCATGGTCCATAGAGGTTTCTCTCTTGTCGTAACACAATACCACACTTCGACAGCCTCTCTTTCTCTCCCTTTTGTCCCTCCACTTAAGGGGTTCCCTCCCACTGTGCCTATGCTATTTTATCTCCCCCAATTCACAGACATGCACTTCTGTCCCGCCAAGCTGTCTCCGTCCACCTGTGGAGATTTTTCTGTCACTCTGAAGACTGTATTCCTGAGTATTTCAAGTGTTATGACCTCAATACAGCAGTGTTTGAGGGACAAGGGAAATCCCAGTCCCCCTACTTCTTCACCATCTTAACTTCCTCTATTTGAATGTTTATCACATCTAAAAAATACCTCACAGTGATGTCTTGACAGCCAGAGGGTTTAATAATGCATCTTGCTTCTTAATATGCATCCTGTGATCTTTCCCTATGGCAACTATTTGTATTCCTACAAATTTCAAGGGGAAAGAAGTGACCAGGCAACCTCCATAATGACTGTTTTGGGGATAGTGGGCTATTAGAACATTCTCATTAGTGACCCTCTCATGGGCTTTCATCATGTATTGGTTTTGGGGTCTTAATGTGGGTTGTTATGCATTTTCACACTGCAGTTGGTGAAGTGACATGGTGTCACACAATCTTTGTCAAATAGGTACAGTTTATTGAACTCTGGGAATTAAATAAGACATATCAAGTGATGATCTTGTCCATGGTTGGTTTTAAGATGATAAGTGTAGGTCTGTGTCTAGTTACAGAACTGTTTCCTTTGGTCAGACTCACTGGGAGGTGGGGTGGTTAACGTGGGACCAAGGACCATTTCCCCAGAAGTCCACATTGGTTGCATTTCATAGATCAGTTCCATGAGAGTTGAGTGTGAGGGTTGCTTGGATCAGACTTAGGAAGGCCTGAACCTGTCTCAAGTTATGTGAGGATGCCATTTTTCTCAGCATTTCTGGTGTTTTGTGTCATGCCCTCTGAAGAGACAAGGTATTTGATGTGCTCTCAGTTGTTCTTGGATAGTGGTTCTTCAGCTCTGGTCTCCAGAACAACAGCATCAGCATCAACAAACCTGAGGGTTTGTTAGAAATGAAAATTCTTGGTCTTTACTCCAGACCTACTGGATCAGATACCCTGAAGTGAGGCTGAGCAGTCTATATTTTACAGGACCTCCTGGTGATTGTGGTACACACTCATGATTGAGAACCGTTGTCCTAAGGAAATAGCTAGGTCTATCCTGCCTGTACCAATAGTCCTATAGTTAATCAGTATTGGCTGCTGAATATTTCTTTTATTTTTTAGTTTAGTATTTGAGATCACCTCTCCTATCCAAACATATTTGCTACCTTTTCTCAGTATCATTTCCTTTTAAGCTGCTAAAATTATTACTGTCCCTTCTCAGAACTTCTGTTATCTTGCCCTACAACACGAATATTCAACCTTCTGTCTTTTCTGTATTGGCACAAATTCCAGTTTTCTCTTAAGGCCTATGTTGATGCCAGTGATTTTACCATTATTTCCATTCCGTATGGGGATTTTCCCATTTTTGAACCCCAGAAGTGCTCAACACTTACATAGGTGCTGTTTGAATGTGGCACCTTACATGCCTGGATTTCCAAAAATATCTGTTAAATGATGTTCCTAGTGTTTAATGGCTACCTCAGTCAAATGGACTTCTTTGATCAATAGTAGATAATGACATTTCAAAGGACTATACTACTGATTTGAGTTTTGAAGTGTTTGGAACATATAATTATTTTAAAGAGTGTTCATGGGGTACCTGGGTAGCTCAGTTGGTTGAGCGTTTGGCTCTTGATTTTGGCTCAGGTCATAATCTCATGGTTCATGGGTTCAAGTCCCATGTCAGGCTCTTATGCTAGAGGGATTCTCTGTCACCCTCTCTCTCTGCCCCTCCCCCACTCATTCTCTATCACTCTCTCTCAAAATAAATAAATAAAAACATTAAAAAAGAGAATATTCACACAGGATAATAGAAAAGACATGCATTTAGGATGAATTCCACATTATACTGACAGCTAGGGGCTCATTTCCAATTACAATGTCCAGTGTAATTAGTTAAATTTAATAGTTTAATACAGTAAGCTGATTTACATCTGTGGCTGCATTCACTATGTAGAGGAAGGGGTTCAGTTATGTTTGAGTTAACCTACTAAAATTATGTTTGGAATTTGCTTGAAATATCAATAATATTCTTTACTTTCTATGTTACCTTTATGAGTTTACAAGTCAAATTTCCAGTTAATTAAGCAAAATAGCATTGATAGATTAAACACATTAAAGATAAAACTAATGAACAGTTGGGTACTTTCTAAACATCTGCTTTTGAGGTAGTAATTTCATATCTTCAGTGTCTTATAATTTTCAGAGGCTGATAATAATATCTGTCAATGAGTCTTCGTATACTAGTATTTATTTTATGTATTTGTAGAATTTTAAAAGCATTTATTTACATTTTTCTATGAATAGGCACATAGTTAAAAAAATAATATATAGTATGAAAATAAGAAGTAAATTCTCTATCATACCCACTCACACACATGCTAACTCCCAAATCTTTTTTTAAAGGTACGATCAATGTTTACATTTTCTTGTGAATCTATATAGGAATCAAAGCAAAAAAAAAAAAAAAAAAAGGAAGCTACAAAACCCAAACCCTTTATACATACATACATACATACATAATACAGGCATGAATGCATACATGTACCCAAATGTGCTCATACTTTATTTCTTGTTCTGTTTCTTGCTTTTTCTTGCAGTTAAACACATATGTCTTAGAGATGCAGATATTTCCATTGTTTTCAGTGGTGCTTAATATTCCATACTGTGAATGTACCATAATTTATTGAAGCAGTACTCTACTCCAAACATGTAGATGATTTTTAGTTTTTGTTGTTATAATTCTGTATTAAAACCAAAGGTTTGCATTCATATATTTTGATATACTTTTGCAGTTGATTCAAAGATCAAATCTTACTAGTAGACGTGTCATACTAAAGGCTATGTGCATGTAAAGTCTTGATAAGCCTTTTATGTCATCTTCCAGAGCAGTCACCCCAGTGTATACTCTAACAGCATCTGCAAGAGTGCTTCTTTCACTTAGGTTTTATTGCATGTCTTATGCCTTTGTTTACTGAAATCCGTCATGTGAATGAGCTTTGTTTACCATGCCCCATAGTGCTGCCGCAGATTTGGAGAGAGGAGTTTCCCTGCCCCTGTTATATTCCCTAACATGTCATGCTTTTCCATATATCTAACACAAAGACAAGTGCCCTTTTCAGTGCTATTTGTTAGTCTTTTCCACTCAACCACCATTAGAATTGACTGGCAAAGTGTAGGCACACGATAATTGGGGAAACTAAGCATTTTTTTTCCAAGGAGATTTCATAGATGTTTGGTGTGCATTTGGTGTGCATGAAACCCCAAACCATATATAAGCTGTAAAATTTCCAATTTCCTACATAAAAATGCAAGTTTACCAAATAAAAAAGGAAATTTTATTTGAGTATATCAGAATAAAATAATTGTGTATGTAAAATACTGAATAAATACTGGTTCCCATTCTTTCTTTTCTTCTGAACCTTTTAAAATCTATGAATCTATATCTGATTATTGAAGTAGGAAGTTTGAGAAATAGAAATATGAGACATTATTTGTTCTCTAAAGGATCTGAATAAATCTGAAAAATAAATTTATTATTATTAGAGAGAAAAGAACTTATAGGGGGTAATGTGAGACAACTAACTGCTTATACACATTAGTGTTTATAGGTACATTCAACCTTCAGGGCCAGGTAGAATCATTAGGGGCTCATGTATAGACTTTGAAGGGTGAGGAATACCTAAGATGTCCATATTTAATGCTTTACTTAATTTATTTAACAAATAAAATTTAATGCATATTTAATGCTATTGTAACAAATGGTTCTTACGTCCAACCTGGTAAGAAAAAATCCAATTTAGTAAGAGGCAATATGCGAGAGTATAACTTATTTGTGTTTTAACATCTGGGTGCTATCTAGGCAACTAACCTTGAGAGATAAGGAAGTTGAAAGGTCAGAGGAGGGATTGTCTGGGCCAAGGAAGCAGCATGAGTAAAGGTATGGGGTTGGAAGCAAATATGACATATGTGATAAATGACAAGATTATAATTACTTGTCTCATTGAGCAGATGTTGCTGTTGGCAGTTTTGCAGAATGAGTGTTGGGCTGGGGGTCAGAATATTTGGATTTCAGTTTTTGGCTCTGATGATAATTATTAGCTCTATGACCAAGGTTAAGTCCTTCACCAGGCTGAGCCTCAGCTTTTTTATTTATAGAACCAGAGTCTTAGATTAAAAGATCTTAAGGGTCTTTCCATTTCAGTGAGTCTAAGATTTGGTACATAATGAAATAGCAAGATGACTAGGATGGACGTGAGTGGTTAAGCTTAGAGAGTCCTGAAGATAGAGCAGAGGAAGTTGTACTTGATATTGTATCTGCTGAACTTGATATACGTATTGGCAGGAGGGAGCTGTGGTTGGCTTTTACTTGGGCATAATGTAATGAAATTATTTTGTAATATCCTTAATTAGTGAGAAAATGTTTAGGGTAAGGTTATATTCGTTTCTTAATCTTCAGTAGTACTTAATTTTTTATCATTTTGTTGCCCTACACATGACTGATATACTAGTTTGCATCAGCCAATAGAATGCATTTATATATGGGGGAACTAGGGGCTCCTGGGTGGCTCAGTCGGTTAAGCGTCTGACTCTTGATTTCTGCTCAGGTCACCATCTCACAGTTGTGAGATCGAGCCCCATGTCGGGCTCTGCACTGGGCATGGAGCCTGCTTAAGATTTTCTCTCCCTCTCCCTGTGCCCCTCCACCACCTCAAAAAATATGTATGGGGGAACCATAGAGAGGAGATATTTATAGAGCTATTTTAGATTTTTTCTCTTTGATTTTTTATAGACATCTTAGCAGATACTGGTTTAAATATGCCTGGGATTTCCCCCCCCCCCCCCCCCCCCCGCTCCTAGCTGGCCCTGAACAGGGCACATACCATTTGTAACAATTATATCACAGCCTTCCTCCTCAGAGTCTAGGCCTCTAACATGGGATTTTGTTTTTATTCAGGTAGAGTGATGCTAACAGATCCAGAGATGACTGCCATTGAAAAATAGTTTTTGCTCACAATGAATATTGAATATTTGAATAAAATGAGATCATTTCCTTCTCTCTGTCTCCATCTGAATTGCAGTAGAGCAACGAAAAATAATCCTTTTCTGTTTTTTTATTTTATCTGAAAGGTTAATTTCATTTGTCTTCAATTTGTCACCCACATTGAATCAGAGAAAAAGAGAATTTGAAAAGTGGACTTGAGACAGCAAGTGAAATTCAAATGGTAGTTTGTTACTGGAGTCATCGAAGGGGATTTCAGTGTTTTCCACTGTCCATGAAACCAATAGGTGTCATCCTGTATTCTTATGGGAGAGGAACAGTGGTTGCTGGAAAATCCTCCAGTGCTCCAGGGACTGGTCTGAGGGTGAAAGAAAGGAAGGGGCAGTATCTGGAAGTTCCAGGGCAAAGACTTGAAATTGCAAACCACATATCAGTAGGTGAAAATCTTTTGTTTTGCTTCCTTGATTGGAATTCATAGACAGGGAAATGTCGACACTTATTAATTAGAAAAGTCACTGTAACTTGTAGTAAAAGTATATGATGCATCCGGGTCCATCAGGAGGCAGCAGAACATGAAGCCTTTTGGTTATTATCTCACCTCATCATCCTCTCTTCCTAAATGATGGATTTTAAATTGGTGAATGGAAATGCACCATAGCAAGACTTATTTTATGTTCCTTAAACCACTCTCTTCCCTTTTTCAGAGCACTTTTTTTTTTTCCTGAAGCTTTATTTTCAGTTTTCAAGAGTAAAGTTTGAAACCTGAGAAATCACAGTAATGGTTTTATTTTTCTCAACTCATACTGATTTCCTTAAGTGTTCTGTCTGGGAAGATAAGGAAAAGTGCTCATTTTTCCTTTCCTTTTTAAAAAAAATTAACTCTCTAGTCATTAATAGCAGTGTGGATTTATTACCTTGATGAAATAATTAATTAGCTCAGACAGAAGCACAGAATGTTAAAACTTGCAGGAGTTCCTGTTGCAGGAGAACATTTGGTCCAATCCCTTTTCTTATAGACAAGAAAAAGTAGGTGCAGATAACATATGTCATTTGTTCATGGTTACATACCTCTTTGTGGGTGGGATTGGAACTTGACCTTGGGTCACCTGGCCCCAAATTCAGCATTTTTCTTATCTATTTTAAGATATTAAATCCTCTTTTATTTGCAAAATTTTCCAAAAAAATGAGGTCGGTGTATCTTAAGAGAAATATAAATTTATTCTTAAATACAAAACGGTGACCTTTCATATATATGTCTACATATCTATAACCTGATCCATCCAAAAAAAAACCATATGTACATAAGGAGCTTGGATAATTTAACTCTGAAGTGAGAGGTAATGTTATTTTTGGGAGGGATATGTTTCTTCTATCTAGGCAGAATTTCAATAGCAAATAAAGAAGTGTGAACCAAACATCCTAATCCACTAACGGAGTGACAGACAGCATATTATATATTTCTTTTTATATTTGAATGATACAGTGATTATAAAAATGCTTCAGTAGCTGTTGTGCTCACATAATCAACTCTTGAATACTATTTCTTGTTACCATTTCAGTTTTTGCAGTACAACCTTTATGAGAAGAGACTGGTGTTGTTTCAAATTATGTAAATTTCCTGTGTATTGAGTGGGTAAAAAGGGATGAAATTGGGGTAAAGAACTGCCATAGAAAATTAGACCGATTCAGTTCATCATTTCACATGCAGTAGAACAGAGGTAGATAGGATGGCTTCTCTACTCTCACCCTCTGCCTGGAAGATGGTGGCTGTACAGCTCATGCTGTGGTCCACAGACCTTCAGAAGTGTCATCAGCTGGGGCTTGGTGGACACTGGTAATCTCAGGCCCTATTCCAGACCTATAGAGTCAAGATCTGCATTTTAACAAAATACCCAGGTGATTCATATGCGTGTTAAATTTTGACAAGCTCTAGGTTATAGTATGTTGTATCAGGATGCTATTTATTAATTGCGTGATAACTTTGGATGTGAAATCTACCAGGTGGAAAAGTACTTGCATTCATGCCTTCATTCAGCAAATATTTGTTGAGCTAGACTAGGTGCCAAGTTACCTTTTGGGGATGAAAGATGGTTGAGACTGTGCCTTCAGTAAGTTCCTCAAAGCAGGTGAGTCCAATAAGACAGATGATAGGCCCAATAATAGAGATTTGTACAGGGAATTTCCAGGATTCAGTAGGTTACCCAGTTTAACATGGGCGGAGAGGGGAGGAGGAAGTAAGAGCAAAGAGACCTCCTTGTGTTAACTTCTAAAGGATAAATAGGCATGTATTAGTTTTCTATTGCTGCTTAACAAATTGCCACCAACTTTGTGGCTTAAAACAGCCATTTATTATTACCTCACACTTTCCATAGGTCAGTCTTCTAGGCATGAGTTAAATGAATTTTCTGCTTGGGGTATCAAAGGGTAAAATCAAAGTGTTGGTCTGGCTGAGATCTTTTTGGAGCTCAATGGCCTCTTCCAAGCTCATGTGGTTGTCAACAGAATTCTGTTCTTTGTGGTTGTAGGAATGTGGGTCCCGTTTGCTCATTGGCTCTCAAGCAAGATCCAGTCTTAGCTCCAAGAGGCCCTGCACAGTTCCTTGTCATGGGGTCCTCTCACTGCATGGCAGCCTGCTATTTCAAGGCCGGAGATCCTCCTGCTTTAGTCAGCTAGTGTGGAGTCATATATTGTAATGCAGTTGAGAAACTGACTGTCCCATCACCTTGGCATATTCTATGGTCTAGAAGTAAGTAACAAATTTCACCCCCGCTCAGGGGAGGGGATTCTACAAGGGCATTGCTCATTAGGGTCATCTGAGAATCCGCAAGGAGAGTAGCTGGTGGAGGAGGCAGTGTGGGTGAAACAAAGTGCAGAGTGAGTTTGGGGAACTTTGGGCAGGGGTTAAGAAGAGGTTCAGAGTGTAATGATGAATTCCCTTTGGTAATTACTGAGTTTCAAGAGCTTGTAAGGCATCCAGATGAAGCTGTGTAGTGGGACTTTGGATCTGCAGGTTTGAAACATGGTGGAGGGAGATGTGGATCCATTGGTCATCTTGTCTGTGAGACTGAGAGTGGGTTGGCAGGTGTCAGAGCGAACAGAACAGGGGGTGGGCAGGACAGAAAGTCCGGAGAGCAGTGGGGATGCTTGCACATGAGAGGCATGAAGGCAGGAAGGCAGAGGTGAGGCCAGAGTGGTGCATGGAGAACGGGCAGCTGCAGGGTTGTCGCAGTGGGGGTGAGAATGTATGTCATAAGGAGCTGGGGGGACAGAAGAGTAAATGTAAGGCTTCATTCTTTCCTCAGTCAGCCATTCAGTAGTAAACGCCTATCAGATGATGGGTTGTCAGTGAACAAACACTGGGTGTTGTGTTTCATTTGCGCCTTAAGACCCAGTGCATTTCCTGCCATATAAGAATTGCTCAATAAATTTGTTAAATAGGTAATTAATTCAGTTAGTGGTTTAAGATTCTTCTCTACTCTCTCTCAGAATTTTTCTTTCATCAGAGATTCTGTTCATTTGAGATACGTTTCTTCAGTCAGTAAACACAAATAGGAAGGCTAACTTAATTTTTATTAAGTCTGGATCCATTTCAAGTCTGCAGCTTGAAATCTGGCAGAATAACTGTGACAGCTACCATGGAGAGTCTGCCAGGTGTTACGGGCTGCAGTCAGGTTTTACCTGTGGATCTCTATTCCTTGGAGCAATTCAGTAAAGAAGTTAAGATGGTCTCCAGATCACAGATTAGAAAACTGAGGCTCGCAGAAATTAGGTCACTTGGTCAGCGTCATACCACCGGTAAGGTGGATTGGGGATGAACCCTCAGATGCCTGACTCTAAAACTTGAACAGAAGGGAACTCGCTTATTGTGGGTAAACGCTAAACAGTCTAGGAATCATATTAAAACACAAGGCTGTCATAATTAAAACAGTGTGGTACTGCTAACTGAAAAGACAGATAAACAAAGAAACAGAAGAGACATGCCAGAAGTAGGAGCAAATGCACATGGGAGTTCAGTATATTGTCCATACATGTTGGGAGAGGTGAAGGGCCACTTGGGTGAAAATACTGGATGTTTACTTCACACTATATCCTGGCTCAGATTCAGATTTATCAAAGATTCAGATGTGAAAAAATAAACCGTAAATGTAATAGACATAAACAAAGTAGAAGGTTTTTATAATTTGGGAGTGGAGAAGGATTTTCTAATGATTATTCAAATTGAGAAGCCACGAAAGAAAAGTTTGTAATTTCATTTCTTAAACAACAAAAATCCCTACATATTAAAAAATACCGTAAGAAAAATGAAAAAGACAAATGACAAACTGGGGAAAAAGAATAATGCATCTCATAATGTAGACAAAGGACTAATCTTCCTCATTTATCAAGACCCAAAGATGAGCAATCATTCCAACAGAAAACGGACTAAGGATGTAAAAAGATATTTCACAGAGAAGGAAATACAAGTGGCTTTAAATATACAAAGTGATCTTCAGTTTCTTCATAATGTAACAAACACACATTTAACTGTAGTGAGATGTTTGTCACTCGCCATCTTGGCAAAAATCCAAAAATTTGATAACACACCCTGGTGACAAGGCTGTGGGAAAGCAGGCACTGATCCAAGGCTTGTGAGACTGTTGAGTGGGAAAGCTCGTGTGGGGATTGGCAGCAGGAAAGCACGAGTCTCTTGACTGGCAGTTTCACTCCTGAGAAGTCATTCCATAGATACCCTTGCACATATGCAAAATGACATACGTGCTGGTTTTTCACTGTAGCATTATATGACTGGGGGAAAAAAAGATTGGAAATAGCCCAAATATCCATAAATATGGAATCAGTTAAGTAAATCATGAAATAGCCATTCAGTGTAATGCTGTGCGGCTGTGAAGAACAAACGAGAATGCTCTTCATAATCTGATAAAGATCTCTGAGGTATTTTGTTAAATGAAAAGAGAGGGAAAAAACTGTATTATGATGTGCGACCTTTGTGCATAAAAGCAAGACAATAAGAACATATATTCATGTTTCTTTGTGTTTTTATAAAGAAAACTTTACAAAGACATATTAGACTCTAGTAACTGTGATTTCCAGGTGGAGTTGTTATGAGTTGGCCAGAGTGGGGAAGATGGGTGGGAAAGTTTTCACTCTATTTGTTTCTCTGTATATTTTTACCTTAAGCCATATGAACTTAAAAAACAAATTATATGTATAGAAAGATACCAAGCTTTCCCAATCAATTGTATCTGGCTGTATCAGCAAGTGGCAGCCTGGTGTGCTTACCCATCAATAAAGAAACATTAATCACATATCTCAATACATGTGGGTTATTTGTTTATTTGAGAATTGTATGATTTACTATTACTCAAATTGTATTTTGCACCTCAAAGCCATAAACCAAAAAAGAAACTAAGAAAGTGTCATAGAAAAATGAAATCAATGCTATTTATTTTAACAGTTACAAACAAGTTTGCTCTCATTAAAATATTAGCAAGCATGATTCTTTTTTGAAAGCTTGATTCAAAGCTTTGTTTTGGCATTATCTGAAGTCTGTTTTTTTAGGTTCGGTTGTAATGGTTGTCATAGCCGGGATCACTGGGTATCCTGGTTTGTCTAGAACTTAGGGCTTCCCCACATGCAGGCTTCAGTGCTGTGGCTATGTCAGTCCTGGGAAAACTGGGGTGGTCAGTCACCCTTGTCATAGCTTAAAAAGATATGTCCCAAGAGTAAACAGGCCTAATCTGAAGAAACGGTTGTTAGCCAAACCTGCTAATCATGACACTCATTTCTCAGCACCCCCGTCAGTTATGTGAAGGTTTTTGTGTATTTCAGCTGCTGACTTTTCATCTTCCCTGATGACAGTTTTTCTTGGGAACTAATCAGAGGTATTGCATATTTATATTTCCAAAAGTGAGTTCAGAGCCCACTGAAACCCTTCATTTGGAGGATTTTAAAATTGGGAAACTCTGCTCCTCAATTTTTAAGTGTATAATTATGAGTTTGAATGGGGGGCATTCAGTGTTTATGACTACAAAATTGTGTAAATGAAACACATTTCTGAGTACCCACTAACAAACGCTCTTTGTTACTGTGAGTATCTTTCAAAAAGAAGTTGTTCCCTTAGTCTTTGTTAGGTGGTCAGCCTTTCTTCGAGAGTTGCTGTGAGAATGTCTGATGAATTGCTTGCTCGGTGGAGAGAAGCTCTGCCATGGTCTTTCTGGGCGCTTGTATTGTTTGTCATATGCAGTCTGGGGTTTTTTCAAAGGAATCTTTGAAGTCATTTGTCTCTTCTCAGGAGGTCAGTTTGCCTAAAATTAGATAACGTTATCTTGACTGAGCCTTAATAAACTGTCATAGATGCCGGTCGGCTGAAGGAGGCTTGGCTGTGGTGTGGGACTTGACTCTTCCATCAGCCTGCCTCTGGCACAGTGTCACACACAGGCAGTAGGGAGGCGTCCTTATCAGCTTCTGTGTTAACTATTATAGAACCTTACTCTCTCTCATACTTTAGCCAGAAAAGAGTTAAGACAGTAACAGAGGATTCCTGCCATGTCCAGATGGATCATGGTGTGCCCTCTGAGGTCGCACACCCAGCTGAGGGCATTGGCTACTCATGGATTGTTGCTGCCTTTACAGTGCTTTTCATGGTTTGGCTTCCTGCACACAGAAGAGGTCTTTCTGGTGTGTCCAATATGTATCCAAAAATATGGTCTAAACCACATTTTCTGTGTTCTAGGAGCAAGCTGAGGAAGAAAAGAAGCCCAGGGATGGTGCCACCCCATTGAGTCACGGTAATCATGACCATCCCTTACAGTTTTAGTCTGTGAACAACAATGAACAACTTTTAAGTGTAGTTTTTGTTAGGTAGCTTTCATTGTTTTAGGTTTGTTTATTTCAGTGTATAATCATAGTATCATTTATTGACATTGTGTTCCATACCCCTCTGTAGACCATCCTAGTCATCTGAGATTTTCACATAATATACATCAAGAAAAAGTCTGATGCTCTGATCTCGTTTATTTGCTTTTTAAAAATGCTTTAAGTAAAATAACTTCCGATTTGTAAACCTTCCCAGAGAAGAAGACAATGGGAGATGCTACTTAGTTTATTATAATTCTTTGTTTAAGCTCTTCCCGGAGTAGTTTAATCTTCTAATGATTACATTTGTGTTCTTCCGTTGAAGTCATGTTTTAGAGGAGGATGCACACTTGCTCTAAAATGAATATCGCTCATTATGGTTATTAATACATCAATAAGTTTTAGATAACAACTTTTTAATATTCAGCTAATTCTCTGATGCTTTAAGTTTAAATCAACAAGTGCAGATGATATTTTCCTGGAATATATTTTCCATTATTAAATTTTCTGTAAAATGTAGCTGAATGTCCAACATTTGTGCTACTCTCCATGGGAAGGAAGCATATAAATTTGATAAGTCTTTTCTAATGATCTTTTTAACATATGTTAAGTATTTGTTGAGTGAGCTTTTTAAAATAAACAATGGCAACAACTAAAAATACCTTGAAAAAATGACAAACAAAAATTGAGGTTTTTAAAGACCATTTTATATTGCTTAGTTTAGGGACAAAAAATTGAAAATTTGTGATCTTCCATCTAAATGCTTTTAAAATAAAAGTTGTTTTCTGCTATAAGCAAAATATGCTGCTTTAATTCTTTTCTTCTGTCGCCGTCAGCCAGACCCATCATGTTCTTTGCTGAGAAAGCAAAATAGAATGCAGTAATTTGGTAATTATGTAACTTGATGTTCAGCTCCATTGAAATACACTTCAGTTATGCAACACTGGAATTCTAGAAATAAATTTGGACTCTACCTGGCCCTAACAGCGGGGCTTTTTTAAACATTGTTTTTTTTTTTCTTCTCAGAAATAGGTTGTGATTTATTATGTTGTTGTTCTCCTCTGCTGCTGTATTTTCACACGAATGCAAATTGTTTTAGATTCTCTTATTCCATGGCTAAAACATTTATTCTAGAAGAAGAAGACGCAGAGTTAGGCCAACAATTTAAGAATGTTCAGTCCTTAAAACTAAGATTTTTTAAATTTAGTATTTATAGTTCCATTATAGCCGAATATATATTTATCATAAATAGTTTTTCAGTTTCAATACAAAGTGACTTTTTGCTGTTGTTCTTCCATTGTCAGAGTTGTTTTTATGGGTAGTGGTCCATTCTCAAAAGTTTCCCCAGTGGTTTATTCTTCTCAAATCTGAGGTTGTTGCTGTTTGCCCCAACTACTGAAGTTAGCTCCATGTTTACAGGAAGGATGGGATTTGGTTTGTGCATACAGATACTACAGACTGCTAGTTGAAATGCAAATTGAATTATTTGAGAGGCTTTTGAAGTACCACTTTTAGTGGGATGAAGGAAACCATTCCCTAAATGGCCTATCATCTTCATATTAAAGTGGGGATTTTCCTCCCATAGTTTCTGGAAATTGTTTAATTTTTTCTGTAGGCTACTTACAAAACAAAAAAGATTTAGTCACTTACCAGTTTCTTAATAACACAAGGAAAGCAAACAAATGTACACATGCACATTTATATGTGAACAGAAAATTGTATTGAAAAATAAACACTTAATTCTTAGTCCTGCTTTTACAACAAGGAAGGCATTTCCTTGGAAATCATTACCAAATCATTTATAGAGTGCCCAGTCTGTGCCACGAATACTGACTGCAGTGTTACACAGATGATGGAGCGTTGGTTCAGAGGCCATTTGACTTATTTAGGGTAAATAACTAGTGAATGGTGGATCCAGGATTTGAACCCACAGCTAGCAAGTTCTAAAGCCTATGTGCTTTCTACTTTACCTGTTACTTTAACATTCTCCCTTTGTAGCTGCTAACACAAAGGTAGAGAAAATGAATCGTGCTTAGAAATGGGATGGGAAGAATAACTGCTAATAATTAAAGTACTAATGCTGTCTCGTATAGCTCTTTGTGTCCATGGGAACTAGCTGAACTAGATTTTTCCTGACAGTCATGCCCTGAGATTAACTTTTTTTGGTTCTTTTGGAGACTTTCTGAGCTATGTTATTCCTGGTGATTGAAAAAATTTAGTAATTATATTGGATACCACTAAGAAAAGGTTTGTCTCGGTATTTGTTAATAATTATGTATGATTAAAGGTATAGAAGTAGTGTCGTCAATCACTGTGTAATCCCAGATGTGTACATTTGAAATCTTGAAAATAAAAACAACTCATTTCTTCAGTTGGACAAGTGATCTGGCTTTTCCCCTTCTAAATTTTTTTAAAAAGTTTATTTATTTAGAAAGAGAGAGAGAGAAAGAGAAAGAGAAAGAGAGAGCAGGAAAGGGGCAGAGAGAGAGGGAGAGAGAGAAAGAGAGAGAGAATCCCAAGCAAGCTCTGTGCTCTTTGCTGAGTCTGATGTGGATGGAGCTCAGTCTCACAACTGTGAGATCATGACCTGAGCTGAAACCAAGAGCTGGACGGTTAACTGACTGAGCTACCCAGGCGCCCCTCCCCTTGTGAATTTTAAGTGCTCTTTTTAGCTACTGCTAATATTTGTTTAGTTGAGTGTCGGGGCAGTGAGGTCTGTATAAACATAAAAAGAGTAGAAGAAATTATGAAGGAAAATGACATGTATACACATCCAAATCAAACTTTGTAAATCAAAGAATGTCATAATAAAAATTAAAGTGGAAATCAAGAAGGTTCATACACACAACAGATTTAGAAGAAGTAATGCACTAAGATCTCAGCGCAAAAACAAAGGACATGAACAGGAATTCATGGAAGAGGAAATAAAAGTAGCTAAAATATAAATGTGTTAAATACATTTAGTCTTACTAGAAGGCAAAGAAATACACATTTAAATGTAATAATGAACATTTCTTAGCCTTCCAATTGACAACAGTTACAAAAATGCTGATCCTGTTTGCTGATGGGTGGGGGGCGCTGCCAGTACACTGCTCTTGGAAGTATAAGTTGTTCCATTGTTCTGGAGGACATAGTGATGGCATTTATCAAAAGTGTTAAATAAACATTTCCTTCAGCTCAGGAACTCCATTTTTTGGAATTCCTCCTAATGAAATAAGTCATCCGCATTGAATTTATGCATATGATATTCACTGTAGTACTAATTATAAGTGGAGAAAAGTTGGAAATGATCTAAATGTCCAACAAATTTGGAGTAGGTAAGACATTGTGGTACAACTGTGTGTAAGCAATTGTGTGGTCACTTCAGTGCTTTTGGAAAAAATTAAATTACATGGGAGTGAAAGTTTATGATAACATATTAAGGGGGGGAAAAGCTCAGGAGAGTAATCTCAGTGATGATTGAAAAAAAGCACATATCTATGGAACAGAAGGAACGGCGTGTTATAATGATTATTATTTCTAAGTTGTGAAATAAAAGAATGCTTCCTATATTTTGCAAGTATTTTTTTTCACAATTAGTAGGTAATCATGGTACAGTCAAGCAAATATTGAAAAATAAATTCCTCAAACCTTCAATTTATGGAAAGAAGGATGTGGTTGGGATGTCTGCTTTTGGATTTCTTCCTTTTTTTTGTAAGTAAACTTGTCATTGTGGAATAACTTTAGACTTGAGAAAGATTGCAGAAATAGTAGAGCTCAGTCCTTTGCCTAGTTTCTGCAAACATTAATATCTTACATGACTGCAGGACATTTGTCAGAACTAAGAAATTAACAATGGTACGTCACTATCACTAAACTTTGTACTTTATTCAAATTCCACCAGTTTTTCTACTAATGTCCCTTTTCTGTTCCCAAATCCAGTCCAGAATACCACTTTACATGATCATTGTGTGTACATTTCCTTTACTTAGGAGTCTTGTTCTCTGTGACTGGAAGTCACCACCAACAGTTCCAGTCTCTTGAGAGAGACATTGTTTTCTCACTCGCTTTCAACTCATCCTGTCTTCACCATCTGGCATCAATGCTCAGCCGTCCCCCACACACTATTCTTTCCTCCTACACCAGTGCCCCACAGATAGTTGCCAACATTTTGTTGATTGAATGGAACGAGGGACCTCCCAAAGCAGCAGAAGCTTCCCTGCTCTTACTTCTCTTACTTTTTAGATTTCACATCCCCTTTACAGCTGAATTCTTTGTTCCTAGGTGTTGAGTGTGCTTCCTCTCTAGCCCCTTAGTCTGTAGCACCATCTTTTTTTTTTTCCCCAGTATATGAAATTTATTGTCAAATTGGTTTCCATACAACACCCAGTGCTCATCCCAAAAGGTGCCCTCCTCAATACCCATCACCCACCCTGCCCTCCCTCCCACCCCCCATCAACCCTCAGTTTGTTCTCAGTTTTTAACAGTCTCTTATGCTTTGGCTCTCTCCCACTCTAACCTCTTTTTTTTTTTCCTTCCCCTCCCCCATGGGTTTCTGTTAAGTTTCTCAGGATCCACCTAAGAGTGAAACCATATGGTATCTGTCTTTCTCTGTATGGCTTATTTCACTTAGCATCACACTCTCCAGTTCCATCCACGTTGCTACAAAGGGCCATATTTCGTTCTTTCTCATTGCCACGTAGTACTCCATTGTGTATATAAACCACAATTTCTTTATCCATTCATCAGTTGATGGACATTTAGGCTCTTTCCATAATTTGGCTATTGTTGAGAGTGCTGCTATAAACATTGGGGTACAAATGCCCCTATGCATCAGTACTCCTGTATCCCTTGGGTAAATTCCTAGCAGTGCTATTGCTGGGTCATAGGGTAGGTCTATTTTTAATTTTTTGAGGAACCTCCACACTGCTTTCCAGAGCGGCTGCACCAATTTGCATTCCCACCAACAGTGTAGCACCATCTTTGACCTGGACTCAGTCTAGACTCCTGGAGGTATCCTTGACCCCTCCTTCTCACATACCCACAAGTTTCCTAAATAATTACCAACATTTCTCTACTCATCTCTCTTGATATCTTTTAAATAATATCTCTCAACTTGAGATGACCCTACTCACTTTTCAGTGGTTTCACATTTTTACCCTCTCTGAAGTGAGAGGAAATGTACTGCTTTTACCCTCTCTTACCCGGCTAAAATGTATCTGAAATTCTGTTAGTAGAGGGCCTTGTATCCTTTCTCTAGATTATCATTAGAGGCCTCTGAGCTTCTGGAACTTGCCAGGCACCTGCCACTGAACTCTGCCTCTCCCCGTTTGGCTTCAGCCTAACAGAACATGCAGTATAGACCTTGCTGTCTGAAGAACGGTTTCTTCTGCCTGGAGTCTTCTTTTTCTAGCCTAATCCAAGTAGCTGGATCCTTTCAAACCTCATTATCTTCTCTACTTTGCTTATTTAGTATTTTTCTCTCTATTCTGTTTTCTCTCAGCATATCCTCGGGCATTTGGCTTTTAAAAATTAAGTTATATAATATGCTATGTCTCCCACTTAAATTTGGTGTTTTTTAAAAAATCATGTAATCCAGCCAGAGGATTTATTATTTAGTATACTGAAGTAATAATTTACTAGAGCTCTGAAGGATTAATTAGCTAAATGGCCTGGAGAAGAATTAACACAGCTTCCAAAAGTGCTTAACTTACTTTCGGAGAGTAGTTTTGGTGCTGGGGGATATGGTTCATTAAATGTGATTCTAAAAGATTCAAAGATGGTCCTTTGAGCATTATCCCCAGAGTCTGTTGTTAGAGTAACTAGTTTACTTCCTAGGTGTAATGACGGAAGTACTTTCTTGCAATAGAAATAATACCCACATTTTTAAAACTTTATGAGAGGTCTGTTTATTCCCATCAAGGTACTTCCTTACCTAACAATGGACAGCATTCCATCAGAAAAGGGAAAACCAAATCGATTTTACTTTAGTCAGTTCTTATTTTTATAGATGGCATTTACTATCATTAAGTGCACAGTTAAATGTTTAGGTATTTGAATGCTTTGAACCTACAGAATTACATTTTCACTGAGCCATGAAACTATCACTCAGAGATAAGCAGGGGATTTCTTTGTAACTAAAGTACTTTTTGGGGGGGGGAAACTTTAATAAATAAAACACATCCACATGCACTTTAACAAAAACACTACTCTGTAAAAAAATTTATTTGCTCTTGATAGTGGTTTATTAGTGAGCTCATCTTCGGACTTACCTAATTAAGTTACCAAACGTCCCCTGTAAGATTCTGCCACTCTGGGTAAAGAAGCAGGAGTGTTGAATATACACTGTCACAGAGGAAAGGAGCACATGTGTCGGTAGATGGTACCAGTGACTAGAACTGTATAAAGCACAAAGAGAGGACAAGGGCCTACATTCATAAAACCTGTTTTATAAAGACAGTTTTTATGGGCCGTGTTGAATTCTTTAATATATGAAAGCAGACATCATATTAAAATTTTTACCTCATTAAAGAACTTCCTGAGGAAGCCTCCAGATTATTTATGTTCTCAAGCTGCCCCACAGAGGAGCCTCTACTACTTCTGTTATTAGAGGTCCCTGGTGGATAATAAGAGTATTGAACTCTGGGAAGGGGACTGAGTGCCCTGACTTTTAGATTGATTTAGCAAAAGAAAATGTCACAGAGCAGTACTTAGTCCCAGTGGGGGTGTCTGGGAAGCTTTCGAGCTGTGCAGGCCTCGTATTTATAGGGAGGGCCTGGTGGTGGCGGGCCACCATCAATTCACCAAGCAAAACACCCCATCATCTCCTCCTGCAGGACCTATTCTCCTCCTTCCTTGTTCTGTTCCTAAAACCGGAGACTTTGGCTTAACCAAAGGACTCTTTCCACTAACGTGCTTTGCTGTTTTAAAGCATGTTTGATTTTTGTTCAGCATAATTACCTTTCGCTACTGAGATTAAAGCTGCTACTTTGGGGGCATTTCAATATTCGTTTGAACCTAAACTGTTTCATGTGAAATATTTAATTTGGACTGTGGGCTTATTTGCTGACATGCCCGTGTTTAATGACTACTTCATCTCCCTGTGCTCTCTCAGCACTACTGAGTGAAATTCTTCTTTTCTTAAATACATTTCTGAAATATTTGGAACTATCTCAAATTTACAGAAAAGTTGCAAGTACAGCTCAGAGACATTTTCTCTTTCTGAATTATAGAGTACCTTACCAGCTTGGTACCCCATCACCTCCAAATACTTTAGTATGTAATGTCCTACAAACAAGATCATGCCATGCACAACCATTCAGGGCAACCATTCAGGGCAGGAAGTTAAAGTCGATACCTTACTGCCATGCAAGCTGCAGACCCCATTGAGGTTATACCCGTTATCCTGACAATGCCCTTTATGGTGAAGGGATCTATTTCTGAATGCAGATTGCATTTAGTTATCTCTGCAGTCTCCTACGTCTGGACCAGTTCCTCAGCTTTCCCTGGACTTGACCTTGACACTCTTGAAGATCACAGGCCAGTTATTTTGTAAATGTTCCCCATTTTGAGTTTGTCTGATATTTCCTTATGATTAGATTCAAGTTGTACATCACAGAAGTGATGCTTTTTTTTTTTTCTTTTCTCCCTGGGCCTCCTGTCAGATGACAGACAATTATGATTTGCCCCATTTCTGATGATAACTTACTTTGACCCCTTGATTATCCTGGTGTCTGCCGGGTTCCTCTACTGTAAAGTTACAGTTTTTCCTTTGGAATTGGTAAGTTTTATAGGGAGAGAATTAGAAGCTGTAAATATCCTGTTTTTCACCTAACTTACTCCTCCCCTCCCCTCCCCTTCCCCTCCCCTTCCCCCCCCCTCCCTTCCCTTATTAGAGGGAATAAGAGGGAATAAGTTTTATAGGGAGAGAATTAGAAGCTGTAAATATTCTGTTTTTCACCTAACTTACTCCTCCCCTCCCCTCCCCTCCCCTCCCCTTCCCTTCCCCTTCCCCTCCCCTTCCCCTCCCCTCCCTTCCCTTATTAGAGGGAATAAGAGGGAATAAGTTTTATAGGGAGAGAATTAGAAGCTGTAAATATTCTGTTTTTCACCTAACTTACTCCTCCCCTTCCCTCCCCTTCCCTCCCCTCCCCTCCCTTCCCTTCCTCTTCCCTTCCCTTTCCCTTCCCTCCCCTCCCCTCCCCTCCCTAATTTATTTATTTCAATATGGACATAGAGTTTCTTATCTTATATTCATTGGATTTTAATCAATTCCTGTCACTATTTTGGTGCTCAAATTGACTCAAGTTTGGCCAGTAGAAGCCTCTTCAAGTGGTTTTGGTGTCTTTCTGATATGTCTGTGTTATTCTTTGAGCACTTCCATATTTTGTGATTCAAGTTGTTTTAGGCTCATCTTGTATTCTCCCTGCCCCAGGCCTTGAATCAGTAATATCTCCAAGGACCTCTGGTTCTTCTTCATGGTTGGGGTTAAGTGTGTTCATTCCTAACAGGTTGTCATTACTCCCCGACCCTCTCAGTGGACAGAGGTAAGGAGTGTCTCTTTGTATGTTTATACACACACATCTACATACATACACATTTATACACACAATATATGTCTACACTCACACAGACACACACTTCATGTTAGTTTTTTGTTTATATCAGTCTCTCTCTGTATACTGAAATTGATGCATTCACAGTGATACCTCCACTTTCATTCTGATCCCATAGGATTTATTCTGGTTTTCCCCTTCATGTATTTGAATCACAGTTTGTGACAGTGAAAAACGTGGCTCTCGTTATCTTTAGTATATTTGCTAAATCCTCCTCTATGTAATCATTGTTGCCACCCACCCCTCCCTGGAATGGGTGACCACCTTGTCCCACTCAGGCTTCACCATCCTGGGCTCCCTCCTTTTCCCATGCCGCCTCTTTAAAGGACACCATTCTCACCCTAACTGGGCTTTAGTGCTGTGCACCAGGCTGCCCATCCAGAGGGAGTCCTCCTTGCCCCATTTGGGCTCTTGTTCTTATTGTAGTGATTCACGTTAGCCTCACTTTTGGTTTCATGGAAGAAAGCTTTATTAATTATAAGGGAAAGGGAACATATGGATTAAACAATTACAGTAAACATAAAGAGGAAGAGAAGTACAGAGAAGAACAAAGAAGGGTTAATACATCAAATCTGGTACTCACAACATCCAGCCTTCTGGCTGGGGAAGCCCCTGCGGTGACCAGCCTGGTTGGAGTCCTGATTGAGGGTCCTGGGCAGAGCGTCCTCCCCTCAGGTGACACTTCCAACAAACTATTCCCACCAGGGCAATATATGCGTTACCCATTTGTGATTTATGGTTAGTCATTAAGTGTGCCTAAGTGCAGCCCTGAGCAAGATTTTTTTTTTCCTTTCTGTTTCTGTTCTCTCACAATCTTAGGAGCCTGGGCATCTGCATATTTCCCCTCTCTCTCTAATCCATTCCAGGAGCCAGCCTGGTCTGGCTCAGGGAGGTGAGGCAAGTTAATCCCTCTTGGTGTCAGGAATAAAAGGGCCAATTCTGATCCCAAGGCCAGATATGGAGCACAAGCCAACTAAGCCCCTCATGATCGTGTGTGTGTGGCTGTGGGCAGAAATGCGTGACAAATCACACAGACAACTTCTGTAGGGAATGGTTCTGACTCTAAACGCTGGGTCAGCTTCCCAAATGGATGCCCTCAACACCTTGTTTAGGACTCCTTCACTCCCTGCCCCATGCCATTTGCACCCCTCTGTGGTGACACTCCCTCACCCTGCCAGGTTGCCGTACTCTGTGCTGGACTCCTCCACATGTGGGTGTTTTCCTTACAGCCCCTCACCTCCATCCTCCCATGTGGATGCCTACCTTGTTCTGCTCACATACAGCTTTAGAACAGAGTTGTTCGGTAGGGGAAGGAAGGGACAGGCAGCAAGCAAAAAGAAGGGAAGAAGGCCAGGGGGATGAGAAGAACATGGTGCCATTCTTGAAGAGAGGATCCGGAGAAAATGAGAAGCACCTGAAGTGGAGAAAAAAGCAAACAGACTGGGTGGTGAGGAGTTCAAGTGGGGTCCTGCTTACGTCTCCTGGTTGTCTGTCTCTCCCTTCCCGGTGAGGGCCACGTGTTGGCGGGTAACGGTCGAGGCTCCTGTACATCAGAGTAATTGAGTTGTTAACGATCAGTCATCTGAAGGGTTCCACCATTTGTGTGCGTGGTACTCTCTGGTCTCACTGTGTGCTTCAGATCTGCGTTCACTTGTGCCCTCATTCTTCTCCCAGCCCTAATGCTGACCTTCCTTCATTGCATTTGGATATAATTCCCAAACTTGTGAAGCACAGGGGAGAGTCAAGTATGACCGTTGTGTTTTGAGTCCCTATGCCTGGGACCAATGTGGTACCAATATGGATGTGATCCTGGGGCTTCCAGAGAACACCTGTGGATTTCCCTCAAAAGCCAGAAGGAGATAGGAATTGGTAGTGTGTTCTTGCTGCTTTGCTAAAGTTGTTAGCTGTTTTAGTGTTTAAGTGCAAAGCTGCATTTGTACGGTAGTTCCCCCCCCCCCTTTTTTTTAATGTTTATTTTTGAGAGAGAGAGAGAGAGAGAGTGCGAAAGTGAGCCAGGGAGGGACAGAGAGGAAGGGAGACACAGAATTTGAAGCAGGCTCCAGGCTCTGAGCTGTCAGCACAGAGCCCGACACAGGGCTCGAACCCATGAACTCTGATATCATGACCTGAGCCGAAGTCGGACGCTTAACCGACTGAGCCACCCAGGCGCCCCAATGGTAGCTCCCTTTTGTAGAACAGGTGAATCCCTTAGAAATTCACTTGGAATGTTCATGACTAGAATCTTACTATTATTCTACTGTTTCCATGAGCATAATTAATCCTATTTTTTTAAAAAAAGCTTTCTTTTTTTAACATTTATTTATTTTTGAGAGAGAGAGAGAGCACAAGCGAGGGAAGGGCAAAGAGAGAGGGAGACACAGAATCTAAAGCAGGCTCTAGGCTCTGAGCTATCAGCACAGAGCTGGACGCAGCTTGAACCCTCGAACCATGAGTTCATGACCTGAGCCAAGGTTGGACTCTGAACCAACTGAGGAACCCAGGCACCTCCCCACGTCCCCCTCCAAAAAAAAAAGCTTTCTTTTAGACAGTACCTAATTCACAATGAAGGCGTTATAGTATAATACACAGAAACTTCCCTAGGGTTCAGGCCAGCGGCTGCAGGCAAGTTGATCCAGACAGATGCCTGGGCCCTGGATGTCCTGTCACGGTTTTGTTTTAAGCCCAGGATAAATGTTATCTTTAAAAGTCCAAACTTTTAATTTCTCTTTTGATATGTGAAAGGAAATAAATAGTGTATGCTTAGACTCAAAGACACCTCATTTGAATTTTGGTTTTGCCACTTAACTGGCTGTGTGACTTCCAACAATTGAATTGTTTAACTTCTCTGATTCCCAATTTACTTGCTGGTGAATTAAGAGTAATAGGTAATTTCTCTTAGCCTATAATACTGTCAGGATTGAGTGAAAAAGTATTTATAGTGTGTTTGGCTCCTGGTAGATACTCAACAAATGATATTTTTCTTGAACAGCTTAAATAGAAAATTTATGTATTAGTTTTCAATAGTTTTTAGGTTCTTTTTGGTATCAGTTCTCGTATTTTGCTTAGAAAATTTCTAAGGGACAGTTTTAAAATTATTTACTCCGGAGAATTAGCACTAGCTGAAGCATTTTTTAAAAAGTGTTTTTATCCTACTTAAGAAAGGACTTATTTTTCTTTGAGGAAGAAACCGATGCAAAGTTTAAACCTTTAAAGTTTATTTTCTTTCTTTCTTTCTTTCTTTCTTTCTTTCTTTCTTTCTTTCTTTCTTTCTTTCTTTCTTTCTCTCCCCCCCCCCCCCCCCCGTGTGGGGCTCAAACTCACAAGCCCGAGGTAGAGTCACATGCTCTTCTGACTGAGCCATCCAAGCACCCTGAAGCCTTTAAAAACTCATTTGGTTTTTTTCCATGATGTAACTGGAAGCAGCACAGTGTGTTTGTCACAAGTCTTTCCTGAAAAGCCTCTTTGGCGGGTAGCTATGTGTAGAAAAATATTTTTTTGGAAAAACACTTTAAGTGGAAATGAAAGATTGTTGCCAATATTTTGTGACTGTTGTGATAAAAATGAGGAGCATGAGAAAATGATAGTGGCATGGGTCTGGTCTTTAGTAAGTTGAACAGATATAAAAGATATGTAGGGTTATAAAAATATGCAAACATTTGGAAAACTTGCTGAATGGGTCCATTCTTTGGGGGATGAACTGGATCTTATACATGACTTAAAGTCATTCTTAGCAAAACCCATGCCCAGCAGCTCTAGAGAGAGGAAGACACACCCTAGGTGGCAACTGACCCACCCATCAGATGCTCAAGCTGAGACCTGGACAGCCACCTTGACACCTTCTTTCTCTTACTTTTCATAGGCATTCTGTCGTCAGGAGTTGTTGGATTTGCTTCTGGAACATTTCTTTAGGCGGTCTACTCTTCTCATCTTTCCTTAAGTGTGAATCCTTGGTCTTCTCCCCAACCCTAGTGCTGATCTCTCCCCATTGCATTTCAACATAAAGCCCAAAGTTGTGTCGCACAGGGGAAATCCACTTAAATCTAAGCTGCCACCCCCGTCTGCATGTCCCAGCTCATCTCCCCCACCTGTTCTTGAGATGATCTAATCCGGTCTTTCAAAACACAAGACTGGGCCTGTCAACATTCCTACCTTTGCTTGCTTGAAACTTGTCAGATGCCTTCCATTGCCTGTAGGACAGGATATGGGCAAATTTTACTAAGGATTTAGTAGAACTTAACCCTGGAGAATCAGGACCTTTCTTGCCTCCTAAGCCTCATCCCCAGCCAGGCATCTGCCTCCTCATGCTGTAATGGCTGCCCTTGTTTCAGGTCCGGCCACAGGACCCCAGTACCTGCTATGCTTCCTGCCAATGTTCCTTCTCTCTCTTTCTGGGTCTGTCTTTTGCCTGTTTACAGTACACGTGTGTTGCTAATGTCCACAGAGCCTCACATTTTCGCCTTAGGAAAGCTTTCCCTGATCTCCCAGGTGAAACAGAGCTGTGTGTTCTGTGCTCCCAAGGACCTATACTCTGTGAAAGCACTTAGCATAGTTTATAATTATATTTTTGAATATTTGATTCTTACCCACTAGATTTAAAGCTTGTGAGTGAGGCTTCTTGTCTATTTCTGCTCACTGTTGTGTCCACAGAGCCTAGCACATAGTAGATCCTCCATATGTATTTGTTGAATAAATGACCAGAGAAAGCAGTTGAAGAGAGTGAAAGTTAGTGTGGGCTATTTGAGAAGCTCCTTATTTGCTGTCTGAAGTTGGTTGTTTGCTGTCCCATAGTTAATAAAGGTACCTTAAAGCTTTGGGCAGGAGAGTGATATTGTTTCTGGTAGAGAGACAGTTGCAGGGAGAATCTCTGGAGAGTTCTGGGGAGAGGTTGTGGGCTGAAGAGGAGTGGAAAGCTCAATGTACTGGCAAGAGCTGGTGAGATGGGGCTGCTTGGCTACTACAGAGCCAGGGGTATCTGAGAGGAGGAGATGGCTTCAGAGGTATTAGGAGGTGGAGCTGCAGGAATGGTAAATGACCAACTGCAGGGGCTGCAGGAGGCAGCACCGGAACTAGCGTGTAGAGACCATTCACTGACTTAGGGAACGTGGGCATTGCATTTTGAGGGACAGCGCTGGATTTTCCTGTGGAGACTGGGCCCCGTGGAATACTCAGAGGGTGCACCGCAGAAGCTGGTGAGAGGGGTCGAGCGGCAGCTACATCAAGTGTATAGGTAATAGGGGAACCTGTGAGTACAGGGAGACCTCTCTGCGGCAGGGGGCACGTTGAGCAGAAGACTGAGGATAACCCTTTGGTGTGGAGAGGAAGGGAAGCCAGTGAGGAGCCAAGATGGAGCCCTCAGAACCACGGGAGGAGCAGTGGATGGGCAGGCACCCTTGGGGCGGGCATGACGCACTGTTCTCTGTGTGTCCTGGGACCCACTGTACAGCAGTCTGTGTGAGTAGTTGCTACCTGGAATGATTCTGACTCTGTGATAGAGATTTTGAAATAGAAACATTTATTTCCCAATTAAGCAGGAATTTCTATAAAGCCAGGTTTTAAGAGTTTATGACAATGCTATTTTAGTTTTGCTATATGTTGAGAAGTGTTCTACCAAGATAACCTATGGGTTGCCATTTTCTTTGTGCTTTTAATTATCTGTAGTTGTCTTCACAGTGCTTAGGATCTTACGAGAAATTATTTTTCTCTGGTAGTTGTTGTTATAATTAATCTTTTATGATAGCAAATCTGAATTTGGTAGTTCAGGATTTATTTTGATGAGGAAGCTGTATTTATTGATGATTTTAAAATCATAGGCAGGATGCCTTAGAATTGAAACTAGTTATTTAAATCAATGCACATGTAAGGCTTATCACAATAATGGGTACACAAAATAAGACATTCATGCCGAAACTAAACCTTGGGGAAATCACTTCCTTCATCTTTAAGATGATTAGCTGATTTGTTGGCTACCTCCCATCTCTGAAGCTTTATGACTGTATTTAAAACTATTTTGGAGAGTTAACATCATAAGCTTTTTGTATAAAAAAATGCTATGATCGTGAAAGATTTTTGGTGCTGTCTCCATGTGCTATTATAAATTAGTTCCTTGAACATCAGCTTAAAGAGACAGAAGAATATTAGCTGTGAATGCACTCTCTTAGTTTTTATAGTTCTTGTCTGTATTTTATACAGTGAACCTCAGTTTAAATCAGAAAATATATTATTTACCATGTGATAACTATACTCCTAAGCTAATTTATCATTTATGCATTCCTTATTTTTCAAACAAATTAAATATGATTATTTGGTCTATTTTCACAATTATTGAACATTTAGAAAATTTTTAGTGGCGAGTTTGAACAGTTTATTAAATATCAGTACTTATTATTTCTGATATACAGCTCTATATTTCGTTTCTTTTAACCATGACTTAGCAACAGAAATTTATATTACACTTTTGCACATTAGAAACCTGAAATGGGTGCCCCTGAACTAAAGTGAAGGTGTGGGCAGGGCTGCATTCCTGTGGAGGCTCCAGGAGAGGATCTGTTTCCTTGCCTTTTTCACCTTCTAGAAGCCACCTGCACTCCTTGGCTGGTGGCCCCTTCCTCCATCTTTAAAAAATTTTTTTTTTTAATGTTATTCATTTTTGAGAGACAGAGCATGGACAGGGGAGGAGCAGAGAGTGAGGGAGACACAGAATCTAAAGCAGGCTCCAGGCTCTGAGCTGTTAGCACAGAGCTGGATGTGGGTCTTGAACCCACCAGCCACGAGATCATGACCTGAGCTGAAGTCAGATGCTTAACTGACTGAGCCACCCAGGCATCCCCCTTTCCTCCATCTTTAAAACTAGCAAGGTAGAATCTTTCCTATTTCTGTGTCATGACATCTTCCTCTGACCACAGCTGGGAAAACTTTACCACTTTTAAGGACACCTGTAATAACATTGGGCCCACCTGGATAATCCAAGATAATCTCCCCACCTCAAGGAATCTTAATTTAATCACACCTGCAAAATCCCTTTTGCCATGTAACCTAATGTGTTCAGAGTTTCTTGGGATTAGGACATGCGTGTCTTTGGGAGATTAGGACGTGCATGTCATTGGGAGGCCATTTTTCTGCTTACCGTAAGTTCTCATTTGCAGAATCACTCTGGGCTTCCATGTAAGAAATGGGAATTATTTTGTACCTGTGACCTGTACCTGTACCTGTACCTGTTAAAGGCACAGTGCCATTGTTGAGCATCTTGAGCACATAGCGTAGGGTCTTATACTCCTTAGGTCTACAGTTACTGCACTTTCTTGTTGCATTTATACAACATTATAATTCAAGTCAGGACTAGGGGGCTCTAATTCCAAAAGAGTCCTGAAGAGCTCAGTGGAGAAGAGGCCAGTGGGGACTAATGGAGTCTTCATTGCTCCTTTGAATGCACTTTCTAGGAATTTAATTTTTGAAACTGGTTTAGATGTTTTTACATTAAAATTCTCCTTTCAACAGTGCTAATTATCTTTCAACTAATAACAGTACTCTTCTTTGCCCCAAATGGTCTGCCAGTGAACCGAAATTTAATGTTCCTTCATGGATTTTAAACTTACATTCAGCAAAAATGATTAGTGTTTTAAAAGGTTAGCAAGCTGTGAGGTTAAGATATGATTTGGGAAGGAATTTATTTTAAACACTTCTAGTATCATGAGAAAAAACAATTTTGAACAATATTTAAAGTATGTTCATTAACTGAAGCCCAGCAGGGGATATCTTGAATAGAGGAAGGTCTAAATTCTTGATCGACAGAATTAATCAAATTAATGAAAGTAGCAGTAACAAATGGAGCTATATTATATTTAACAGATTTCATTAGATGTTTCTAGGATACGTAGAAGAAAAAGGTCAAGGGAAATATGCAGTTAATCACTTTATGAAGAGAATATTGCCATCTCATATAGACGGATGTTATTTTGAAGATTTACAGCATGGTATTCATAGGGGAGTATTTTACTACCAACCCATAATTATAAGGGGCTTCTTTAAGGAGTCTTGGTGATAGAAATTAATTTCATAGACTTGCCTGCCCCACATCTACTACATGTCAAAGAAGAAATCAGTTAACAGTAGGACATCTGCACACAAGTGTGCTCGTTATTATACACTTGGCCATTTCCAGTAAGAACTCTGAGATTCCTTAGTTCTTTATTCTCCTCTAGTGAGAGAACTGGGCCCAGTTAGTGATCTTGATCTCATTCAACCCTGTTGTTAAAGCGACCTTTCATCTTTTCGGCAGTTTCTTCTGGTCTTCATCCTATTTTCCACACCCAACCACCTGTTTGATTTGATCTCTCGATTAAAGACCTTCATTCTCTTCTCCACCTCCTTCTCCCTTCCTCTCCAACTTCTCTTCCTTTTTTCCTTTCTTCTCCTCCTTCTTTACTTGTTCTTTCCTTATATTCTGATACACCACTCTGTTCTGTTTTTTATATCTCAGTGCTTTCTCTTTTACAACTCTTTACACTCCCTCCCATTAGGTGCTGAGATTTCCATGTGCTTCACCTATGGTTCTCTTCTCATATTGCATTTTTTCTTTTGGTGACTTCGTTATATGGATGTTACCCCATTTGTTTCTACCTAGCTGCAGATTCATATCTCATTCCACACCTGAAGTGAACTTCACCATATCCATTCACACCCTCCTCAATCTTCTTTTCTCTTTGTTCTTGGTCTCTTTTAATGCTGTCACCATTTACCTGTTCTGAGTCTGAAACCGGCATGTGCATATGGCATATGGCATACATACATAT
The DNA here is from genome assembly GCF_023721935.1 of Panthera uncia. Taxonomy (NCBI): domain Eukaryota; kingdom Metazoa; phylum Chordata; class Mammalia; order Carnivora; family Felidae; genus Panthera; species Panthera uncia. Next base: position 55,750,233 of record NW_026057586.1, on the reverse strand, counting down.
ATGGTACATGCTGCATCTTAACCTTAATTACTAAACAAGAAAGGAAAACTAAATGAAGATGTGGGAAAAGTTTTAAAAAAGTAAAAGTGAGAGGGAATAATATCTGCGTCTCTGTAGCAACATATTTGCAACATGATTTCCTAGCAAACTATTGATTATGAAAATGCACCTAAGAAGATGCTGAACATTTGAATAGGTCATACAGTAGAAGAGACTGGAAGGTGAGGTCCAGTGAGAATCACAGCTGAAATGTTCTTCATCTTTAAAAAAAAGAAAAAGAAAAACAGGTAATTCCAGTGAGATTCAAACCCTTCCAGGCCATATGAAGAGGAAGATTTTTTTTTTATTAAGCTAGCATATGATACCTGAGGATGTAGTACAAAACCCTAAGCTTTAGACTATAAATGTGTAACCAATATTCTAAATAAATATTGACTTAATCCAGGGATATATTAGAAAATTGATATCCTATTAACAAAGAGGGTGGAATACAAAATTCAACAATGAGACAGTTTGATATCTGTCAACACAATTCATACATCAACAAACTAAAAGGGAAAAATCATATAATGACCTTTAACAGCGAAAAGGATTTTGATACATTTAACTGCCATCTGTAGCAAAAATTCATGTGTAAAATAGAATTAAATATAATAAAAATTATTTACCAAAGTGTAGTAGTAAATACGCCAAATAGAGAAATATCAAAACCATTTCAATTAAAATTAGGAAATAGAGATGTCCACTAGCATCATTTATATTCAGTCTTTTCTTGGGGATTTTAGTGAATGAAAGAAAAAGCAAATTTTAGTGAGTGGTAAAAATTCTGGAAAGAAGAGATAAAACTAAATAGATAGTTGCAGAGGTATGGTCTTTATATCTAGAAAACCCAGAAGAATATAATTATAAGCTATTAGAATTAATATAAGATGTTGTGGTTGGGTAGAGAATAAATATAAAAACACATTAGCTTTTCTGTGTGTCAGCCACTAACTCTTAGCAATCAAAAAGGGAAAAATACTGTGCCCACCAAAGCAATAAAGTATAAAATATTTGGAATAAATTGAGCAAGAAATGTGAAGGACCTTATATGAAGAAAACTAGAAAATTCTATTAATGCGTATAAATTAATATCTGAACAAATGGAGAGACAGATCATAAAAGTATCAATTCCCCCAAATTAATATTTGTTTGTTTTTCTTTTAATTATTTAAAAAATTTTAATTCCAGTAGAGTTAACATACAGTGTTATATTAGTTTCAGTTGTACAATATAGTGATTCAACAATACACTTCTCAGTGCTCATCAAGATAAGTATTACTCTTAATCCTCTTTATCTATTTCACCCCTCACCCCTTCACCCTCCCCTCCAGTAGCCATCTGCTTGTTCTCTATAGTTAAGAGTCTGTTTTTTGGTTTGTCTCTTTTTTCCCCTTTGTTCATTTGTTTTGTTTCTTAAATTCCATAGTGAAATCTTATGGTATTTGTCTTTGTCTGATTTGGTTCACTTAGCATTATGCTCTCTAGATCCATCCATGTTGTAAATGGAAGATTTCATTCTTTTCTTATGGATGGATAATATTCTATTATATACCACATTTCCTTTATCCATTTATGGTCTTCATCTATTAATGGACACTTGGGTTGCTTCCATAATTTGGCTATGGCAAATAATGCTGCAATAAACATAGGGGTGCATATATCCTTTCAAATTGGTGTTTTTATGTTCTTTGGGTAAATATCCAGTTACAGGATCATATGGTAATTCTATTTTTAATTTCTTGAGGAACATCCATACTGTTTTCCACAGTGACTGCACCAGTTTGCATTCCCACCTGATAGGTGTGAGGTGATATCTCATTGTGGTTTTGATTTGTATTTCCCTGATGAAGAGTGATATCAAACATCTTTTCATGTGTCTGTTGGCCATCTGGATGTCTTTGGAGAAATGTTTGTTCATGTCTTCTGCCCATTTTGATTGGATTATTGGTTTTTTGTGTGTGTTGAGTTGTGTAAGTTCTTATATAATTTTGGATACTGATGCTTCATTGGATATGTGATTTGCAAGTATCTCCTCCCATTCAGTAGGTTTTGTGTCTCACAGTTTTGTTGATCGTTTCCTTTGCTGTGCAGAAGCTTTTTATTTTTGCTTTTATTTCCCTTGTCTCAGGAGACATATCTAGAAACATTTTGCTACAGCCAATGCCAGAGAAATTATTGCTTGTGTTTTTTCTAGGATTTTTATGGTTTCAGGTCTCATATTCAGATCCTTAATCCATTTTGAGTTTATTTTTGTGTATGGTGTTAAGTGGTCCAATTTCATTCTTTTGCTTGTAGCTACAAGTTTTCCCAACACCATTTGTTGAAGAGACTGTCTTTTTCCCACTGGATATTCTTTTCTGCTTTGTCAAAGATTAATTGACCATATAATTGTGGGTTTGTTTCTGGGTTTTCTGTTCTATTCTGTTGATCTGTGTGTCTGTTTTTATGCCAGTACCACCATACTGTTTTGATTAATACAGCCTTGTAGTATAACTTGAAATCTGGAATTGTGATACTTCCACCTTTGTTTGTCGTTTTCAAAATTATTTTGGCTATTCAGGGGCCTTTGTGCTTCCATAAAATTTTAGGATTATTTGTTCTAGTTCTGTGAAAAATGCTCTTGGTATTTTGATAGGGATTGCATTAAATGTGTAGATTGCTTTGGGTAGTATGGACATTTGAATAATATTTGTTCTTTCAATCCATGAGCATGGAATATCCTTCCATTTGTTTGTGTCATCTTCAATTTCTTTTATCAGTGTTTTATACTTTTCAGAGTATAGGTCTTTCACCTCCTTGGTTAAGTTTATTCCTAGGTATTTAATTAGTTTTTGTACAGTTGTAAATGGACCTGCTTTCTTAATTACTCTTTCTGCTACTTCATTATTAATGTATGGAAATACAACTCATTTCTGTACATTCGTTTTGTATGCTGAAATCTTACTGATTTCATTTTTGGTGAAGTCTGTAGGGTTTTCTATCTGTAGTACCATGTCATCTGCAAATAATAAAAGTTTTACTTCTTTCTTACCAATTTGGATGCCTTTTATTCCCTTAAAAAACCTAATTGCTGTGGTTAGGACTTCCAATACTGTATTGAAAAAAAAGTCATGAGATTGAACATCCTCGTCTAATCTTAGGAGGAAAGCCCTCAGTTTTTCACCATCGAGTATGATAGCTGTGAGTTTTTCCTATATGGCCTTTATTATGTTGACGTATGTTCCCTCTGAACTTACTTTGTTGAGGGTTTTTATCATGAATGGATGCTATACTTTGTCACATGCTTTCTCTGCATATATTGAAATGATAATATGGTTTTTATCCTCTGTCTTATTGATATAATGTATCATGTTTATTGATTTACAAATATTGAACCACCCTTGCATGTCTGGGATAAATCTCACTTGATTGTGGTAAATAATATTTTTTAATGTACTATTGGATCTGCTTTGCTAATACTTTGTTGAGGATGTTTTCGTCTGTATTCATCAGAAATGGCCTGTAGTTCTCTTTTATTGTAGTGTCTTTATCTGGTTTTGATAAGGGTAATGCTGGCCTGTAGAACAAATTTGGAAGTTTTCCTTCCTCTTCCATCACTTGGAATAGTTTGAGAAGAATAGTATTAATCCCTCTTTAAACAGTTGATAGAATTCACCTGTGAAACCATTTGGTCCTGGAGTTTTGTTTGTTGGGAGTTTTTTGATTACTGATTCAATCTCATTGCTGGTATTGGTTTATTCAGATTTTCTATTTCTTCCTGATTCAGTTTTGGGAGGTTATATGTTTCTAGAAATTTATCCATTTCTTCTAGGTTGTTAAATTTGTTGGCTTATAATTTTTCATAATATTCTTTTACAATTGTTTGTATTTCTGTAGTGTCAGCTGTTATTTCTCCTCTTCATTTGTGATTTTGTTTGAGTTCTCTCTCCTTTTCTTGATCAGTCTGACTAAACATTTGTCAATTTTGTTGATCTTTTCTTTTAGTTTCTATTTCATTTATTTATGCTCTAATCTTTATTATTTCTTTCTAGTGGTTTTGGGTTTTGTTTATTCTTCTTTTTCTAGCTCCTTTAAGTGTCAGCTTAGGTTGCTTATTTGAGATTTTTCTTGCTTCTTGAAGTAGGCCTGTATTGCTGTAAACTTCCCTCTGAGAACAGCTTTTGTTGGAACCCACAGATGTTGGACCATTGTGTTTTCATTTTCATTCGTCTCCATATATTTTTTGATTTCCTCTTTGATTTCTTGGTTGATGCACTCATTAGTAGCATGTTATTTAATCTCCATGTATTTGTGCTGTTTCATGATTTTTTGTTGTGGATGATTTCTAGTTTCATATCATTGTGGTCAGAATAGATGCATGTTATGACTTTGAACTTTTAGAATTTGTTGATGTTTGTTTTGCAGCCTTTCTTTGCAGTTTGTGGTTACCATTCAGTTTCTATATAACATCTTCTGCATATAGCAACCTATATTGAGTTGATGGTCACATAAGTTTGAGCCTATTCTTACTCCTCTTCTTGATATGTTTTAGGTATATAGTGTCATACTTTGCATCCTTTTATTTTGTGAGTCCCTTGACTGATTTTTACAGATATACTTATTTTTATTACTCTTGCTTCCTACTTTCCTTACTCTTGCTTTGATCTTTCCTTTACACTCCGAGAGCTCCTTTAACATTTCTTGTAGGGATCGTTAGTGGTCATGAATTTCTTTCCCTTTTGTTTGTCTGGAAAACTCTTTGTCTTTCCTATTATGAATGAGAGACTTGCTGGATAGAGTATTCTTACTGCAGATTTTTTCCATTCAGCACTTTGAATATATCATGCCACTCTCTTTGGCCTGCAAAGTTGCTGCTGAAAAATCCACTGATAGCCTTATGTGGTTCCCCAGGTGTGTAACTGTTTTCTTTTCTCTTGCTGCTTTTATTTAATTTAAAAAATTTTTTATTTCTCTATTTTTGGGAGGGAGAGAGAGAGTGTCTGCATGAGAGGGAGAGGGGCAGAGAGAAAGGGTGAGAGAGAATCCCAAGCAGGCTCCTTGCTGTCAATGCGGAGCCCGAGGCAGAGCTTGATCCCTTGAAATGTCAGATCATGACCTGAGCTGAAATCAAGAGTTGGACACTTAACTGACTGAGCCACCTGGCCTCCCCTTGCTGTTTTTTAAAATTCTCTTTTTATCATTACTTTTTGCCATATTAATTCCTATGTGTCTTCCTGTGGACCTCCTTGCATTGATTTTGTTGGCAGATCTCTGTTACTCCTGGATTTGGATTTCTGTTTCCTTCCCCAGATTCAGGAAATTCTCAGCTATTATTTCCTCATAAATTTCCTGCCCTTCCTTTCTGTCTCTTCTAAGGTTCCTATAATGTAAGTGTTATTATGCTTGGTGGTGTTGCTCTGTGCCATAAGTCTATTTGCATTTTGCATAGTTTTTTTTTTTCTCACTTGGTCAGCTAAATTACTTTCCGTTACTCTGTACACCAAGTTGCTGATTCATTCTTTTGCTTCCTCTAGTCTACTATTTATTTCATCTTGTGTATTTTAAGTTTCATTTATTGTGTTCTTCATGCCTGATTTGTTCTTTTTTTATCTCGGTTAAAGGTCTCTGTAACGTCCTCCACTCTTTTCTCATATCCAGTGAGTATCTTTAAGGTCATTACTTTAAATTCTCTCTCAAGCATATTACTTATACCCATTTCTCTTTCATTTTGGACATATTCTTCTATCTCCTCATTTTGACTGACTCTTTGTGTCTGCTTGTGTGTGTTAGGAAAATTAGCTACATCTCCTGTTCTTGAAAGCAGTGGCTTTATGAAGAAGAGATCCTGTAGCACCCTGCAGTCCAGTATCCGCTATTCAACAGAATCTGGTGCTTCAAGAGTGTCTCCTATGTGTGTTGCATGCACTTTACTATTATGGCTGAGCTGCTTTTTCCTTTAGTCTGGTTGTGTGCAGTGGCTCTCTTTTGCCTGTTGTGGGCAGTATTCATCCCTGTGGTGTTAGTGGGTTAGTCTGGGAATGCCTTGAGCTGAAGTTGAATCAGACTAGGCATTTGCCAGAGATGCAGTAGCACCAAACTGCAGGGCACTTTCCCTGTGTTGTCCCCTGATAAGTTTTCATTGGTACACAGGGCCTGCGGTTAAAGCAGCTGTCTGTCCCCAGCCCACTGCAGGGTCCACAGTCTTGACTGGTACAGGTGGTTATCTCTCCCCCTCCCTGGGGCAGGAGTCACCGTGGAGTGGTGCTGGCCCCTGTTGGGGCTGACTGAGCACTGCCAGACTTGTGGCCCCAGTTTGGACAGGCTTCATTGAGAGCTTATTGGAGGGAGCAGGACTGTAGAAGGGTGTGGGGTTGGAGGCACAGTGTTAGTAAAGTTTGTACTTGTCCTCAGGACTGAGGCAGGCTGAATTGGAGGGAGCAGATTTACAGAAGTGTGTGGGAGGGCATGCATGATGTTAGCAAGTTAGGTATTGAGTGTCAGCACTATGCTGGTTCCTGCAGGTGGCTGTGTGCTTAATGCTGGGGGGCAGGGGAGGGAATTGGCAGCCTCGTTTCGTTTGTTCCAGGAGAAGTCTCCTAACAATCCCTGTTCCTCCAGCACAGGCTCTGAGATTAGTAAGCAAATCTCTCTTCTGTACACCCCAGGCATTTTTTATTTTTATTTATTTATTTTATTTTATTTTATTTTATTTTATTTTTTTTAAATTATAGGTGACATGTCTAATTTATTTATTTTTTTTTTCTGTGCTCCCTGTATGATTTATTTATTTATTTATTTATTTATTTATTTTTTAATATATGAAATTTACTGTCAAATTGGTTTCCATACAACACCCAGTGCTCATCCCAAAAGGTGCCCTCCTCAATACCCATCACCCACCCTGCCCTCCCTCCCACCCCCCATCAACCCTCAATTTGTTCTCAGTTTTTAACAGTCTCTTATGCTTTGGCTCTCTCCCACTCTAACCTCTTTTTTTTTTTTTTTTTCCTTCCCCTCCCCCATGGGTTTCTGTTATGTTTCTCAGGATCCACATAAGAGTGAAACCATATGGTATCTGTCTTTCTCTGTATGGCTTATTTCACTTAGCATAACACTCTCCAGTTCCATCCATGTTGCTACAAAGGGCCATATTTCATTTTTTCTCATTGCCACGTAGTATTCCATTGTGTATATAAACCACAATTTCTTTATCCATTCATCAGTTGATGGACATTTAGGTTCTTTCCATAATTTGGCTATTGTTGAGAGTGCTGCTATAAACATTGGGGTACAAGTGCCCCTATGCATCAGTACTCCTGTATCCCTTGGATAAATTCCTAGCAGTGCTATTGCTGGGTCATAGGGTAGGTCTATTTTTAATTTTCTGAGGAACCTCCACACTGCTTTCCAGAGCGGCTGCACCAATTTGCATTCCCACCAACAGTGCAAGAGGGTTCCTGTTTCTCCACATCCTCTCCAGCATCTATAGTCCCCTGATTTCTTCATTTTGGCCACTCTGACTGGCGTGAGGTGGTATCTGAGTGTGGTTTTGATTTGTATTTCCCTGATAAGGAGCGACGTTGAACATCTTTTCATGTGCCTGTTGGCCATCCGGATGTCTTCTTTAGAGAAGTGTCTATTCATGTTTTCTGCCCATTTCTTCACTGGGTTATTTGTTTTTCGGGTGTGGAGTTTGATGAGCTCTTTATAGATTTTGGATACTAGCCCTTTGTCCGATGTGTCATTTGCAAATATCTTTTCCCATTCCGTTGGTTGCCTTTTAGTTTTGTTGGTTGTTTCCTTTGCTGTGCAGAAGCTTCATAAGGTCCCAGTAATTCACTTTTGCTTTTAATTCCCTTGCCTTTGGGGATGTGCCGAGTAAGAGATTGCTACGGCTGAGGTCAGAGAGGTCTTTTCCTGCTTTCTCCTCTAAGGTTTTGATGGTTTCCTGTCTCACATTCAGGTCCTTTATCCATTTTGAGTTTATTTTTGTGAATGGTGTGAGAAAGTGGTCTAGTTTCAACCTTCTGCATGTTGCTGTCCAGTTCTCCCAGCACCATTTGTTAAAGAGACTGTCTTTTTTCCATTGGATGTTCTTTCCTGCTTTGTCAAAGATGAGTTGGCCATACGTTTGTGGGTCTAGTTCTGGGGTTTCTATGCTATTCCATTGGTCTATGTGTCTGTTTTTATGCCAATACCATGCTGACTTGATGATGACAGCTTTGTAGTAGAGGCTAAAGTCTGGGATTGTGATGCCTCCTGCTTTGGTCTTCTTCTTCAAAATGACTGGCTATTCGGGGCCTTTTGTGGTTCCATATGAATTTTAGGATTGCTTGTTCTAGTTTCGAGAAGAATGCTGGTGCAATTTTGATTGGGATTGCATTGAATGTGTAGATAGCTTTGGGTAGTATTGACATTTTGACAATATTTATTCTTCCAATCCATGAGCAGGGAATGTCTTTCCATTTCTTTATATCTTCTTCAATTACCTTCATAAGCTCTCTATAGTTTTCAGCATACAGATCTTTTACATCTTTGGTTAGATTTATTCCTAGGTATTTTATGCTTCTTGGTGCAATTGTGAATGGGATCAGTTTCTTCATTTGTCTTTCTGTTGCTTCATTGTTAGTGTATAAGAATGCAACTGATTTCTGCACATTGATTTTGTATCCTGCAACTTTGCTGAATTCATGTATCAGTTCTAGCAGACTTTTGGTGGAGTCTATCGGATTTTCCATGTATAATATCATGTCATCTGCAAAAAGCAAAAGCTTGACTTCGTCTTTGCCAATTTTGATGCCTTTGATTTCCTTTTGTTGTCTGATTGCTGATGCTAGAACTTCCAGCACTATATTAAACAACAGCGGTGAGAGTGGGCATCCCTGTCGTGTTCCTGATCTCAGGGAAAAAGCTCTCAGTTTTTCCCCGTTGAGGATGATGTTAGCTGTGGGCTTTTCATAAATGGCCTTTATGATCTTTAAGTATGTTCCTTCTATCCCGACTTTCTCAAGGGTTTTTATTAAGAAAGGGTGCTGGATTTTGTCAAAGGCCTTTTCTGCATCGATTGACAGGATCATATGGTTCTTCTCTTTTTTTTTGTTAATGTGATGTATCACGTTGATCGATTTGCGAATGTTGAACCAGCCCTGCATCCCAGGAATGAATCCCACTTGATCATGGTGAATAATTCTTTTTATATGCTGTTGAATTCGATTTGCTAGTATCTTATTGAGAATTTTTGCATCCATATTCATCAGAGATATTGGCCTGTAGTTCTCTTTTTTTACTGGGTCTCTGTCTGGTTTAGGAATCAAAGTAATACTGGCTTCATAGAATGAGTCTGGAAGTTTTCCTTCCCTTTCTATTTCTTGGAATAGCTTGAGAAGGATAGGTATTATCTCTGCTTTAAACGTCTGGTAGAACTCCCCTGGGAAGCCATCTGGTCCTGGACTCTTATTTGTTGGGAGATTTTTGATAACCGATTCAATTTCTTCGCTGGTTATGGGTCTGTTCAAGCTTTCTATTTCCTCCTGATTGAGTTTTGGAAGAGTGTGGGTGTTTAGGAATTTGTCCATTTCTTCCAGGTTGTCCAATTTGTTGGCATATAATTTTTCATAGTATTCCCTGATAATTGTTTGTATCTCTGAGGGATTGGTTGTAATAATCCCATTTTCATTCATGATTTTATCTATTTGGGTCATCTCCCTTTTCTTTTTGAGAAGCCTGGCTAGAGGTTTGTCAATTTTGTTTATTTTTTCAAAAAACCAACTCTTGGTTTCGTTGATCTGCTCTACCGTTTTTTTAGATTCTATATTGTTTATTTCTGCTCTGATCTTTATTATTTCTCTTCTTCTGCTGGGTTTAGGCTGCCTTTGCTGTTCTGCTTCTATTTCCTTTAGGTGTGCTGTTAGATTTTGTATTTGGGATTTTTCTTGTTTCTTGAGATAGGCCTGGATTGCAATGTATTTTCCTCTCAGGACTGCCTTCGCTGCGTCCCAAAGCGTTTGGATTGTTGTATTTTCATTTTCGTTTGTTTCCATATATATTTTAATTTCTTCTCTAATTGCCTGGTTGACCCACTCATTCGTTAGTAGGGTGTTCTTTAACCTCCATGCTTTTGGAGGTTTTCCAGACTTTTTCCTGTGGTTGATTTCAAGCTTCATAGCATTGTGGTCTGAAAGTATGCATGGTATAATTTCAATTCTTGTAAACTTATGAAGGGCTGTTTTGTGACCCAGTATATGATCTATCTTGGAGAATGTTCCATGTGCACTCGAGAAGAAAGTATATTCTGTTGCTTTGGGATGCAGAGTTCTAAATATATCTGTCAAGTCCATCTGATCCAATGTATCATTCAGGGCCCTTGTTTCTTTATTGACTGTGTGTCTAGATGATCTATCCATTTCTGTAAGTGGGGTGTTAAAGTCCCCTGCAATGACCACATTCTTATCAATAAGGTTGCTTATGTTTATGAGTAATTGTTTTATATATCTGGGGGCTCCGGTATTCGGCGCATAGACATTTATAATAGTTAGCTCTTCCTGATGGATAGACCCTGTGATTATTATATAATGCCCTTCTTCATCTCTTGTTACAGCCTTTAATTTAAAGTCTAGTTTGTCTGATATAAGTATGGCTACTCCAGCTTTCTTTTGGCTTCCAGTAGCATGATAAATAGTTCTCCATCCCCTCACTCTCAATCTAAAGGTGTCCTCAGATCTAAAATGAGTCTCTTGTAGACAGCAAATAGATGGGTCTTGTTTTTGTATCCATTCTGATACCCTATGTCTTTTAGTTGGTGCATTTAATCCATTTACATTCAGTGTTATTATAGAAAGATACGGGTTTAGAGTCATTGTGATGTCTGTATGTTTTATGCTTGTAGTGATGTCTCTGGTACTTTGTCTCACAGGATCCCCCTTAGGATCTCTTGTAGGGCTGGTTTCGTGGTGACAAATTCCTTCAGTTTTTGTTTGTTTGGGAAGACCTTTATCTCTCCTTCTATTCTAAATGACAGACTTGCTGGATAAAGGATTCTCGGCTGCATATTTTTTCTGTTTAGCACACTGTAGATATCGTGCCAAGCCTTTCTGGCCTGCCAAGTTTCAAAGGAGAGATCAGTCACGAGTCTTATAGGTCTCCCTTTATATGTGAGGGCACGTTTATCCCTTGCTGCTTTCAGAATTTTCTCTTTATCCATGTATTTTGCCAGTTTCACTATGATATGTCGTGCAGAAGATCGATTCAAGTTACGTCTGAAGGGAGTTCTCTGTGCCTCTTGGATTTCAATGCCTTTTTCCTTCCCCAGTTCAGGGAAGTTCTCAACTATTATTTCTTCAAGTACCCCTTCAGCGCCTTTCCCTCTCTCTTCCTCCTCTGGGATACCAATTATGCGTATATTATTTCTTTTTAGTGTATCACTTAGTTCTCTAATTTTCCCCTCATACTCCTGGATTTTTTTATCTCTCTTTCTTTCAGCTTCCTCTTTCTCCATAACTTTATCTTCTAGTTCGCCTAGTCTCTCCTCTGCCTCTTCAGGCCGAGCCGTCGTGGTTTCCATTTTGTTTTGCATTTCGTTTAAAGCGTTTTTCAGCTCCTCGTGACTGGTCCTTAGTCCCTTGATCTCTGTAGCAAGAGATTCTCTGCTGTCCTGTATACTGTTTTCAAGCCCAGCGATTAATTTTATGACTATTATTCTAAATTCACTTTCTGTTATATTATTTAAATCCTTTTTGATCAGTTCATTCGCTGTTGTTATTTCCTGGAGATTCTTCTGAGGGGAATTCTTCCGTTTGGTCATTTTGGATAGTCCCTGGAGTGGTGAGGACCTGCAGGGCACTTCCCCTGTGCTGTGGTGTATAACTGGAGTTGGTGGGCGGGGCCGCAGTCCGACCTGATGTCTGCCCCCAGCCCACCACTGGGGCCACAGTCAGACTGGTGTGTGCCTTCTCTTCCCCTCTCCTAGGGGCGGGATTCACTGTGGGGTGGCGTGGCCCGTCTGGGCTACTTGCACACTGCCAGGCTTGTGTTGCTGGGGATCTGGCGTATTAGCTGGGGTGGGTAGGCAAGGTGCACGGGGGCAGGAGGGGCAGGCTTAGCTCGCTTCTCCTTAGGTGATCCACTTCAGGAGGGGCCCTGTGGCAGCGGGAGGGAGTCAGATCTGCTGCCGGAGGTTTGGCTCCGCAGAAGCACAGAGTTGGGTGTTTGCGCGGAGTGAGCAAGTTCCCTGGCAGGAACTGGTTCCCTTTGGGATTTTGGCTGGGGGATGGGCGGGGGAGATGGCGCTGGCGAGCGCCTTTGTTCCCCGCCAAGCTGAGCTCTGCCGTCCGTCCGGGGGCTCAGCAGCTCTCCCTCCCTTTGTCCTCCAGCCTTCCCGCTTTCCGAGCAGAGCTGTTAACTTACGACCTCCCAGACACTAAGTCGAGCTTGCTGTCGGAACACAGTCCGTCAGGCCCCTTGGCTTTTGCCGGCCAGACTCGGGGGCTCTGCTTGGCCGGCGAGCCGCCCCTCCGCCCCGGCTCCCTCCCGCCAGTCCGTGGAGCGCGCACCGCCTCGCAGCCCTTCCTACCCTCTTCCGTGGGCCTCTTGTCTGCGCTTGGCTCTCGAGACTCCGTTCTGCTAATCCTCTGGCGGTTTTCTGGGTTCTTTAGGCAGGTGTAGGTGGAATCTAAGTGATCAGCAGGACGCGCGGTGAGCCCAGCGTCCTCCTATGCCGCCATCTTCTCCTCTCTCCCCCAGGCATTTTTTAAACTGCTGCTTCTATCTGTTCTCTCTGCAGGGCCATTTGTAGTTTGGTATCTCTCTCTCTTTTTTTTAATACGAAATTTATTGTCAAATTGGTTTCCATACAACACCCAGTGCTCGTCCCAATAGGTGCGGTCCTCAATGGCCATCACCCACTTTCCCCTCCCTCCCACCCCGCATCAACCCTCAGTTTATTCTCAGTTTTAAAGAGTCTCTTATGGTTTGTCTCCCTCCCTCTCTAACTTTTTTTTCCCTTCCCCTCCCCCATGGTCTTCTGTTAAGTCTCTCAGGATCCACATAAGAGTGAAAACATATGGTGTCTGTTTTTCTCTGTATGACTTATTTCACCTAGCATAACACTCTCCAGTTCCATCCATGTTGCTACAAAAGGCCATATTTCATTCGTTCCCATTGTTAAAATGTCAATACTACCCACAGCAATCTACACGTCAATGCAATCCCAATCAAAATTGCACCAGCATTCTTCTCGAAGCTAGAACAAGCAATCCTAAAATTTGTATGCAACCACAAAAGACCCCAAATAGCCAAAGTAATTTTGAAGAAGAAGACCAAAGCAGGAGGCATCACAATCCCAGATTTAGCCTCTACTACAAAGCTGTAATCATCATGACAGCAGGGTATTGGCACAAAAACAGACACATAGACCAATGGAATAAAATAGAGACTCCAGAATTGGACCCACAAAAGTATGGCCAACTAATCTTTGACAAAGCAGGAAAGAACATCCAATGTTGTTTGGTCTCTTAAGGGTGGGGACTCAGTTTCCTCTTGCCCTCCTGGGTCTCCCAGACCTGAGCCCAATGATTGTTAGTGTTTCAGATTTTAAGTCCTGCTGGCTGTAAGAACTCATGAGATTTGGCCTTTCTGGGTTTCAAAGCCAAATGTTAGGCGGATTCATCTTCCCCATGGGCTCCCTGGTGTGAGAGTCTGTTTCTCTCCCCTCTTTGCACCCACAGGATCCCTCCCTCCCAGGAACATCCCTGCGTTTGTTTAGCTTCAGACCACGTCTCTTCAACATGGCCTCTTCTCTACGTGTAGCTGTGAAGAGTCTGTTCTGCCAGTCTTGGGTCATTTCTGGGTTATTTACACTGATGTGAGTGTTATCTGGTTGTTTCCATGGGACAAGGTGAGCTTAGGGTCCTCCTACTCCACCTTCTTCCCCAGAAGCTCCCTAATTAATATTTGATTCAGTTCCAAAGTAGAATCCCAACTGGTTTTTATTTAAATTTATTAAAATTATACTGAAGTCCCCAATATTCTGCTTGCATACTAACAGACCAAGAATCTGGGACACAGAATAGAGAAACCAGGAAGAGGTGTGAGTATGTACTATATTACATATAGGCTAACATACACAGTATATACAGGTAAATCAGCTCAGGAGAACAGAGTATGGATATTTTTTTATAGGTTATGGTTGTGAAACTGGCCATCTATCTGTATAAAAATGAATTACAAATAGAGTGTAGACTTAAATGTTTTTAAAAATTTTTTAATGTTTTTACTTATTTTTGAGACAGAGAGAAACAGAGCATGAGCAGGGGAGGGGCAGAGAGAAAGGGAGACACAGAATCTGAAGCAGGCTCCAGGCTCTGAGCTGTCAGCACAGAGCCCGACGCGGTGCTCGAACCCACAGGCTGTGAGATCATGACCTGAGCTGAAGTTGGATGCTTAACTGACTGAGCCAGCCAAGCGCCCCTAAATGTTTTTTTTTTAAAAAGGTTTTACAAGAATATTTTTAGGAGGCTAGATGAATTCTCTAGGAGTGAGGTGGAACTTCATCAGGAGTGAAAACTATATTCAATGAAAGAAATTAGATAGACATGTCAAAATAAGTTTTTATTTAATCTGAAAATTTTGTTATTTCACTCATTTTGGAGGATGTTGTCGTTGGATGTATCATTCTTACTTGACAGTTTTATGGCATTCATTGCTTTAAATTTGTCATCTGTTATCTTTTTACCTCTATTATTTCTGATGAGAAGTCATCATATTAAAATTACAGAGCCCCACCTGCTAATATTGCCTAACCCTTTTCTTGGTTTTATTTTCTCCTTAACCCTTATTGCTATCTGACACACTGTATATTTTACTAATTTATCTTATCATCTCTTTTCACAGACTAGAATTGATGGTAGATAAAGGTAGGAATTTTTGTTAGTTTGTTTCATGCTGTATTATAAGTAACTAGCATATAGTAAGCATTTGATTAATATTTCCTGAATGAAAAATAAAAACAGAATGAATAGTGTCATCCAGACAATGTTAATTGTTCTGTCCACTGTATTCTCATGGCTCTTAGCTCACGTCTCTGCAGTTGGAATTTTCCTTATTATATAATAGGTATCTGGTTCCCCACTAAGCTGCAGTCTCCATAAGGGCAAATACTATATTTTATTCATCTTTGAATAATTAAGACCTAACAACACAGGGTTTGTGTCATAGAAGATTTTGTTTGTTGGGTCAGTTATTGTGCCTGGCTCACCTTGGCTTTCTCTGTGTTGTCCCACAAGACTCCTCATGACTGTAATCCACATGGCTCTTTGAGCTTGTCACTTCTGAAGATGACCCTTTCCAGTATGCATTTCATATGCATATCCATGAACCTTGTCTTCATCATAGACTGTGCTTCTGGTCTTTCTCCTGGTCACCTCTAGACTTCCTTGAACCAGTGCCCACTACTTGTTTTCTTGTAGAAAATATTGTTTTCTTGAAAGTATTTCCTTCCTCATTCATCTTGTTTCTCAGCTTGCTCCTTCTCACTATTGTTTACTGATTTTCTTTTGCACACATCTTAGATACTGAAGTCCCCTAGGATCCTATCCTTGGCCCTGCCTACTTTGTGCTCTGTATACATTCCCAGAGAATCTCCTCTGCTTTACCCCCAGTCACTAATAGCCACTAAATCGAAGTTCCCGGTCCTGATCTTTCTCAAAAATTTGTGTTTATAATGTCTCCAGATAGTTCACCCTAAATATCACTTAGACCCCTTTAGATTTCAGAGATTTGGCATCTCTGAAAACGTGTTCATGTTGCTTTCTAAGCCTGCTCCTCTAGTTTTGACTTGCTCAATGTCAGGCACATAGACTGTGTCTTCTAAGCTTGAAATGTCAGCGTCCTCAATTTCCCATCTCCTTGATTGTCCAATTTTGTCAGTTCCCTTTTAAATGTCCCTCTGAATTATTTCTGCTCCTCTCAATCCTAGAGTAGCTGTCTCAAGCCCAGACGTCACTAGCTCATGCTTGCTTGTTGAAACAGCCTCCTTTCTGTTATCTCTGATACCAGTTGTCCCTCTGTGTTCATTTCCATCATCTCTAAAACTGCCATCAGCAGTATCTTTAAAAAAAAAATCTAAATAACTACCCAAACACTGTGGACAAGGCAGAGGAGAAATAAGACCAAAACTTATTGTGGCATTTCTCTGCTTAAAACATGCACTGGTTTCTTAGCACATATAGGCTAAGACTGAAATTCTTTGCCTGGTGTTTTAATTAGATTCTTCCTTTTATATGGAAGAGAGATCACTCAAGCTTTCCCAAGTAATGGGCTATACTGAACAAATACATACTGGGGGAGGATGGAGACTCATGGAAAGTGAAGAACAAGACTGTGGTCAGAGAGTGCCCATCCCGCCCCTGTCTTTAGGGCCATCTGCAGCTGGAACCTGGCCCTCTTTCTAGGGCAGTGGTTCTCAAACATTAGCTGCATCAGAGTCACCTCCAGCACCTGTTAAAGCAGATTTCTAGGCCCCAGCCCCAGAGTATCTGATTCAGTAGATGCCCAGATTTTAATTGATGCCCCAGATTTGTATTTCTAACAATTTCCCAGGTAATATTGGTGCTGCAGGTCTGGGTACCACACTTTGAGAACCTTTATCCTTTAAGGCACATATCATATCATCTGGAAAGTCTTATTTGATGATATCAGTCAGAATTAGTTTTCTCTCGAGGTGCCTGGATGGCTCAGTCAGTTTGGTGTCTGACTTCGGCTCAGGTCATGATCCAGTTAAGCGTCCGGCTTCTGCTCAGGTCATGATCTTACAGTTCGTGAGTTTGAGCCCCGCATTGTGCTCTGCACTGACAGCATGGAGCCTGCTTCGGATCCTCTGTTCCCTCCCTCACTTGTTCCCTCTCTCTCTCTCTCTCTCTTTCTCTCAAAAATAAATAAACATTAAAAAAAAGAATTAGTTTTCTATGTTTCAGGTTTCTGCATGTTATGTTAGAACCGTGGTTCTCAAACTTCAGCCTTCATCAGAATCACTTAGAGGGACTATTAAAACACAGGTTGATAGTCTTACTCCCAGAGTTTCTGAATCATTAAGTCTGGGTTATGACCTCCAAAACTTGCATTTCTGACAAGTTTCAAGGGGATGCCCATACTTGGAAAAACCATGGTATTAGAATAACTTGCTTAACCACCTCTCTTCTGTGCAGAACTCAGATTTTTTTGTGTTAGTACCTTACATTGTGCTTCTGGCCACTTGTTGCAATATCTGAACACAAGTGCCAGCCATACATGTGTGCTGAATAAACTTAATTCACCAGAGCTTGAATTCTGGAATGTTCTTTGATATCACATCCTTAGAACTCCTCCTTCTCCTCACCTCTTTGCTTTCTGAGGAAGCTTTGAAATTGCTTATGTCCTGTATTTTAGCTTTTCTATTTCTTCCTGTTCTGTGTCACTGGTTTTCAGCCTTCCAGTGCCTCCCGGGCCAGTTAGGCCCTTTACACATTTTATCTCCTGTTCTCATGTTCCTCAGTCCACTTGGCGGCCTCCTTCCTCATCCGCTCCCAGCTGTCCTCAGAGTTACCCATCTGCTCCCACTACCAGGCTGCCAAGAGCTGAGGAGAAAGTCCCATGGTGCCAGTCACTCCTGTGCAGAATCACCAGCTTAACTGAGTGGGACTCTCAGGGCAGACCTGTGTTCCTTCAGTCTGGTCCTGGTTGAATTTCTGCAGCTCCCACCTTTCCCCGTGCTCCCAACACAACCATTACAGCTTGCCTTCCAGCAGATGTCCTCCAGCCTCATGAAGGAGGCGAGGAGTGATGTCCTTCCACCTTCTTCCCTAGCACACTGCAAGTGCTTTCTTTTTACTCTTGTTCACCACCCACCTCTTCATATCAGGGTCCTTGTTGAAACATTTCTCTGTCTGATTCTCTCCCCCACTGATTGTCCCATCTCCTCTCAGAGCCTCGCTTCCCCGTCTGGGTTCATTTCCGCCAGCTGCGGAGCTGAAATATTTGCTCTCTTTTCCTTACATTTGTTAAAAAAAAAAAATTCCTTTCTCATGAATATTGTTCCCCCTCTGGGTCTCATGTTACCTGTCTCTTCCTTTTCTTTTGCAAACCTCTCCCAGGTATAGTCCACACTTGCTGTTTTCATGATGCCTCCTTTTCACTCTTTGGCCACTTGAATCTGACCTCTGATCTGATCCTTCCATTGAAATCTCTCCCTGTGACATCACGGTGATGCCGTGGCTATCAACCCCGGTAGCTTCTTCTCCCTGGTTAGTCTTACTCGACCTCTTCAATATTTGATGGTGCTAATCCTTCAGACCCTGGGAAACCTTCTCCTCCCCTCCCTGGCTCTCAGATCTTGTATGTCTCCCTGGAGCCTCTTGCAACTCTGATTATTCGTTGTGCTTCCCCAGCTCCTGACATGGACGTTCATGTCTGTCTTGGATTCTTTCTCAGGATTTCTTTCATTGTTGCCTCTTTCTGAAAAATTTGGACCTGTCTTTTTTTGGATATGTTCACCCAGATTATTCCAGTTACCTAAAATTCAGCGTCTCTGAAAATAATCCCTTTTTTTCTACAACATCCTGTGATGCTCCCTCAGTTTGCTACTCTCTGGGTACCCAGGACTGAACCTCAAGATCATCTTAGCCTTCTCCCTATACCACCCCACCTCAAGCAGTTGCTTGCTGTAGCCTGTCAATTTTATTTCACCATTGTCCCCCAGTTTCATCTCCACCTTTATTTAGGGAACATCCACACTCTCTCTTGCCAAATCTGTTGTCAGTCTGTGGTCTCCATCCCGCGCATCTGCTTCATCCTTACCTAGCACTGGTTAGTGAGTTCTGATAATACCATTTTCCATTCAGACATCTCTGATGCTTCTGTAAGCCATAAGAATAGAGATAAGGCTCCTTAGACTTTCAGGAACTTTCCTGATCGTATTTTTGCCTCCTTGCAATCCAGCATTCTAGCCTTCTGTTCCGTGGACCCCTGTGAGCTTTATGTTAGTGGACACCAGACTCTGGCATTTGTAGAAGCAGCTCCCCGCTTGCCAGCTTCTCTTGCTTTGGTCCTGCTGCTCCTTCCTGGATCACCTGCTGAATTTCTGTTTGCCTCAGAAAGCAGTGGTCTCCAGGAAGCTTTCCCTGTTCATAATTAATCCTTCTTCATCTTGTCCCCAGACACGTTGTTTGGGTTTCCTAACTAGTGCCTATTAGTACTCATGTCTTCTTATTTGTTCACCAAAACATGGAGTCCTGCATATGTCAGGTTGGGGGTGACATTTGTCTGTTTGCATGTCTCCTCAACCCGAGTAAATGCCATGTGAGGACAGGAGTCAAGCTCCTAGTATATCTCCCAGCACTTGGGACCTGCTTTGTCTAGTGAAATGAGCAGGAAATGACCCCTGAGTTCAGTCGTACTGAAATGAGATGCAGCCTGGGTGTACAAGTGAAAAATGTTTTAGCAGAGCATGGACAAGTGGCATGGCGGAATTATTAAACTGCAGGCGCTTGGAAAGTGTGGGTATATTCAGGAAGCTCCTACTTCAAGGGTTGTTACCCAGCAGTGATAAGCTGCTAACATGAGGAAAACTGTCTCATTCCAGTTGGTACCACAAAAGAAGACATTACTTACATCAATGTGTAGTAAGATGGGTTGGTTGCTACTGACGGTTGTTTTTCTCACATATTCCAAATTGTGGCCTGAAGGAGCTGTATGCAGCTTATCTTTTGAAACGAAGTTGGAATATTGGTGTGAAGTGTTATGTTTATGGCTAATGAAGTTAAAAAGGTATTGTTCTGTGACACGAGCCTTAGGATTTATGTGGTTCTATCCTTAAAAATGATAATTTATTCATTCTTTACCCCTTACCATTTTTAATTTTAGCTCAGAGAATTACTAATAAATATTGTGAAGTTTCCTAAGACTGGAAGTTCCTATTGCCAAAGTGAGGGGTTCATCTATCGGGGATTTTTCAGTCTGCGGCCTCTGAGTGGGACAAATGGGAGCCTGAGTGGTTTGAGCGTGGAGCATCCAGATCAGTTGCACTTGGGGGGTTTCTAATATCAGGGCTCCTAATAGGATATTTTTGTAAGGAAAAAATGGGGTCATGCTAAAGAGAAATTTAAAGTTTGAAAGCATCACAGCATCAGATGACAACTAGGGCTTCTTTCCATATTTCACTAGCATGCTACACTTTTTACGTCATGGATTTTTATAAGAAGAGTTGATGACAAAAATGCTAACATGCAGGTGGAAGAATGCCCATCTGAAGAGTTTCCATACAAAGTAAAGGTTTTTTATTGATTTCGGTAAACTCAATTATTCAGAACTCCAGATCTGAAGTGATGAAGTAGGAGACAGCTGTGGTTTACAGAATTGAAAATATATCTCAAGGTTAAGGTATCTTGGTCTGGGATAGAGGATACTCAGTGCATGACCAACCCCCTTTTATGAGGGTGATATTGCTGCTGATCCTATTAGATGTCGTGAGCACTTCATAAAAGGAGTACTTCCGAGAGCTAAAACTCTAGTGGCCCTGTCTTCTGCTCTCTGTAAGGACACGGCCTGGCTCAATGAAGTGTACCCATGCATTCATTCATGATTAAGAAAAGGAGTCATTGTGCCAGTCTTCAACTTGTCCATGCACTGACCCTGCCTTTCCTTGACTTGTGACTTGTGTTCCGCTTAGCTCTTTTACTTTGTCACCCCGCTAGACTTGTTTTTCTCAGCAGTTGACTCTCCTATTCCACTTTCCCAAGTTGAATCCTCTGCCAACACTGCCCTCCCTGGACCATTCTTTCTGGAGCTGACCCCCACTGTGAATCATCTGCTGGCAGCTCTGGCTGGACCCAGTGTGGTTATTCTCATCCACCCATTCTTGCTGATGGTTCCGATAGGCTTGGCCCTGCGGTCGCAGGCAAGAAAAATGATTATGGTCAGTGGAGGAGGACACTGGTTCATGGCTGTGGTTAAAAAAAAGGGGAGGGGGCACGCTGTCAAAGTATGACAAATAACACAGTCACTTCTACCCCTGTGAAGTTTTTTCAGGTTTTTTTTTCTATATTCTTTGCCTTCAATTTCTAGTCTTTGCTCTTGCTAATCTGATGAAGAAGCCAACAAACCTCAAGGTGTATGTAGAAGAACAAAGCAAAATTTAGTGAGGTGGTAAAGTATAAATGTGTCATCTTGGCACGCACAAATTGCTGCTTTTAATGAAGCAAGTGCTGTGGGTTTTGGCTTTCTGCAAATTTGGCTGAGGCCATGTAAACCAAACAGCATGGATATGCAGATAAGGAGAGGGAATCTCCTTTGCTTGATAAGAAAGTATATGTGCTGCACGTGCGCACATGCGTGCGCACACGCGCGCGTGCACACACACACACACACACACACACACTGCCTAGTACTGCTCAGAGAAAGAGAGATGGCCCTGCTTATTTCCACAGGAGGGAAAGTGTTGTGTTTATTTTTAAGAGCCAGATGCATCCCCTTGTTTGGAGGATGGCTCTGCCATGGTGTCTTGGTGACCCTGTACATACCCAGTTGGCCAGGTAGACGAGGCTTACCTGCAGGTGATCTCAGTCTGAGAGTGCTCTCTAATCCTTCTGGCCCATGAGAACACAGGAGGCTCTCGAGGAACTGCTTGGAGGAGGCCACCCCCAGGAGGCCGTAGTGATAGTTTCTTGTTCCTCCCAGGTTCCCATGAGGCTTGAGTCCTTTTGTGTCACCTCCCCCCAGGGTAGAGCTGCCGATGGTACAAGTGCACAAGGGCAGCATGAAATGGGCTCTCCAGGAACAGGGTATGTGAGCACCCATGCTGCAGTATCTGGACCCTTTGTCTCAGTGTCACCCTGTGCAAGGGACATGGGAGCTGGGTCCTTTAATTGCTTTTCCTTTTTGCTGTCAATATAAGTAATAAACTGAAGATTTAAAAAGTGCTTGGTGGGGCGCCTGGATGGCTCAGTCGGTTGAGCGTCCGACTTCGCTCGGGTCACGATCTCACGGTCCGTGAGTTCGAGCCCCGAATCAGGCTCTGTGCTGACAGCTCAGAGCCTGGAGCCTGCTTCAGATTCTGTGTCTCCCTCTCTCTCTGGCCCTCCCCGTTCATGCTCTGTCTCTGTCTCAAAAATAAATAAATGTTAAAAAAAAATTAAAAAAAAAATAAAATAAAATAAAAAGTGCTTAGTACTTTGCTGGCCGAATCTGTCAGCCCTTGTCTTGTATCGCTTGACAAATCTCACTGCCTTAACCCAGCCATCTTCATTTCTTTGTTTTCTTATGTTTTTTTTATTCATATGTAAAAACATACATTCTCATGCTGAAGTGCATGTAAACTGTGCTGAAACTGTGCTTAATTTGAGATTTGCAAAAGTTATGTCGTGTGGTCATCATAATTGTAATTTATTTGACCTCTGTTGTTGGATATTTAGATTTTTTCCAACTTTGTACTGTTGTAAGGGCTTTTTAAAAATTCATTTTACATTTTTTTAGAATAATGTTAAAGTTGGGATGAGTTGATCATCAAATATTAACACCTTATTTTTGGTTATAAATACAGGTATACCTTGCTGTATTGTGCTTTACAGATACTGTTTTTTTTTTGTTTTTTTTTTTTTACACATTGAAGGTTTGTGGCAACCATGTATCAAGCAAGTCTTTTGGTGCTATTTTTCAACAGCATTTGCTGACTTCGTGTCTTTGTGTCACATTTTGGTAATTCTCACAATATTTTCACTTCTTCATTATTATTATATTTGTACTGTTGTAACTGTTTTGGGGCACCGTGAACTGCACCCGTATAACATGGTGAACTTAATTGATAGGTGTTGTGTATGCTCTGACTGCTCCACTTACCAGCTGTTACCCTCTCTTTCTCTCCTCGGGCCTCCCTATTCCCTGAGACACAACAGGGATTAAAATCAGGCCAGTTAATAACCCTACTGCCACCCCTAAGCATTCAAATGAAAGGAAGCGTCAATCAATGTAGTGAACTTAATTGTCTTATTTTAAGAAACTGCCACAGCAACCCCAACCTTCAGCAACCACCACTCTGATCACTCAGTAGCCACAACATTGAGGCAAGACCCTCCACCAACAAAAAGATTATGACTCACTGGAAGGTCAGATGACAGCAGTTTTTAATCAATAACGTATTTTCAAATTAGATTATGCAATATTGTTTTTAGGACATAATGCTATTGCACACTAGTAGACTACAGTATAGTATAAACATAACTGTTGTATACACTGGGAAACCAAAACGTTCATTTGACTGCTTTATTGCAATATTTCCTTTATTACGGTGGTCTGGAACTGAACCTACAATATCTCCCAGGTATGCTTGTATGTATTGTCAACATGACTTTCAAAAGTTTTAGTCAATTTTACAAAGCCACCATGAATGGGTGAGCTTATTAATTTCCCTGTGGACTTAATTTTATGGTGTTTTTAAATTTAAAAGTTACTTGTTAATAAATTTTTATTTATTTGTTGAGAGAGAGAGAGAGAGAGCAAGCATGGTAGGGGCAGAGGGAGAGGGAGGAAGAGAATATTAAGCAGGCTCCACCCTCAGTGCAGAGTCCAACATGGGGCTAGATCTCACCACTGTGAGATCATGACCTGAGCTGAAATCAAGAGTAAGACACTTAACCCACTGAGCCACTTAAGTCCCCCAAAAGTTATTAATTTAATAGGCATATCTGCTGTGTCTTCACCGTGTATACTAAAGTGAAGCAATATTATATAATGGGAGTGTATGGGCTAGAAATTCTGTTTAAATTCAGATTTTTCCAGATGTGTGACCTCTGTAAGCCTGTTTCGTATAATTATAAAATGAGGTTATAGATCTGATATTCAATATTATAAGGAATAAATCTAAACATATACATTCGCACATATACACTTATGTACATGTACATGCACACACACACCCTAATTTGACATTTGTCATATAATAGGTGTGTATTAAGTGACAGGTAATGTACAATCAAATATATATTGTACATTAGTAATGTTTGGCAGAAGAGTAATAATTGGAACATTTTGCTGTAGCCACTGTGTATAGTGAAAAATAAAATTTAGGATTTACTAACCTGTGTGCATATCTAATACTCTATAAAATGAATGTCGTGTCTGTAGTATGTTCAAGAAAGTTACATAAAAAATAAAGAAAATTTGGTGCCTGCAGCAGTGCTCTTTCATAACTGGTTTCTTCTCTCCAGGAAACTGGGAAATGAGTTGGTCACAATAGATACCTTTGAATTCATTTTTAAAGCCAAAAGCATCATGTCAGCAGCCTTTAATTCATTAAGCAAATATTTATGGTCAAGCATGGTTATAGCCCAGGGACACAGTGATAGATAGGATCAGTGAGATTCTTTCTTTTGAGGAGCTTACCTGCTAATTCTAAGCAAGCAAACTTGTTTCTTTCAGCTGATGTGCGTCGCCTAGAGTCAGTGATGATGCGAGGCCTGCCTGTGGGCCCACAGGAGCAGACCAACATGGTATTTCTTCATCTCACTGGCAGGCACTGCGTTGCTGAGTAGTTCTCTTGCTTTACGAAATATTTAATTCATTGAAAGTTGTTATTTTTGATATCATGTTTTCTTTTTCTGATAAAATTTAAAAGGGTTATTATAGACTTATGTGATCATACAAGAAGATCTTAGATATGATTTACTTCCGGTGAAATGATGATATATAACAATGGGAAATATGATTAAATTGAGAAATTACACACAATCTTTTTAAGAACACAGCTGTTGTAGAAAATGAGGTATCTATATTTGCTTTAGAGACAACACTGCTGTAATTTTTTTTGTAAAGCATATAATTGTAATGTAGTAAAGTGCTTATGTGAAAATAGAGATGTTGAATAATCTTACTAGGGAATCTTCAGGGTTTGTCAAATTGCTTTCTCTATTTAGAAAAATAAAATATCACATATTGTGGTAGAGATGGCAGTAAACTTGTAAGTGCTACAATGGTTGAACAGACTGTAAGCTCCTTGATGGAAATCACACTGTAATGTCCCATTATTTTCAAACAAAGCAAGAAAATCCATTGATGACGATTCTGTTAGCCTTATTTGATGATTAAAATGCTTTTCAAAATTCTCATGCTTTAGTAAGTGTATTTCTTAGCAAGAACATATTAGTGTGTTGTGATTGAGAACTAGTAAATACTAATGTATATACATACTCTGTGTCTGTTTTTAAATTCTGAATTGATATATTTTCTTTGTAATCTGAGCTTAAATTATTCCCTTTTTGTCAATTATATATATGTATATATCAAAGGATAAATAGTATATATTGTTTATTTTTCATCTACTGGACCAGGGACTGGGTTATATTTCTGTTTTGGCAGACAGCACACTTGTTACATAAAGGAAGGCTCATCAAATATTTTTTAAATGATTAAAAGTCTACATGAATTCTTCCTATGCAACTTGACGGATTTTTATGTTTGTTATTCCATCAGGGTGCTTTATTGTCTTGAGAGGTTTGAAATGTTTGACTTAGAGGTGCATCTTACCACCTGTCACTACCTGTGCTCATGCAGTTCTGACCTTTTACCATCTGTACCTTCTTCAGGAACATTTTACAGCAAGATAAATGTTAAAGCTTACATAGCATTTTTGGCCACTCTTTTCCAGGATGTGTGCATATGAGTGTGTGTTTGTGCGTGCGGGTGTGCATGTGTGTGTATGTGTATGGTAATAATATTTGCAGAGAATTTTAAAACAGTAGAAGGCAACAAACAAGGAAAAATATTTACGTTAATCTCACTGCCCACACATAGCCACTATGAATATTTTGCTGTTTCTTTTCAATTGCTTTCCTATGC
Source organism: Panthera uncia (assembly GCF_023721935.1). Lineage (NCBI taxonomy): Eukaryota > Metazoa > Chordata > Mammalia > Carnivora > Felidae > Panthera > Panthera uncia. The sequence continues at coordinate 55,724,358 of NW_026057586.1, read as the reverse complement.
ATGTGTGTTTGTGTGTGTGTACAAATATCTATGCATAGTGCCTAGCACAAAGAAGGTGCTTTATAAATATGTTGAATAAATGAATGTCTTAATATATGTCATTATTTATATTTTAAAATTTAGGATAATATAATTAATATGTTTTATGGCTTATGGCCTGACTTTGGTTTTTACTTAAACTAGAGAATTCTAAAGACATTTTGTTACTTAAAAAATATAGTTTTTGACAACTTCATAATCATATGTAGGTCATGTGCATATGTATATATGTATATGTATTATAATCTATTTGACCCTTCTCCCATATTAATACTATTTTGTGTTTTTGCTGTAATAATGTGATGTATATTTACTATCAACTGTTATCATGACTCCTTCCTTAGCTTGTTAATCCTAGAGGGAGAATGACTGGGACATAGAATATAAACTTAAAACAATTATCAATCCTTTTCAGCAGATTTTTATTATTTAAAAATATATTTTTATTGAATTACATTGGATAGCTATTGATCTAGAAAATTTGGAAAGCAGAGAAACGAAGTGCAGAATAAATTGGGAAGAAGCTGTAATCCTGGCAGCTGAAGATGACTTCATTTATGATTTTGATTTACATAATTTTAGTCTTATTTCCATTACATACTTTACCAAAAAGGATCATTTCGTTTTCTGAACTGCTGTTTATTTTCCCCCCACTAGTAGTGTATCATTAACATAGTCTTTCTCTGCCATTAATCTTCTATAATATTATAGCTTATTATTAAAATGACACGTCTGCACAATGCATTTAATTAGCCCTCTCTTGGTGGACCTTTGGTTTGTTTCCAATGTTTCATTATTATGAGGAGTCCTAGTATAAAAAAACCTTGTGTTTGCCCCTTGGGCATATTTGCTGTAATCGTATTAAGACAGATTCCTGGAAGCAGAATTGCTGGTTCAAGATATACAAATAATTTTTAAGGCGTTTGGCATATATTTCCACCTTGCCTTCCAACAGGTAGTGCCTATCGACCTTCACTCCACAAAGAGGTGTGAAAATGAAAGGAGATTATAAAGATATTTTCAGGGCATTCACCTTAAAATGGACCAAATCATGCTGTAGAAAACCTGTAGCTGTTGACTCTTCTTTGAGAAGAGTAATAGGCTACCCATTTTAAGTGCTTATCAGTGGTTTTCTTGAGGGTGAGATACATTCACAGGCCTGCTCTAAAACAGGAAAAGCTGGGGCGCCTGGGTGTCTCGGTCGGTTAAGCGTCCGACTTCGGCTCAGGTCACGATCTCACAGTCCGTGGGTTCGAGCCCTGCATTGGGCTCTGTGCTGACAGCTCGGAGCCTGGACCCTGTTTCAGATTCTGTGTCTCCCTCTCTCTCTGCCCCTCCCCTGTTCATGCTCTGCCTCTCTCTGTCTCAAAAATAAAATAAACGTTAAAAAAAAAAATAAAAAAAAAAAAACAGGAGCAGCTGTAGGTGGACTGTTAGATGATTTTACTAAATGCTCACAGAAAGTAAGAGATACAGGTTTTATTTATTTATTTGTTTATTTAACTAATCAGCCTGCTTGTTGGGTTTATCTTCAATTAAATATTATTCTTCTATCACTAATTGTTTCAAGAAAAGTCACTGTGTTTTCTTTTCCAGTCCCCTCAGTGGCTGCACAGGAAGCTTGGTCTTGGGAGCAGTACTTGACAGAACAGAAGGCTATAGCGGCACCCGTGGAACTGTTTTCCAAGGTGAACCACTAATTGTTGTACATTTTTGCAAGGAGTGGACACTTAAGAGAATTAATTAAAAGGAAATCATTTGCCCAGATAGAGTACCCACTTACTTGATTGTAGGTCTTGCTGGAAAATAACATAAAACCCATCGAAGCCTTTGTGATTCAGAATGTGTGCTCTGGGGCTGGACTACCTGGGTTTGAAAGTCAGTGCTACCATCTCCCTGCTCTGTGACCTTGGGCAAGTCACTCAGTTTCTCTGTGCTTCAGGATCCTCACTTGTAAAGTGGGGGAAACTGCCATATCTACCTCCCTGGGTTGTTGGAAGACTCAGTCAGTTGTACACCTAAAGGGCATTGGAAGCCACATGCACGTACTAAATCGCAGGTACTAGTCTTTCTTTGTATTAGCACATGCCCGCCCAAGGATCAGGCTTGAGGAATCCGTTTTAATGTGGTGCATGAAAGTGGTGGATCAGGCAGCATGTTGGAGGAGATGGTGAAACCCCTTAATCATGTTCTACCTGACTCTGACAATGCCCAGAGTAGCCTGCGTGGGCTTGCTTGACCAAGCAGCTGTTGGCATGGAGGCTGGTGGCTTCGGGCGATCATCTTTACCCATGGTACCAAATCTTCTGCTACCCTTTCTATTCTTGGTGTGTGCTTTCAGTATTTCAGGGGAATTTATAGAAAAAATTCCATCAGATTTGCATCATTACATTGCATTTTAACCTGCAGCGAGATGCTAACACTTTTTATTTGCTTTACTTTTCATGACATTCCTTGAGTTATATCTAGTACTTTTCATTATGGAAAAGGGCTAGGGGTTTTAATCCTGACTATAGCAATAGAATGGGGGAGAAGAAGAAGTGAAGCAAATAAGGAAAGAGAAACCAAGTGCTGGCAGGTCACGTTTGCAAAATACTAAATATTTAGTACTTGAGCCAGTCTTCACATCAGATGCCTTTATGGATCTTTGGAGAACCCAGATGCATGGGTATTCCTGAGACCTACTGAATTAGGCCCTCAGGGGGGTGTGGCCTGGCACACTGTAGCTTGAGAACCTCCTCGGGCTTCTGGATGCAGGATAGAGGTCCAGTGTGGTAGTATCTTGTAAGAACCAAGCAGAGGCCCAGCTCAGGAGTCCAGTACCTGCTGACTCCTGATGAGACTGTCATGTGATGAGACCTAAGGTGTTTGCTCCACTAAAAGCAGGTAAGGTCCCTACGTAGGGGGTCTCTTCTTCCTTCTCTTTCATGTTTCCTCACAGTTTCTGTTCTAGATGTGCTCATGATCAATCAATGTTGAACAACTTCTGGGTAACCTCTTTTCACCTCTGAGCATAGGTTCTTTTTAAAAATTTTTTTTAATGTTGTATTTATTTTTGAGACAGAGAGAGACAGAGCATGAGCAGGGGAGGGGCAGAGAGAGTGGGAGACACAGAATCCGAAGCAGGCTCCAGGCTCTGAGCTGTCAGCACAGAGCCCAACGCGGGACTTGAACTTATGGACCGTGAGATCACGACCTGAGCCAAAGTCAGACGCTTAACCGACTGAGCCACCCAGGCGCCCCTGAGCATAGGTTCTTAAAGAGAGTTGCTTTGGGGAAATCCAGTGTAGCCTGTAGTTGTTCTTTTCCTCTGTCCCTGGGCCGAACTTGTGTCCTTGCTGTGTGGTCACTGCAGGGCAGGAGGGTGGAGCGGGCCAGCTCTGGAAATAGCTAAGTTCTATCAGGTGCTATGAGCCCAAAGGGAAGATGTAGCTTGTGAGTCCAGTATGCAAGGTTCAACCACAGGACACAGGCCAGGCTTGTAACCCAGTGGCTGGGCATGGATGAGAATCACTGTAGGTATCCAGAATGTAAGAATCCAGTTCTTACAAAAATGTAAGAACAGTCAGTGATTGAAGTCAGAACCTACATGTAGCAAAATTGGCCATAAGTGACGCCGCGTCTGGGTCAGACCCGTGTATGTGTGTCTCCAGACCAGGATTCTCTCTTCCTTCCGCTGCAGATTGAAGCACATGTTAGGGTGTTAGGCTGGAGTGTGCTCTCATTTCCAGAGCTGGTGACAGAGAGCTGCTGGGTTCTGGCCAGTGCCTGCATTCTTCCATCAGCTCCACCAGTGAGTGTAGTAACACTATTGCTCAGTTTCTCCTTTAGGACACAACACTTAGTGCAAGAACCCCTGCAGAACAGAGAATTTCTCCCCCAGATTTTCCCTCGTGACCTAGCATTAACTAAAAAAGCCTCTAAGGGGGCAAATGTGAGATTTCTGTTCCTGAAATACATCCATATTGGGAACTGTGTAATAATAGGTTATGGTTCATAAAGCTTTCTCCCTTGACTTTATAGAGATCTGATTAAAGAGGTACTGGCAAGTCCTAAGGGAGGGAACATGTGGCGTGTAAAGACAGGTGTGGGTTCCCTTTGGAGGGTGTAAATAGCATCCATGAATCTGTCCACTCAGTAAAGATGAGCAGTGAGTAGGAGATAATCTTTGAGGATTCCTTGGCTAATAACGTGACCTCAAAATATGACTTTCTTGAGCTTGTGGACTCTAATTTTTGTTGACTCTGAAAGTGACCGTAAAGTATTAGCATGTGAGAAAGTGGGCATGTCTGATGTGTCGACATGCCTCTCTCTTCACTCATAAGTTAACAGTCAAGCTACTCATGTTTTTGAGGCTCTTTCTGTAGAAAGCACCATGTAAGATCTGGACTGAAACACTAAGGAGTTTATTACATGGTTGCTTAAAATCTTGCCATCCTAGTTGGGATGTAAGATATGCCCTAAAATGTGACAACAATATGAGGTAGAATATTCTTGTCAGTGGAATGTACAAGTCGTGAGTTTCCTGGGTGTTCCATGCAGAGGTGGGATCTCATCCATCCCTGAACAAGGAGAAAGCTTACCAGTTATTACCTCTGATTTGTCCTGATGACTGAAGATCTTTGCGCTCAAGATACAGTGTTACTCTGCACATTTATATTCTAAGATGAAATAACATGGTTTATAACTGAAAATAAGTTTCAGTAGAGAATAAAAAGGGCCAGTATTCTAAGAAGGATGATCAGATTAAACTCAGTTTTGGATTGGCATTGTGCTCTTGACTGTTCCTGTCCATTTTTATTGTGTAAATATTATAATAATGGTGTTCAGGTCAGCCAGCTGAGATGGAACTTCTCAGCTTTTGAAAACTGAAATAGTTGAAAATAAAATGAAATAGTTTGCATATCCTGAATAGAAAACTATTAAAATATATTAAGTATTACTTTACTTTTAATATATAATTTCCATCCTAATATTCAAGTTTTAAAAGATGTACCAGTGACACAGAGACATACATATGTGATCAGTTCCGTCATGCAAACCAGACATATATATATATATATATATACACACACACATATATATGCATATATATATATATATTTGGCAGGACAGAGGCTTTTATACTTTTTTTTATTAATTTACATTCAAGTTAGTTAGCATATAGTGCAACAATGATTTCAGGAGTAGATTCCTTAATGCCCCTTGCCCATTTAGCCCATCCCCCCTCCTACAACCCCTTCAGTAACCCTGTTTGTTCTCCATATTTAAGAGTCTCTTCTGTTTTGTTCCCCTCCCTGCTTTTATATTATTTTTGCTTCTCTACCCTTATGTTCATCTGTTCTGTGTCTATAAGTCCTTGTATGAGTGAAGTCATATGATATTTGTCTTTCTCTGACTAAGTTCATTTAGCATAATACCCTCTAGTTCCATCCATGTAGTTGCAAATGGCAAGATTTCATTCTTTTTGATTGCTGAGTAATACTCCATTGTATATATGCCACATCTTCTTTATCCATTCATCCATCGATGGACATTTCGGCACTTTCCATACTTTGGCTATTGTTGCTAGTGCTGCTATAAACATGAGGGTGCATGTGTCCTTTCGAAACAGCACACCTTTATCCCTTGGATAAATGCCTAGTAGTGCAATTGCTGGGTCCTAGGGTAGTTCTATTTTTAACTTGTTGAGGAACCTCCATACTGTTTTCCAGAGTGGTTGCACCAGCTTGCATTCCCACCAGCAGTGCAAAAGAGGTCCTCTTTCTCCACATCCTCGCCAGCATCTCTTGTCGCCAGCATCTCTTAACCATTCTGACAGGTGTGAGGTGGTATCTCATTGTGGTTTTGATTTGTATTTCCCTGATGATGAGTGATGTGGAGCATTTTTTCATATGTCAGTTGGCCATCTGGATGTCTTCTTTGGAGAAGTGTCTATTCATGTCTTTTGCCCATTTCTTCACTGGATTACTTGTTTTTTGGGTGTTGAGTTTGGTAAGTTCTTTATTGATTTTGGATACTAAGCCTTTATCTGATATTTTGTTTGCAATTATCTTCTCCCATTCCGTCAGTTGCCTTTTACTTTTGCTGATTGTTTCCTTCTGTGTGAAGAAGCTTTTTATTCTGATGAGGTCCCAATAGTTCATTTTTGCTTTTGTTTCACTTGCCTCCGGAGACATGTTGAGTAAGAAGTTGCTGCAGCCAAGATCAAAGAGGTTTTTCCTGCTTTGTCCTCTATGATTTTGATGACTTCCTATCTTACATTTAGGTCTTTCATCCATTTTGAGTTTATTTTTGTGTATGGTGTAAGAAAGTGGTCCAGGTTCATTTTTCTGCATGTCGCTGTCCAGTTTCCCCAGCACCATTTGCTGAAGAGACTGTCTTTATTCCATTGGATATTCTTTCCTTTGTCAAAGATAAGTTGGCCATACGTTTGTGGGTCCATTTCTGGGTTCTCTATTCTGTTCCATTGATTTGAGTGTCTGTTTTGGGGCCAATGTGTATATTTTTTAAAAAACATATGCTTATTTCATTTGCACACAAAGTTTTTGCATGTCTATAGGTCTATTTTGAATTTATTTTTGTATAAGACAAAGTGAAGTTCTTTATAATTTATGATTTATTTTACCATCTGGGGTAGGGAGTTTACAAGGATGTAAACACCTTCTGTTGTCAGAAAATGTAAAAACATTTTGTCTTCATTACTGGTGAAATGCGCCTATCTTGATTTGATTCACACTACAATATTTTTCTTTTGTTTTGAAGTTGGTTCCAAAACTTTTCTCTCATATCTCTCCCTGCCAGTCATCTAACCATCCGCCGTATCTTCCCAAAGCATTCTTCCTGACCTGTTGCCTATCACAAATTCAAATATGCCAGCCAGGAATCAAAGTCCCCACCGTCTAGCCCTCTCTGCAGAGGCACATCCACACAGAGCTTCTTCCGTGCCTGCCAGGCTGGTCCACGCATAGACCATTCAGAGTCTTTATCCAAGTGTGAGGCCTCTGTGTCTCTTGTTCTCTGATCTTCCTTTGTAGGTCCATGCCCCCCCAAACCCTTTCCTTTCCTGAAGCTGTCCCACCCTGCACTCTGATCTGTGGACTTGGCAGCCTCTGTCTGCCCAGCTCATGCTGGTGGGAGTGAAGGTCGGGGACAGTGTAGGACTAGCAAGAAGACAGGTGCCACCCCCAGTGTAATCTGCCCATGAGCAAGTGGGACCTCCACCTGTACCTGTCCCTGCACTCTGGGGGCAAGTCTGACCGGAGGAGTACAGCTCCTGCCCTTGTGCTAAACCGCCCTTGTCCCACAAACCACACTTCCCCGTTGTCCTTAGTCACTGGCCCAGAAAGCTCTGATTTTTATGCCCAGCAGATGTTCCTGTCTCCCAGCCAGTGTTGGATAGCCAAGCAAATAGGCTAAATGCGTGCTTTAGGTCCCTGCAGGTCAGAGACAGTTACATATTTTAATATGATTGGTATTTCAGGACAAGATGAAAGTTGTCCTGGAAAAACTAAAACTCTCCTAGGCTTCTCAATGTGTTTTTTATAGTGTAGTATATAGTTGTAGTTTGAATTTTATATAGCAAGGGAATTGTTTCTTTCTTTCTTTCTTTCTTTCTTTCTTTCTTTCTTTCTTCCTTTCTGCTATTGTAACAAATTACAATAAACTTAGTGGTTTAAAACAACACAAATTTATTAAGTTCAGGAAGTCAAAAGTCTAAAATGGGTCAACAGGGCTATGTTCCTTCTGCAGGCTGTAGGGGAGAATCTGTTTCCTTGCCTTTTGTAGCTTCTAGAGGCCACCTGCATTTCTTAACTTGTGGACCCACATCACTGCAACCTGTTTCCATGGCCACATCTCCTTCCCTGGTCCTTTGGCATCCCTCCTGCAAGGACCTTTGTGATGACATTGGGCCCACCTGGATAATCCAGGATAACCTCTCCATCTTGAGATTCCCCACTTAACCACATCTGCACAGTCCCTTTTGTCCTGTAACATACTGTATTCACACATTCAGGGATTAGGGCATGGCTGTGTTTGGAAGCCACTGCCCACAGGTGCATCCCCTTTCCACTGCTGGGCTGATCTGGCCCTGGCCAGAGTGACTTCTCATGGCCAGCCCCCTCCTGTCATTCTCTTGTGATCTCTGCAGCACGCCCTGTGGCAAAACAAGGGATGCATCATCCTTAGCTCAACATATGGGTCCCTCCTTTCCCCAGCCAGCATGCACAGCTGCTTGGCCGTAACCTCTGCTTCCTGAGAGTGCACTTTCTCCTCTGCCAGACCCACTTCTCCATCCCTCAGGGTCAGTGGGCCCAGCCTCCTCCTGCCTCCTGCCTGCTCATTAGTATTTTGTCATGTACCCAGCCTTCCTCCCTTGAGGTTTATGCCGTCTCCTCCCTACCGTTTCCACCCTTACTACTTCATTGGAAGACTGCCACAGTCTTGTTCTCATCCTTGCACATCCTTTGCCCACATGAGCACCTGGTATCTTGAGTCCCTCCCCCCGGGGCCTGACCCTCCTTTCCAGCACAGTCCACCACTGCACACCACACTTGCATAGATCAGAACCAAACACCTTCTGCAGTGTGGACCTTTATTTTTATAAGTTTATTTATTTACTTTTGAGGGAGAGAGAGAGAGAGAGCTCACATGGGAGGGGCAGACAGAGAATCCCACGCAGGTTCCGAGCTGTCAGCACAGAACTCAACTTGAGGCTCGAACTCACAAACCCTGAGATCATGTCCTGAGCGAAATCAAGAGTTGGAGGCTTAACTGACTGAGCCACTCAGGTGCCCCTGCAGTGTGGACCTTTAAGTCCCACTTTGTGGTCCTGTCCACTGCCAGTGCAGCCTTTTCTTCCCCTTATTTTCACAATACCAGTTTTTCCTTTCATTGACACTTGTGGTTGTTGAATTTGTCCTTTTTCTTCCTTCTTGCTTCACACCTGCCCCTGGCCAGGCTAGGCCCCCTGTGTCCATCATTTCAGCCACTCTCTTGCCAGGATCTTCAACTGCCTTGTCCCCCTGTCATCCTCTCCCCATATGTGACCACCCAAACCCCGGCTCTGGATGAATCATGTGTGCCTAACTTCTGCACCTAACTAAGCCACCAGGCACTGCTGGAGAAGAACCACAAAGCCTTGCAGATTGGTGGCACTGCAGACCTACAGTCTGCTGAGAGGGCAGTGCCTGGGCATCTCTCTGGGTCATCAGTCTGAGTGCCACCTGTTTCCTAGGAAAACTCTTCTCTCAGGCACCTGCCCTCCCTCCCTCCCTCCCTCCCAGCAGAAGGAGTCAGTCCCTTGATGGATGTGCTATGTCCTTCCTCCACTTCCTGCCACAAACTGTCACTCACACGTATTCATACATCTTTCCCGAGTTGGATTGGAAGAAATCTTCCTGCTCCTCGTCCCTTTACCTATGCTCTGGAGCTTTCCAGTTTCTGCTTTTCCAGAGAGAATTCATCCACTACCCATCAGTCATCTCATGTCCTGCTTGTAAGTTGCCTTCCCTTCTGAATGTTTATATCTAGAACATAAGTATGCCTGTCTGTCCCATCTTTAGGAAAGCATGCTGTCCCTTGGTCCTGCCCTCCTCTCAATAGCTCATCTCCTTAGTCTGGTCTAGCTTCTTGAAATGTTCACCTGAATTTTCTCTTTTCTTCATTTTCTAAACTTTACCCACCCTCCAAGCACTGCATCCTGGCCTTACTTCAACCACTGCCAAAACTGTGCCCGCAGATGATTTCATCCTTGACTTGACTTACACCTTGACTTACATCCTTGACTTACACCCCCTCTGCTCCAGGACTCTGTCCGTGGTCAGCTGCTGCTTTTGCTTGTTCCCAGCCACTCCTCACCAGGTGCTTCTGAAAGTCCTCCTCTTCTCCTGGGCTTCCATCTAGGGCCCCATTCTGCATGGCTCCCGGGGCATCTCATCCATCCCCGTAACTCAAGTTCTGCCTAGACCTCATGGAGGCCATAACCTCCCAGACCTTTCTCTTGGTCTTCTGGCCTCTTCCCCAGCGTGGCCCTCAGCAGGCTTACACTCAGTACATGAAGACCGATTCCTCTTCTCAGTCTACCTGTGCGAGTCTGCTTCATGGGCTCCTCATCCCTGGGAAGGGCCCTCTACTCTCGTTGCCCTGTGGCCAGCTGCCATTCCTCCTCTCTCTGCTTGAGTATGTCTGGCAATCTAGTCTGCTCATGTTTTGCCCCTTCAGTTCCTTCTCTCGGCCCCTACCATTACTGCCTTCATTTGGGAGTAAGCCCTCCACTTCATTTTGATAGCAACTGTAACAGATTTGTTTTGCTGGAATGATTGTTGTAAATTGTGGTTCTGGTTGTCATTTGTGTACATAGCATGTCTGATGGCTTTTTATGTTGTTCTGTGTGATTGCACACAAGTGTGTTTTGTGTCTGGGTAGAACTGTAATCTCTGTGAAGACTGATGGGTTTCTTTCTTTTTTAAAAATTCCCTCCGCTTTGTGATTCTCTGGGAGAGGTGCACTTTTGAGCATCTTTAATTGGCTTGGTGCTTGGACATGTGCTTCCTCAATAAGGCCTTTAAATTTTTCTCCCCTCAATAGAAGAAGGACTCTGATGTGTTTCTCTGACTCTTAGTTTTTGTTTTTGTTTTTGTTTTTAACGTTTATTTATTTTTGAGAGAGAGAGAGACAGAGCATGAACGGGGGAGGGGCAGAGAGAGAGGGAGACACAGAATCGGAAGCAAGCTCCAGGCTCTGAGCCATCAGCCCAGAGCCCGACGCGGGGCTCGAACTCACGGACCGCGAGATCGTGACCTGAGCTGAAGTTGGACGCTCAACCGACTGAGCCACCCAGGCGCCCCTGACTCTTAGTTTTTTAACTGAAAGTGGAAGATACTTCTTAGGGACTTTGAGGAATTACATAAAATGTATATAAAGTGTTTAGCACAATATAGTGACTGATATATAGTTCACTTTATTAAATGCAAGAATTCATTTTCTAAATGTCTATTTATTTGAGAGAGAAAGTGGGGGAAGGGCAGTGAGAGAGGGAGAGAGAGAATCTCAAGCAGCCTCTGCAATGTCAACAAAGAGCCTGATGTGGGGCTTGATCTCATAGACCACAAGATCATGGCCTGAGGCAAAATCAAGAGTTGGAGGCATAATTGACTGAGCCACCCAGGCGTCCAAATGTAAGAATTCTTAAAATTATACTTCTCAGATTCTAGTCCTTTGCTCTCCCCAGAACTTTCTCTCTGCCCTTCTTGACAGTATTTATTCAGAACACCAGCCAGGACCAAGTCTCTCGAGACTTCATCCTCACTGGGACTTGCCTCTCTTTGACCACAGTAATGCTCTTGGCTGCCCCCATCAAGCATGGCCTATCAACTGAGGTGTTCCATCTCAGTTCCCTGATCTTCTGTGCTTCAGGGTGAGTGTCAAGTCTGAAAACCACCCATCATTGGAGCTTCATCTGAAATCTTAGTGTTGGTAGATACTGCTATGCCACATCTTCTACTCTTGTTGTGATGCTGCTCCTTCCATCTTTATGAGGAAAACAGATATATTTCCTCATTTGCTCTCCTTTGTCTCCTAAAGCAAGGCAAAATCATCATGTGGATTTGGTGTTTCTACTTTTTCTCCCCCTGCTTCCTTTAGCAACATCTTTTTCTTGGACACTCCTTAACACATTTTTGTATTATACCCTGTCCCTCTACATCTCTAAAATCTGTAGTAATCTGTTACGATTTTGGAAAGAAATACTTTGTGTCCTGATAAGGAAATTTCAGCCATCTGTAGGATGATGTGCTGTGGGGGGTTCTTTTGGAAAGAGCTGGGGGTATTTGGGGAACAAAGACACCTTCCCAATTTAACCTCCTAATGGCCCTAGACATGACAGCTTTATTTGAACACACTGTTGTTCTCTCTCAACTTTCCTTATGAAGTCCAAGTGAAAGAATAGCTTACACACTCTCTCTAAATTTAACTTCTGTACCCAGACCTGAATTATATTTTTAAAAATCTATTTTTTAAATATGCCAGTACATTAAATAGAATCTGAAAAACCTGTGTCTGTGTTTTGTTTTTTATAAAGTCTGGATTTGTGTTTAGCTTTGCAGGTGCAGAAAAATGCTGCCATGAAAATTCGTATTTGTTATAACCCCCTGTAGAACAATTTCAGACAAGTAGGACTTTTTCAACCAAAACAGTTCAGTCAAATGTCAAGTTTTTGTGCTTTGAATGTGCTTCCAAATTACTTGCTAATCACTGAGAACCCTATTGTAGTTTTAATATAGATCCTTTTTAGATAATACTTTAAATATTAATCATTAGCCACATTGATGACCATGCATGGCTTTTTTGGTAGTTGTATAAACAAAAATGAAATACCTAATTATACAATGAATTCTCATGTGCTTAGAATCAGATTATAGTCTCTGTCCAGGTGCTCTGTCAAATACTTAAAGTGTGTGCTTGTTTGTTTTACTGTTTGTTTTTCTCTTCTGTATGTATTTTGCTGCCCCATTTTAAGATAACATCATTGATACTTAAGAGTTCTCCTAGGAATAAAGAAGATGTGAGATATATATATATATATATATATATATATATATATATACACACACACACACACACACACACAATGGAATACATACATATATGGATATATGTATACATACATCCATATATGTATGGAATACACACACACACACACACACACACACACACACAATGGAATATTACCTGGCAATCAAAAAGAATGAAACCTTGCCATTTGCAACAACATGGATGGAACTAGAGTGTATTATGTTAAGTGAAATTAGTCAGTTACAGAAAGAAGAATATCATATGATTTCACTCATGTGGAACTTAAGAAACAAAACAGATGAACTTAGGGAAAGGGAAGGAAAAATAAGATAAAAACAGAGAGGGAGGCAAACCATAAGAGACTCTTAAATACAGAAAACAAACAGGGTTGCTGGCATGGTGTTGGGTAGGGGGATGGGCTAAATGGGTGATGGGCATTAAGGAGGGCACTTGTGATGAGCATTGGGTGTTATATATAAGTGATGAATCACTAAATTCTATTCCTGAAATCATTATCACACTATATGTCAACTAACTTGGATTTAAATTTTAAAAAATTAATTAAAAGAAAGAGTTCTAGGCAAAAACATGTTTTGAAAAAAACACTGTGTGTATTATATTCACACCTTTGGTTGGGGTTTAAATCACAAGGCATATTGAGGGCAGAGAAAGAAGTATATTTTAAAACTAGACTCCTTGCAAAGTGAAGTCATTTAAGCTGATTAATGGCTGGTACTCTGAAGAACGGAGAGAATTCTCATTCATGTTCATTTCTCATGTTCTCTAAAGCTGTAAGTTCTGGGGCAAAACTGAAGATCCATCCTGAACTCGTAGCTCAGGTATTTTTCCTATTCTTAGAATCCACTTCTCTGTAATGGTGGGATTCAAAATACCAGAGGCCTGGGAAATGGTTTAGCACATCTGAAGTAGTGAGGCTGGACAGTCTGATCAGGATTGCCTGTTCCTTCTTGGGATGGGGGAGGCTTGGAGCTCCTGTACAGTCTGCTTATCTGCAGTTCCAGCTGGAAGCTGAATGTCGTGTTCAGAGATGTTCAGAGGAAGAGAAATTAAAAGAAGAAAATAGTGGTATTCAGAATCAAGAGTAGATAGTTTTCACAGCTCTTCTCTTTCAGTGAAAGCAAATTTATACTAGAAATATCTTTGTCTTTTTTCCTAGAAGGGTTTAGTCATTTGGGGAAAAAATATGTGGTTTATTGTTGTAGACACTACACTCAGATATTTGTGGCATCTACTCAGTGATGGCCAGTGAATTATCAGACAACTTCAGAAGTTATTTTTAAAAGTTGTTTCTATGCAGTATTTTATTTTATACTGTGTGGGTTCTTTCTCTTTGTTCGTAAAGATTTTTGTTGGTATAAAGCTTCCTAAATCCAACAGTATGTCACCCACTCTGCTAAGTGTTTTCTTTTTGTTTCTGAGACTATAATTCAGTCAGTGGGTAGGTTAGGGTAACTGGATTTACACACACACACACACACACCAGCCAAATTTCTTACTACCAATAAGGTCAGTAGTTCTGGAGAAATGAGAATTTTTGCATCTGAGATTATAGTAAAATAGATTCACAAAAAAGCAGTAGGAATTATATCCACTAATTTATTAAAGAATACTTTTGTTGTATCATGAGTTCTGTGTTCTCTTTTTGTAGAATGCTTCTTGTTATAATCTTGGCAGCAGTTTGGGATACAGAATTAATCTATGAAAAATGTTCAAAATAACAAGGAAGTAGTCTCTAAAATGAGAGTTTAAAAATACACAATCAGCCATCCTTCACTGCCATCTTAACTGAAGCCTTGCAGCGAGTTATGTTTAATTATGTAGGTGATGATTTTTCCCCATTAGCCTAACAAATAGATGGCAAAAATAGGCATCAGTTGAAAAAGCAGGATTTGAAGCATGCCTTGTTGCCTGGCCTGTATATCCGTGATGAACAGCTGCGGTGAACTGCTTTGTCTGTTTAGCGAAGACTCCTAAATATGTTGTTTAGTCAGTGGATTGATTAATGACAGATTCCCTTAAAGGACAGCCATGTGACTCTTAATCTTTTTTTAGGTCTGAGACCCTTTTGAACATCTAATGAAAGCTATTGATAATCTCCTTAGAGAAGTGCTTAGATCCATTTGCACACGAAATTTTAAGGAGGCTTCTAGAGTCCCTGAAGACATCATAGATGCCACTCTTACTCCACCATTAAAGTCATGGACCCCGCCCCTGCCCCCACTATTAAAAACAGCTACATTAAGATGTAGTTTAGGCAAGAATAGAAAAACAAATGTGCATATGTACATGATTGGATGCTCTGTGTGAGTGTGTGTATGTATATATGGATGTATATCTGTGTCTATCTATGGATTTACATATATTCAAGATCTCCATTTTCTCTGTGATTAAAACCAGAGGAAGCCAGGAGGGATTCTAATATTCCTGATAGGTTCTAGTGTTAGCTCAGGTGAAAATCATAAAGCTCCCTGAGGAGAAAGCAAGAAAGGAGTTTCATAACCTCTCATAGTCTGCCAGTATTTGCAGTGAATAGACTTGAAAGATGAAAGATTCATTGCAAGATACTGTACCGGGGGTTTGGGGGGAGGGAAGCTTTGAAGCTTTAGTAATGCACCAGAAAGTTGGAATTGAAAAGTAGGTGCAGAAATGTCATTGTCCACGAGTTGTCTATAAAGTCCTTGAAGGTATCAGGAGATATTGATAACATTATAAAAGTAAAAATTATCACATTATGGAAAATTTGGGTATTTCTTCCAAGCCTGAAACCTGGGTGTCAGTTTAAAATTCCCTGCCATCTTTGTCCTCTGCATCCAGCCGGTCATCAGGTACTGCCTGTCTTGTCTCCTGCGTGGGTGGTGAACCTGCCCCTCCCGCCTGTTCCCAGCTCCGGCTCTGCATTGGTTGTGGTCCTCATTGTCACTTGTCCAGCCTCCTGCAGTGTTCTGGATTGCAGTTCAGCACATGGACCCGGGTTTGAATTTGCAGTCCAGGTTTTTACTGACTAGCTGTGAACGTCTCTGAGCCTCATAGGTGACATGGGGATTGTATAGTTCCAGTACAGTGAGTTTTAAGGCTTAAATGAGCGGAATTAGGTACTATACATGGCACATGGCAAATTCTCAATTATCGGTAGATATTAAAAGCCTCCGTAAGCATCTTTCCTATTTCTAGTCTTGCTATTTTTTAAGTTAATTCTCCATACTGCCACTAATAAGATCTTTACAGAATGCAAGAATTTTTTTTTCCTCCCCTCTGCTTAAAAGCTTTTTCTGGCAATTCATTGACTAAGAATAAACTGAAAGTTCCTTAACGAGACACACAAGGCTTCTTGGGACCTATGTCCTATCTACTTGCCTGGCATCGTCATCACTTAGTTTTGGGGGGGGGGGCGCACACTGATTTTTTAAAACTAATTATAATGCCATTTAAAAATTCTAATAAGACAGAAGAGTGTAAAAAGGCTTTCTCTCTGCTGGCTCCCCTTTCTAGGTGAGCCACTCAAAATGATTTCATGTATATACTTCCAGGTCTGTATTATGTAGTTATGCAGATATGTGAATAATGCTTATATAAATAGTTGTGTTCTACTCATCTGATGCTTGCTTTATATGTATCAGTATGTCATGGCTATCATGACACCTCAGCAAATTCAGGTCTTTTTTTAATAGCGGCATTGTATTCCATTATATTGTGTCTGTTTTCTCTCCCTCTCTCTCTAAAGTTAGTTTTGCATACATTGCTGTGGTAGGCTTATAATTGAGTTAGTCTTCCCAGATGGATACTCACGTGTCCTAATGATAGTTCCGTTTACTCCCCTGACTTAAAGAGCCACCTTTAGTCCGTATTAAGTTCTCATATGGCATTTGGGGATCATTTAATGGTCGTATAGTACATATTCAGACCACACATTTTAGAGATTTTAAAAACTCATTCTACATTTTAATTAAAAAATAAAAGTTTAAGAATTGTTGAAGTCTTTAGTGAGTGTGATGATGTTGATCTAGTATACTGATTACTCACTCATACACTAAAGCCAGACACACATTGTGGTCTCAGGAGGCACATTACATAACCTCTTGTGCCCCAGTTTCATTATCAGTAAAATGTACGTAATGCCTATTTCATATGGTTTTTATGATGATTTAATGAATTGGTATTTATAAAGTGCTTAGAACAGGATCTGGCCCAGAGTTAAGTGCTACGTAAGTACTTGTTGTATGAAAGCCATCTGTACATGGCCTGATAAAGGACAGTTCAAGCTCTATACACATCCCTCCTTGTTCCTTATTCCTCAGTTTGTTTAGTGAGATAATTGTACCTATTATAAGTTGTTGGCTATGATAGCAAGTGTTTGGTGGTCCTTCAGATAGACCTGTATTGTCCTGGATATTTCGATCAACTGTAAATTTGGACTCCTTTTGTTTTATCAAATGTTAAGTTAACAAGAATATCACCCTCAAAACCTGGCAGGTTGATTCTCTCTACTTCTTGTAACTTCTCTTTCATTGTATTTGTCTTAGGAGAATGTTTCTTCATGTTCCCTTCTGCGGTATTTGAATGATTTTTTTATGCTACCAATTACATGACTGATTGTTTCCCCATTGAGTAAAAAAAAATCATCAAGTGATGACCAAGAGTTAAATTCTCTGTGGTCAAGTTGTTTGTATCACAGTTTGCCTACATAAGACTTCTTGCTATCTTACCTGTCGCATTTAAAATCGTGACATTTCAGCCTAGGAGATACACATTGAGATAGTTTGAGATTTTGAAGATGTTGCTGAGATAAACCATCGAAGAAGAAGACCACTAGATTCATAGGCAGTGGTATTTGTTGTCATAAGAAATCTTGATACATCATCTGCATATAAAATCCATACAAACATCTTTCCTTTTGACAACCATCATGTGAAGGATTGGAAACCAGCAGCCTGTGGTTCTGGACCAGGCCTTTGCATGGCATGCTAAAAGTGTGTGCTTCAGTGGCTATGACTCCCTTACATGCCTAATTTCTCCCAATTCTTTTGGCACTGAACTGAGATCAGGGAAATACCACTGATTTCCAACTCTTGCCTGTGAATAAAATAGAATGCCTGTGGGCATTTAGGTAGAATCTTCCACTTAGATAATCGACACTGTTCTGTAACATATATCCAGCTAATGGTCTGCTGGTGCTGATGGCCACCAACCTGCTGCAGTCTGTAGAGTGGGTCAAAAATAATCATTATGAGCATAATCTCTCTTGTAATGAGCGTCTCAGTGATAAACAGAGGAAAATGTCCAGAATTTCTCACGCATACCCACCAAGTGTCCAAGAGCTGCTTATGCCATACATTTATGACTTGGGAACAGAGATCTACTGGCACACACATGTGATGAAGAGTGCCTTATGCATCAAACTTCATAATGGGGTTTTGCTATTAGCCTGTCTGCTTTGCTCTGGGCATGGTGTTTTGTTTTTGTTTTTCCTAATGCTCTGACTCATCTTACTTTTAAATAAAAAGTGTATAATTTGTACCTGCTCTTGCTATGTGGTATAGAACTGTGAGTAATTCTTCTTGTCTATCATCAGTGACAAAATTCATTATTTTGCAATTGTCTGGAAAAATACAATGACAAAACAAAACAACTTAACTTCTGTACCCCAGAGTGCACGGTGCACCCTTGGAAATGCCCTTGAGGCCTCCACCAGGTTTTGTGTCTCTTGTTCCATTTCCACATCTGTCCGCAGCTGTGGAGCAAAGAGTTAGCAGAAGATTTGGGTCCTTAGTTACAATCTGCTGCTAAGCAGGTTGTGTGACCTTGAGAATGTCTCTTAACCTCTCTGGGTTTGAGTTTATTTATCTCTAAAAGTTTTTTTCAGGTCCACAGACCTTACGATTTTTTATGACTGAGTTTAACAGACTATTGTTTGCTCTATGTGTGATTCCAGCTCCCTTTTGTCATCATAAAATATAATTTTACAACATGGCTATCAGTTATGTTCATAAAATATATGATATTTAGAGAAGAAAAAAATTAAATGTGCTATGAATAAACCATTAAACAAAAGAGATTGATGAAAGACAATGCTATTTCTCACTAAATGCTGCCTTTCAGATTGTTAAAATGAATGTTTGGTTTTTTATTTGAAACCCTCCAAAGAATGCTGTAGTCATTTTAGCCATGCAGCGTCCCTTACAATGTTATCTAAAGCTCCCAAATTTCACTCAAAAAAACCTCTGAAAAAGCTAACAAGAGTAATGTTGATCATCCTAACTCCTGGCTGTGAATTATTGTCAGTATCTTGAATTTGTCATTCACATGTGAAAAGAAAGTATAGTCCATTCCATAGAATACTGGTTCCTCCCCGTCTCCAGTTTTGTATTTGAAGTTTTGTTAAAACATGAAAAATGTTCTCCCAGTTTTTAACAGCTTCTTAAATTTCCTTTCAGCGTTATTAGTATACTCCCCGTGTCTCGCCTTCCCCTTCGCTTTCTTATCAGTGTTGTGTGTACACACATGTATGCGTGTGCAGTGCTTTTGAAGTTAACCAAGAAAATTTCAAAGCAGCGAACAGGAGGCAGTCACACAAAACCTGTTACATACAATCTGCGGGAAAACAGAGTAGATGTGAGAAGAAGGCTGGGGGAATTAAACACACACATGACATTTATTTTTGCAGAAATAAAATATTCTTGAGAAATCATTCATTCTTGCCATTTCATTTTGGGTTTTGTCATCCTTTAAGTTTCTCCTTGGAAGCTTCTAAAATGATCTGTGAATGTTCTTAACGACATTTTACAAGCCAATTTATAAAGCTATGAAAACAATTTCATGTTCATATAAAAAAGGCATTCACCCAGCTGTAGAGGATGGTGGAGTAAACTATGATACATACACACAGTGTATGTGAAATATTTCACACAGCTGTGAAAAAGAATGTGGACGTCACTGTGACCTGACATGGGGTGATCTCCAGGGGACATTAGGAAGTGAAAAAAGACACGTGCAAAATAGTATGTATAGTATGCTACCTTTTGTGTCAGAAGGAAGGGAAAAATAAGACAAAACATAAACATAAGTGTTTATTTTTACAAAATGAAATCCAGGAAGGACAGGCCAAAAAACAGCGAGGTTGGTTACCTATAAGAGGTAGAGTGTGGCGGATAGGATGTGGGAGGGAGAGGCACTTCTTTGAGAACTTTTTTTGTATAGCTTTAACTTTTGGAAGCATGTTAACATTCTACATATTAAGAGATAAAAATAAATTATTAAGAACCGAAAGCACATTTAAATCAACGAACTCGACCATATTTCAAGTGAATACCATAACTGCACTAAAGGCAGAGAAAAACATGAATCCAAGTAGTATATGAACACAGTTTTTAACTATATACCCCATTCTTGGATGGCAGAGCAGGGAGGGAGAATTGCAAGCAAATCTTGAAATTTTTCTGTAGATATGTTTATTATAGGAGTGTAGGTGATATAGTCCTGAAACTATAACAGATACGCTATAGAATTCAGTATATGAATACATGTGTGGACCTTGTTGGAGGAAAAAGACAAAAGTGGATGGAAAAAGGCAGAATAAGCCCATTAGGGATGGATTGGAATTAGACTTATCTGTCTGAACTTGACGTTTATAAAATATACATAAGTATGCATATATGTACATATATGTGTAAATGTTTATTATGTATGTGAATGTGTGTTTTCTATGTGACTGTATAATGAAGGAATTTTGACAACACTAATTTTGTGATCAAAATTAACATCACCAGAAAGAGGAGTCATGGATATCATCATGTGGCTCCAGATGTGATCTCCTGAGGACACATCATCACCCATATAGTATACTGGCAGAAAATGCATAACCCGAATGTAATCATGAGGAAACATCCAACACATCCAGAATGAGAAACTTTCTATTTAACAGAATGTTGGAGGGTAAAGACTATGTTCTTTAAAAATGTCAATGTTATAAAAGATAAATAGTATGAAAAATGTTCCAGATTAAGGGAGAGTAAAAAGGCATATCAACTAAATTTAATATCTGACCCTAGACTGAATCCTGTTCTGTAGGGGGACAATGTTACAAAGTGCATTGTTGGATAAGTTGGAAACATCGGAATATGAATGGAAGATTAGTTAACAGTATATAAATGTTAAATTTACAGAAGTTGATAACTGAACTGTTGTTATGTAAGAGAATGTTCCTGTTCTTGGGGAATGTACACTGCCTGCTCTTTGGGAAAATCATTTAGTACTTAAGGGTAAAGGGCTCTCGAATGATTTAGAAAAAATCATAAGTACATGTGTATGTATCTGTGTATATCTATATCTGTGTACACAGATGTATGAGAGAGGGAACAAAGAGAAATGATAAAACAAATGAGGTCCTCTACTATTGTTAAGAATAACTGGGTCTAGGCAAAGGCTATGCATGTTCTCTGTATTATTTTGTTCTTGCAACTTGTAAGTTTGACATTATATCCACATGAAAATATTTTTTTCCAAAAGAATAAATTTCACCCTAAAAATAAACACTAATATGTAACTAGTAATAAACAGTAATAAAATTAGTGATTAAAAATCAGCTCTTGATCTAATAGAACTACTAGATTTCAATCATTACTTTCTATTAGCATACTTATAATTTATCTGCAATTAAGAATAAATTGACTAGTAATGCTGAATCTGCTCAAAACTGCTCAAAAGTAATAATAATTTAGCAAGGCTGTGGGAAACAAGGCTAGTATTAAAGAAAATAATATGAATGGGAATACATTAAAGTCTATTACAAAATAGATTCCATTCACAATAACAATAAACATTGAAAGGTATACAGAAATAAATGTAAGAAAGCATTTTTGAAGCCTGTTTGAAAATTTTAATAACATGTGAAGTCTGTTTGAAAATTGTAAAAACATCTTGGACAAACAAAAGTGATTAGATCAAATGGAGAGGGAGCAAGCTCCTGAATTAGAAAACCCAATATGATAAAGATTGCTCTCTGGACAGTCATTATAAGCAAGTGAGACAATGTGATATAGGCAAATACACCAATGAACAGAATAGGAAGGCCAGAAATAGACCTACAGATATGTAGAAACATGATATAATGGTGATAACTTTGCTGAATAATGAAAACTGGAGACTATACCAAAAATTTTGCCGAATACTCTGTTTTCCATATGAAAAAATAGATCCTACCTCACACCATAGAACAAAATTAATTCCAGTTGTGTTGTAGATTTGAATATTAAGAACAGAAGTTTTAAAAGAACACCAGAAGAATGTCCATGTAACTTCAGGGTTGTGAGGGATTTCATAGATTAGATGTGCACACTGTACAGGGAATAATTGGTATATTTTACTACATTAAAATTAAAAAAAAATTCTCTACAACAAAGTTACCATAAAGAAAACAAAGAGCCAAGTCATAGACTGGGAATAGGTAATCATTATAATCAACAAAGGATTGTTTCCAGAGTGTGGCAAGAATTCCTTAAAATCACTAAGGAAAAACGGGCAAAAGGGATAAATGGGGAGTTCATAGGCCATGTAGTTTGTCATACGAACTGTTTCATAATGATCAAATGATCAAACACTCTTTGTGGGCCAAATATAGAAAAGCAGCCTTCTATCTGTAGAATCTATCTTTAACTATATATATCACTGGGATTTCAAACTAGTACAGTAAGTCCTTGATTGTATGCATAGCCACACCAAGTGTTTTAATATCAAATTGTGAAGATATTTCAGTAGCTAATGTTATATCATGAAATTTCATAGGACCAATCCTTTCCGGAGCACGAAAATGGTTTTCAGGTTGGAATGAGATTAGAAGGCATTGACCCCCGACATCCATCTGTATTCTGTGTACTGTCTGTAGCTGAGGTAAGAGATGGTGTTACTGTCTTGGGCTGAGTAGACAGTGACAGAAGAGAATTTTCTAGAGAATAATGAATTTGAGTGCCTTCTGTTATAAACAAGTTCCAGTACATTATGGATTAATTTTAGTCAGTGATGGGTGAAATACATTTCTTAATGAATTTTTTTTTCCTTCTCTGAAGATTAATCTTTTAATAAGTCCTTTATCACCAGCAGTTACCCTTGTTTCCATTGGTAAAGTTTTCATCTGAGGTTGATGAAAATCAGTGAATCCCACAGTGTTACTTTTGTCTGTTAAAAGAGACATAATTATTTAAGTTTTAGCTGAACTAATGAGAAATGTATATGAAAAATGCCTATGCACATGAATTATATATTTATATAAATGCAAGCATTTTATGAAAATTATATAGAATGAAGAGCCATTGATGAAAGTAAATGGCTTATAAGATGTAATATTTACTAAATGTTTTATATTATTAAAATGATGAAAACTCTGTATTTTTAATAACCACATAAAAAACACTATTCACTTAATTTACTGATTGATTATAGCTATTAAAATTTGTATAGCATCTCTTAAGGATGCATTCCACATTGTTTTATTATTTCCTTTATTAGGTATGCTAGATCTATATGTTAGAGTTGAAATGAGGCCATGTCCATTTTGGTTTTGCTCTGTACTTTAGCTTACACTGTCTTGGGATATGAATCCAAGCTAGACAGCAGGAGGTGGGGTTTCTGAAAGCAATATTTAACAGGTATTGAATTAACAAATAAACTTTTTGATTGATGGAGATGTAAATTGACCTCAGATTTCTAGAATGAGTAAAAGGATATTTTTTTATAGAAAAAATTCTAGATACTTAAAAGATAGTGTCTGTCAGCATTTTGCTTTATTCAGATGTCCTCTTTAAATTTGTTTTTTTTAAATTTTTTTTAATGTTTATTTTATTTTTGAGAGAGAGACAGAGAGCTAGAGACAGAGTGGGGGAGGGGCAGAGAGAGAGGGAGAAAGAATCTGAAGCAGGCTCCAGGCTCCAAGGTGTCAGCACAGAGCCCAACGCAGGGCTCGAACCCATGAACTGCGAGATAATGATCTGAGCCGAAGTCGGATGCTCAAACTACTGAGCCACTCAGGCGCCCCTCTAAATTTGTTTTTTTAACACAAACACATTTGTATGGAAGGATTTGTTCAAATATGTTGATGGCACTGACAGAATATATGACAATTTTGTTAATTTTGTGTACCCTTCAAATGTGTGACACTTAATGAAGGATTGTAAACATTCCATTTTACAGGTGTGTGGTTACCGCCTAAGACTTCATTTTGATGGTTATTTAAGCTGCTACGATTTTTGGACCAATGCTGGTTCCCCTGACATTCATCCAGTAGGGTGGTGTGAAAAGACCAAACATGAATTGCACATCCCTAAGGGTAAGCCAGGTTGGAAAGAGAGGTTGTTTTATTTTAACAACATTTTATGAAACACTAACAAGAGAGCCTGGTGTGAATTGATTTTCAAAATGAAAGTTTAACCCACAAAAAGCAGTAAGACTACAAGGACACCATTTTTATAAATGAATAAATGTCTTTAAAAGAAAAACACCATTAATTACTAAGGTCAAATATTCTGATAAGGTACCTAAGGCAGAAATTAAATCTTTTGAGTTACATAAAGTTTATTAAAACCTTATAAGGAATGAAGAAACTTATTTTTCATCACGATTGAAAGGAAATATTTCACTTAGTCACTGATGTCATACAGGGAGGAAATTTGATTCACTGTATGTCATCTGTTTCAAACAAATCTTGGAAAACAGGGAACTATGAAAGAGAAGACAGTTTCACAATCTGCTTTCTTTTTTTGGGAATTGAAAATCTCATCTTTGCCTTTTGTTATGTGCTAGAGGACCTGGTGCTGGTAGATGTGACTGAAGCCTTTTTTATTTGCTGTGTGCTGGTGAGATGAGGATTTAATCAGTTGAGATGCCTGTGGGCCCATTTCCTTGCACAGCAGATTTCTGTATACAGTCTCCTGCTTGGATGTTAGAGTATTTGATGGCCGTGGCTCTTCTGGAGTCAGTATATAGTCATTTCATTCTCCGTAACCAACTCAGAGTATCCTTGGGGGATCCGTCCCTAAGACTAATGGCAGAATCCCTAAGATTGCTGGATTTCATGAAAGCTGGTCACAGGCTCATTCATTCAGTAGGTATTTATGGAGCCCTTGCTGTGTGCAGGCACTGGGGACAGTAAACCATCTGCGTCTTCATGAGGCTTTCATTCCAGAGGGGAGAGCAGTAATAAAGATAAGCTATAGTGTCGAGCAGTGACTGGGTTAGGGGACGGAGAGCTTGCTGAGGAAGGGCGTGAGAACATCACTTCCCATACACAGGTGGATGAAATGAGGGAAACCAGTGAGGCTCCTTGGCTAAGAAGCCTGTCAGAGAGAAAAGCAAGAGTAAACACCCTGGGGCTGGAGCCTCTGGCCACATTGAGAAATTTCTGAGGCGATGAATGTGGCTGGAGCAGAGAAAACAAAGGCAAGAGGTAGGAGATGGAGTTAGGGATCTAACCCTGGCCTTGGAGACTATGCAAGGAGTTTGACTTTTATTCTGTGTAACACTTAATCAGAAAATATTTATTGAGCCCCTCTTATCTGGGCAAGCACTGTGTGAGCCACTTTAAGGCACATGGAGAGGAGGAAAAGTAAAAAATGGAAACCCCATAAAGATAAACAGCAGAAATCTGGGGCTGCCAGATGGTCTTTGGATTGTGGAGGGGTTTCTGTAATTTCCCCAAGGGCTGGCTCCCTGGATTGTTGCATCAGTAGGATCTCTGACATTCTCAGTGAGATGACTTCTTCAGGGTGATGATCAACTCAGGAACTTTGTCTCTTCCCTTTTTCCATGTTGGAAAGCCTTACTAAGAGATGAGACTCCCATCAGGCTACCAGGGTACCAGTTCCATATCTTAATGAGTTTAAAAAATTTGTAGGGAGTGGCACGCCTGATGGGAAGTCACAACAGTTTTGAATTTCATACGTTAAAACACATTGAAACAATTTAGGGATTTTAATTTAAGTCTTTTGTGGTCTGCTAAAGGACATTGAATTTATGACAGAAGACTAGAGAAGGCTAATGTATTTAATATGCACATGGTTACATCCTGTGGGTATTTTGAGCAATCCATATTTTTTTTAGGTTATAGAAAAGATAAATTTGTTTGGATGGATTACTTGAAGGCCTGCAAATTGCAAAATGCTCCCAAGAAATTATTCAGAAACCGGAGTTCTGTAAGTATTTTCTTCCTCAGTATAAATCAGATTTCCACTTGAGCTTAAATGTCTTAAAATCCACTATACATTCTGTTGTATTTTAATCTTTTCAGAATCCTTAGCTTCCTATGACTTTTCTCACTTAATTTGTCAATTTCCTATGGTCATATCTTTTTTCCTCCTTTAAATTTACAATTAAATACTTTAGTCAGAGGCAGAGAGTTGAAGATTTTTATATTTAAATCCTGCTAAAATTTAAAATGCCTTTTAGAAGTGTTTTTTCTTTTTGCTTCCAATGAGTTACTTGTTTCAACTTACCTTTAGTGTTTTGAGACTGGTAGTTATCACAGGTGGACTTTGAATAAACCCAGCTTAGTTGGATTTATGTGTAACAAGAAAGAGGGTGACATTTCATACAGATTCAAGGGGCATATGAAGATTCGGGTAGAGCATACTCCTTATGCCCTGTGTCCCCAGCAACCTACCAGCTCTTCAGGAGAGAATGAGAGTAAGGGTGCAGAATAGATAGTGAAGAGACAGAAACAACTCTCCTTGTCCCAATATATTGTATGTATACTCTCTAAGTCCCAGGACTGGCTAATTACACCCTACAAGAAGTGGAGTTTTATTATTGTAATGTTATGGTAAATCATAGCCCTTACTGGTTTTTAATATGAAAAAATATGTACAGATGCTACAAAAAACGCGTTTGGATTATTTTTAAGTTTATTTGTGGAATAATGCATGTATTTCTTAAATATTGAGAAAGCCACTATTTTCACATCTCATCAAAGTAAATGATAATTTTGGTGCTAAAGAGCCTGTCTTTACTACTCCAAATTCTGATGTTTGGAAACTATTCAAAAGCCTACAAGGAGCAGAGAAAATTACTTGACACTCCTGCATTCAGTAAACATCATATTTTAAAATTAATACCATTTCTTCTAAGAACTGAAAAGGGAAGATGATAATGAGGAGGGAAATAAAAGTTTCCTGCATGCAAATGTAAAAGCTGGTTACCTGGGTTTTTGTTATGAAGGTTAACTTTGTTAACAGTTTACTGCAATATTATTACTAGCATTTGCTGGTTTCATTCCGGAGGGTAAGTGTTGATACCCCTTAGACTGTTCTGATGCTAAACATAGAAGTTTTGACAGTGGCTCAGTCCTCTTTGGTGTCCTGTTTCTCTTTGTGCCTCTTCCGTCTGGTGCTGTGTTAGAATGGGCCAATGCCTAAAGAATTTCAGGTTGGAATGAAGCTGGAGGCCGTCGACAGGAAGAACCCTTCCTTGGTGTGTGTGGCAACCATAGCAGATATTGTTGAAGATCGCTTACTAGTGCATTTTGACAATTGGGATGATAGTTACGATTACTGGTGAGACACCAACGTGCGTTTTATTTTCGTGTGTTCGTGTTTGGTGTTAAGAATTTAATTTCATTCCAGTCCTGTCACCATTCTTTCTGTTCTTAGAGTAATGAACATCAGGAATTTAGTGACCAACTTCTCACTACCTTCTCTTCCACGTGAATTGCCGAATTAAAGAACCCGAGAAACTTCTCCATTCTATGAGAGGTTACCTAATGAGGCTTCATCTGAAATAATATGACCAGTTCAGGGCCCTTCACTATAGTGTGTCTAGTTTGTGAGGGAAGTATTTCTATGAAGAGGAAGTTAAGAACTTGCAGTATTTTTTTTTTCCTGAAAAATGTTGAACTCAGCCTGTCATATTTTTTAAAGGGAAGATTCACAGGGAGAACGGAGGAGTGAATTATTTGAAAGCCTGTGGGGAGCAGAGAAAATGTATGCTACGATACCATTAAACTAACATTGCATGAGTTAAAAGGGTTTTCTGGGTAAAAACCTGAAATATAGAAGAGGGAATGGCAAAAATAATTTTTGTAGCGTTTCTTCACAGTATATCCTGAATAACCAACACGTCTCTGCCTGAGGCTGTGGTTCTTCATGTGCATGAAGGGGACCTGGTTTTCTTCTTTGAACTAAGATAAGAAGTAGAACTTGATTAATTGTTCTATGTGTCTTAGGTAGAATGGTCTGGGTTCCTTGAAACGGAGAGGGAGAAAATGGTAGGCATATGGAGTCTGATTGGTCTGTCTTATTAAACTTTGGGCCGGCCTATTAATATTTTTCCTTGCTGCTAGCAAGAAGTGGTGGAGGAAGCTTCTTAAAATGTGCACTCCTTGGGGATATCACTGGCAGTTCGGGTTCTAGTCAAACACTTTTTGAAAATACTTTTAAATTTCAAGAGAGGTTTGGTCACTTAGCTTATAAAATACAGTGCTAAAAATTACTTCTGATTCTATTTAGCTACAAAATATTTTAGTTATGTAGTTCTATCTTCCATGGAGTAATGAATGGTCATTACTCTTGGATTCTTTCTCTGGCACGGAGTCATATAGGCTCTGAAATAGAATCCTGTTTTGCAGGTGTGATGTAAATAGCCCTTATGTCCAGCCAGTTGGTTGGTGTCAGGAGAATGGAAGAACTCTGATAGCACCCCAAGGTGAGTGGACTGGCTTGGTTTTCTTTGAAGCATCTCTGTGTGAGTGGCAATGCCTGTTTTTATTTTTGTGTATGCAAACCACATTTCAACACGAAGTGTGTGATAAAAATACTGTGCAAGATTCTATTGACTAAGTAACCCACATGTCTGAAATCTGCTCGTCTTTCCCATAATGAAAATGGACTCTGTTTATAAAGATGTATTAGGTGGCCATTTAAAAAAAGGTTGCTAAAAAGTTTTACCCAATGAAATGAGTACCATTGCTGCAGATCCGTATTTTGAACTAGCTATTTCCACCTACATACTTTATCTTATAACTTATGTTAATTCACTAATTGAGCCATAAGATTATTAAATACACTTGACTTTGGGGTTAAATGACAAATGGCGAAATCTAAGGAGTGAGAATTAGCCGTGAGTCTCCAGACTTGCCAGAACTCTTCACCACACCAACTTAATGGTTCAGCTAAACACCAAAGTAGGGATTTTTTCTAGTTATTTGTATTTTTTCTCACTACAGAAATACTAAGTATTTAGAGACTTTCTCTATCAAATTTATGTTTTATAATTTGAAAATTAGTTAGATACAGTGGCTGCATAAGCTTAGCATTTTCACAATACGTATTCTAGGAGAAAACAGTTTCTTTCAATTAAAAATGTGCAGGAAGAAAAGTAGAGTATGTAACATGCCATTCTAGAATGGAGCAGATATTTAGTGTTTTTATTTGAATGATTCTAGAATTTTACTGTGTTTTAATATTTTTTTCTTAATACAGAAAAATAATAAGGATTTGTCGTCAAAACGGCTTGAAAAAAATTCAAAAACTAAAAACTAATCAACAAACAAAACCAAGCCAAATTTTTAAAAAACACAACCTATTTAAACTATCCAGTTAGCTAGAAAAGTTTTATAAAATGTGTAACATCTTCCCAAATTCTGATTTTGATACGCAGACAGATTTAGAGTTGTTTGTCCTATTTTTCTGTAAAACTGGCTAAAGTTAACTTTAGAGTAATGTTCTTCAAGATGAGGTGAAGTGTTTGCGAGATCTCAGAACATGTTTGAGTTGGTGTGTCTGGAGGTAGAGCACACTCTGTTTCCCATTTCCTTTAGTGGAATCACTTCTCTGCTGCCTGTAGCTTGTTCTCACTAGACTTCATGGATAGAGTCTGTGGTTAGGTTCATCACCTCGTCTCTTGGTGCTGTGTCAGTCGAGAAGTAGTCTGTGTAGTACTTTAAGAATTGTATGTCCAGAATCTTTCTTTGCTTTACATTTTCTGATGTTTATTTGTTTTTGAGAGAGAGAGGGAGGGAGAGGGAGAAGGGGAGGGAGAGGGAGAGAACGAGCGGGAAAGGGGCAGAGAGAGAGGGAGACACAGAATCCGAAGCAGGCTCCAGCCTCTGAGCTGTCAGCACAGAGCCTGACGTGAGGCTTGAACCCACTGACCGTGAGATCATGGCCTGAGCCAAAGTCAGATGTTTAACGGACTGAGCCACCCAGGCACCCCTGTCCTGTCCAGAATCTTTCCATCATTAGCGTGAACTGAGAATTGAGGAGGCAAAGCTCCCATACCCCAGATAAAGCCAAGGCTTGAAGGTTCTGCTTGATGGGAGCAAGAAACTATTTAGTTCATAAAGTGAATAAAGTACCAACCTAGGTTTGTCATTTTCCCCATGGAATTGATTGCATATACAAATACCATTACCATTCTGAAATTTGAGTAAGCGTTGTCCCCATAGACGAATTTAGTGATAGTCTATGCTTTAGGGTCAGATTTTCTTCCCTATGACTTAGGTTTAAAATTCTGAGGAGATTTTGTCCTGTTATACAATGTCTGAATTAGAATCTTTCAGTTAACCTACCTCTAAACCTTATATACTTGTTGGTGTTTCTTTTACACATTACAGAGTGTTTTTATATAGTAAAATACTACCCTCCTCTAAGCCCCAATTCATACAACCCTTTGTTTCTCTGTAGCAAATTCTTTACCTACTTCTTTTTCCTACTGAGATATAATCCACGTATTATAAATTTTGCCTTTTAGTGTATAATTCAGTGGTTTTTAGTAGACTCACAAGGTGGTACAACCATCACCATTATCCATTACCAGAGATTTTTATCACCTCCCAAAGAATGTCATCCTCATTTTCTTCTCCCTCGCAGGCCTAGGCAACCACCACTCCCTATCTCTGTGGATTTGACTGTTCTAGACACTTGGCCACACGTGGAATCATAGAGTATGTGGCTTGTGTCGTAGCTTCTTTGATTTAGTGTAATGTTTTCTGAGTTCATGTTGTAGCATGTCTCAGTACATCATTCCTTTTGTTTACAAATAATATTTTAGTGTGTAGATATACCACATTTTGTTTATGCATTCATTAGCTGGCCATTTGGTTTGTTTTCACTTAATGACTCTTATGAATAAAGCTGCTATAAGCTTTCATGTTAACCTACCTCTAGGTAGTTTTTGAGTGATATGTTTTAATTTCTTTTGGGTATAATTCTAGGAATGGCATTGCTGGGTCATAAGGTAACTCTGTTTGAGGAATTGACAAACTGTTTTCCAAAGGGGGCCACACAGTGTACATTCCCACTGACAACGAATGAGAATTCTACTTCCTCCACATCCTCACCAGTATGTTACTGTCTTCCTGATTACAGCCATCCTAGTGGGTAGAAGGTAGATCTCGTCCTTTGGATTTGCATTTCTATAATGACTAATGATATTGAACATCTTTTACTGTGGTTATTGGCCATTTGTGTATCTTCTCTCAAAAAATATCCATCCAAATCTTTTGCCCACTTTTAAATTGGGTCATTTGTCATTTTATTATTGAGTTGTAAGTGTTCTTTGGATATTAGAGGCTGCAGTTGTTTTCACTTTCTTGATGGCTTCTTTTAAAGCACAGAAGTTTTTAATTTTGATGAAGTCCAATTTACCTGTTTTTTTTTTTTTTTTTTCCTTTGTTGTGCTTTTGCTAAGAAAGCACTGCCTAATCTTTGGTCACAAAGACTTGTCACTAAAGACTCTGCTTTCCTATTGATTGGCCTTGGCAGAATTATTGAAAAAACAGTTGACTATAGATACATGAGTTTATTTCTGGATTCTCAATTCTATTGCATTCCTTTATATGTCTACCCTTAGGCCAGTACCAGACTATCTTGATTACTGTAACTTTGTAGTAAGTATTGAAAATAGGAATTGTGAGTCCTTTAATCTATTTTCTTCTTTCTCAAGATTGTTTTGGCTGTTCTGAGTCACTTGCAAACATATCCCTATGAATTTTAGAATTAGCTTGCCAATTTCTGTCCAAAAAAAGTCAATGCAAATTTTGATAGGGATTGATCTGTATCAATTTAGGAATTAGCCATCTCGAAAATATTAAAATTTTCAACCCATAAACTTGGGGCACCTTTCCACTTCTAGTTTTCTTTCAATGATATTTTGTAGGTTTCAGTCTGTAAGTCTTATACTTCATTAAATTTGTTCCAAGGTATTCTGTTTTTTCTTATTTGAAGTGAAATTTACATGACACACAATTAACCATTTTAAAGTGTATAATTTAGGGGCGTCTGGGTGGCTCATTGGTTAAGCATCTGACTCTTGGTTTCAGCTCAGGTTATGATCTCACGGTTCGTAGGTTCAAGCCCCACATCAGGCTCCATGCTGACAACCTGGAGCCTGCTTGAGATTCTTTCTCTCCCCCTCTCTCTGCCCTTCTCCTGCTCAAGCTTGTGCTCTCTCTCAAAATAAATGAATAAACTGAAAAGAATAAAGTGTACAATTTAGTGGTAGTATATTCAGAGTGTTATGCAACCACTAGCTCTCTAGTTTCAAAACTTCCATCACTTAATAAAAACGTTCTGTACTTATTAAGTAGATACTCCCCACTCCCTGCTCTCATCCCCTTGTAACCTCTACTCTGCTTTCTGTGAATTTGCCCATTCTTGATATATTATACATATTATATAAAAAAGAATCCTATAATACGTGTTTGTATTTGGCTTCTTTTACTTAGTGTAATGTTTTCAGTGTTCATCCAAGTTGTAGCGTGTATCACTATTTCATTCCTTTTTACGATTGAATACTATTCTATTGTATGTACACACGCCATGATTTGTCTGTCCATTCATCTGTTGGACATTTGGTTTGTACCTTTGGCTATTTTAACTAGTACTACTATAAGCATTCATGTACAGTTTTCTGTGTGGACATGTGTCTTCACTTCTCCTTGGTGTATACCCATTGTAGAATTGCTGGGTCATATGATAATTCTATGTTTAACATTTTGAGGAACCGACAACTGTTTTTTGAAGTACCTGTGCCATTTTAATATTCTCACTAGCAACATGTGGTAATTCTTACTTCTCAACATCCTTACTTCTCAAAGAAACTTGTTCTTTTCTGTTTTCTTAATTAAACCCATCCTACTGGGTGTGAAGTGGTATCTTATTGTGGTTTTGATGTGTACTTCTCTAATGATCAGTGATGTTGATCATCTGCTCATGTGGTTATGGGCCATTTGCATATCTTTTGAGAAATATTTATTTAAATCTTTTGCTGTTTTTTTTAAAACATTGGGTTATATTTTTATTAGTTATATATTATTTAAAAATTGTTTCCACTTACTAACCTATATTGCATAAATGATTTACAGATGTCTTACCACATTCTATAGATTGTATTTTCACATTCTTGATAATGTATTTTGCCATAAAATAGTTTTTAGTTTTGATGAAGTCCAATTTATCTATTTTTTCATTCATTCATCATGCTTTGGTATTAAATACAAGAATCCACTGCCAAATTTGAGGTTGTGAGGATTTACCACTATGTCTTTTTCTATGGATTTTATACTTTTAGCTTTTATATTTGACTTGTTGATCCATGTTGATTTAATTTTTGTATATGAAGTAAGGTAGGGGTTCAGCTTCATTCTTTTGGATATGGTCCAGTTTAACCAGTGCCATTTATTAAAAAAGCCTATTCTTTCTCCATCACATGGTATTGGTACCATTGTTGAAAAGAAGTTGGCCACAGATATTTAGGTTCATTTCTGGATTCTCGATTCTATTCCATTGGTCTGTATATACACCTATCCTTATGCCAGTATCATCCTATTTTTTTACTTTAGTTTTTAGAAAAATTTTAAGTTCACAGAAAAATTGGGAGGAAGGTACAGAGATATCCTTTATACCTCCTCCTTCACGTATGCACAACCAGCTGCCAGTATCAACATTCCCTACCACAGTGATACATTTGTTGGAATTGATGAACCTACATTGACATCATTATCACCCAAAAGTAGATAGTTTACTCATGGTTTACTCTTGGTATTGTGCATTCCGTGGATTTGTACAAGTGCCTAAAGACATGTAGACCATCATTTTGGTATCGCACAGAATATTTTCACTGCCCTAAAAATCCTCTGTGTTCTGCCTAGTCTTCTTTCTCACTCCCCGAACTCTTGGCAGCCAGTAACTTTTTTTTCTTTTTTTTGCTGTCTTTATAGTTTCGCCTTTTCCAGAATGTTATATAGTTGGAAACATACAGTAGGTAGGCTTTTCAGACTGGCTTCTTTCACTTAGGAATATGCATTTGAGGTTCCTCCACATCTTCTCATGGCTTGATAGCTCACTTCTTTTTAGTGTTGAATAATACTCCACTGTCTGGTTGTATCTCAGATTATATATTCATTTATCGACTGAAACACATCTTGGTTGTTTTGATGTTTGGGCAATTATGAATGGAGTTGCTATAAACATCCATATGCAGATTTTTGTGTGGACGTGTTTTCAACTCCTTGGATAACTTCAAAGAATGATACTGTTGAATGGTATGGTAAAGGATGCTTAGTTTTGTAACAGCCTGCTAAACTATTTTCCAAAGTGACTGTAAAACTTTACATTTCCACCAGCAACACTGAGAATTCCTGTTGCTCTACATTCTCACCAGCATTTGGTGTTGTCAGTGTTTTGGATTTTAGCCATTTGAATAGGTGTATAGTGAGTGTCGTGTTGTTTTAATTTGCATTTCTCTGTTGACATATGGTGTGGCACATATTTTCATGTGTGTATTTGCCATCTGTAAGTCTCCTTTGGTGAGGTGTCTGTTCAGCTCTTTATCCCATTTTTTAGTTGGGTTGTTTGTTTTCTTATTGTCAAGTTTTAAGAATTCTTTGTGTATTTTGAACAAGTCTTTTATCATATGTATCTTTTGAAATATTTTCCCCCACTCTGTAAATTGTCTTTTCATTCCCTTGACAGTGTCTTTAGCAGAGCAGAAAATTTTAATTTTAATGAAGTCCAGCTTATTAATTATTTATTTCATGGATTGTGTCTTTGGTGTTATGTTAAAAAATCATCACCAACCCAAGGTCATTTAGGTTTTCTCCTATGTTATCTTTTAGGAGTTTAATTATTTTGAATTTCATATTTACATCTGTGATCCATTTTGAGTTGATTTTTGTGAAGGATGCAAGGTCTGCGTCTAGATTCTCTCTCCTCTTTTTTTTTTTTTTTTTTTTTTTTTTTTGGTACGTGGGCATCCAGTTTTTCCAGCACCATTTGTTCAAAAGACCATCTTTGCTCCATTCTATTGCCTTTGTTCCTTGTCAAAGATCAGTTGACTATACTTTTGTGGGTCTATTTCTGGGCTCTCCATTCTGTTCCATTGAGCTATTTGTCTGTTCTTTTGCTAACACTATGCTGTCTTGATTACTAACAAGCTCAGTTACATATAAGCATACTAGCTGTATAATGTCAGTCCTTCAAATTGTTCTTCTTAAATATTGTATGTATGTTCTGGATCTTTTGCCTCTCCATATAAACTTTGAAATACCTGACAATATTCACAAAATAACTTGCTGAGATTTTCTTTGGGCTTGCATTGAATCTATAGATCATGTTAAGTAGAACTGTCATCTTGATAATATTGAGTCTTCTTATTCATGAACATGGAATATCTCTCCATTTATTTAGTTTTTTGTTTTATTTCACAGATTTTTATAGATTTCCTCATTAGACCTTGTACATATTTTGTTAGATTTTATACATATTTCATTATTTTGGGTGCTAATGTAAATGGTATGATTTTTATTTCAAATTTCACTTGATCATTGCTGATATACAGAAAAGCTGATATTCAGAAAAACGTTTATATATTAAACTTGTATCCTGAAACCTTGCTATATCACTTGTTGGTTCCAAGAGGTTTTTTTGCCAGTGTCTTTGGGTATTCTGCACAGACATCATGTCATCTGTGAACAAAGTTTTATATTTTTCTTCCCAATCAGTATACATTTTGTTTCTTTTTCTTGTATTATTGCATTAGCTAGGATGTACCACACTATTTTGATCACTATTGCTTTGTAATCAGTTTTGAAATTCGGAAGTGTGAATACTTCAACTTTGTTTTTATTTTTCAAGATAATTTTGGCTCTCTGTGTCCCCTTGCAGTTTTTTTTTAATATGAAATTTATTGTCAAATTGGTTTCCATACAACACCCAGTGCTCATCCCAACAGGTGCCCTCCTCAATACCCATCAGGGAGCACCCTCCCACCCCCTATCAACCTTCAGTTTGTTCTTAGTTTTTAAGAGTCTCTTATATTTTGGCTCCCTCCCTCTCTAACCTTTTTTTTTTCCTTCCCCTCCCCCATGGTCTTCTGTTAAGTTTCTCAGGATCCACATATGCTATCTGTCTTTCTCTGTATGACTCATTTCACTTAGCATAACACTCTCCAGTTCCATCCACATTGCTACAGAAGGCCATATTTCATTCTTTCTCATTGCCACATAGTATTACATTGTGTATATAAACCACAATTTCTGTATCCATTCATTAGTTGATGGCCATTTAGGCTCTTTCCATAATTTGGCTATTGTTGAAAGTGCTGCTATAAACATTAGGGTACAAGCCCCTCTGCATCAGCACTCCTGTATCCCTTGGGTAAATTCCTAGCAGTGCTATTGCTGGGTCATAGGGTAGATCTGTTTTTTGTTTTTTGAGGAACCTCCACACTGTTTTCCAGAGAGGCTGCACCAGTTTGCACTCCCACCAACAGTGCAAGAGGGTTCCTGTCTCTCCACATCCTCACCAGCATCTATAGTCTCTTGATTTGTTCATTTTAGCCACTCTGACTGGCGTGAGGTGATATCTGAGTGTGGTTTTGATTTGTATTTCCCTGGTAAGGAGCGACATTGAGCATCTTTTCATGTGCCTATTGGCCATCTAGATGTCTTCTTTAGAGAAGTGTCTATTCATGTTTTCTGCCCATTTCTTCACTGGATTATTTGTTTTTTGGGTGTGGAGTTTGGTGAGTTCTTTATAGATTTTGGATACTAGCCCTTGGTCCAATATGTCATTTGCAAATATCTTTTCCCATTCCGTTGGTTGCCTTTTAGTTTTGTTGATTGTTTCCTTTGCTGTGCAGAAACTTTTTATCTTGATGAGGTCCCAATAGTTCATTTTTGCTTTTAATTCCCTTGCCTTTGGGGAGGTGTCAAGTAAGAAATTGCTGCGGCTGAGGTCAGAGAGGATTTTTCCTCCTGCTTTCTCCTCTAGGGTTTTGATGGTTTCCTGTCTCACATTCAGGTCCTTTATCCATTTTGAGTTTATTTTTGTGAATGGTGTAAGAAAGCGGTCTAGTTTCATTCTTATGCATGTTGCTGTCCAGCTCTCCCAGCACTATTTGTTAAAGAGACTGTCTTTTTTTTTTCCATTGGATATTCTTTCCTGCTTTGTCAAAGATTAGTTGGCCATACTTTTGTGGGTCCATTTTCTGGAGTCTGTACTCTATTCCATTGGTCTATGTGTCTGCTTTTGTGCCAATACCATGCTGTCTTGATTACAGCTTTGTAGTAGAGGCTAAGGTCTCGGATTGTGATGCCTCCCGCTTTGGTCTCCTTCTTCAAAATTACTTGGGCTATTTGGGGTCTTTTGTGGTTGCATACAAATTTTAGGATTGCTTGTTCTAGCTTCGAGAAGAATGGTGGTGCAGTTTTGATTGGGATTGCATTGAATGTGTAGATAGCTTTGGGTAGTATTGACATTTTAACAATATTTATTCTTCCAATCCATGAGCATTTCTTTATATCTTCTTCAATTTCCTTCATAAGCTTTCTATAGTTCTCAGCATACAGATCTTTTACCCCTTGCAGTTCTATATGAATTTGAAGATTGGATTTTTCTTTTCTAGAGAGATTACTGTTGGGATTTTGAGAAGGATTACACTGAATATTAGGGAGTAGTGCCATCTCAACAGTATTAAGTTTTCCAACCCATGAATATGAGCTGTCTTTTCACTTTTTTAGGTCTTTAATTTCTATCAGTGGTGTGTTTTAGTTTTCATCATATAAGTCTTTCATATCATTGGTTAAATTTATTCCTAGGTATTATATTCTTTTAGAATGTACTAGAAATATAATTATTTTATTTATTTCCCTTTGAATTGTTTATTTCTGGAATGCAGAAACACAGTTAATTTTATATCCTGAAACTTTACTGAGTTTATTAGCTCTACTAGTTTGTGTGTGTGTGTGTGTGTGTGTGTGTGTGTGTACGTGTGTACTCTATGGGATTTTATTGCATAGAATTGTGTAGTCTGTCAAGAGAACAGAAGTTCCAAAATATTAAAATTTCCAATTTGAATGCCTTTAATTTTGCTTCTTGACTCGTTGTTCTGGCTAGGACTTGCAGTACAATGTGGAATATAGAAGTTAAAGTAGGCATTCTTATCTTTTTCCTAATTTAGGGCAGAAAAATTTCAGTCTGTCACCATTGTGCATGATGTTATCTGTCGATATTTATTACATGTCCTATATCATGTTAAGAAATTTCCCTCCCTCTTTTCTTAGTTTTGAGTGTTTTTATCACAAAAGGATGTTGAATTTTGTCTAATGCTTTTTTTTTATATCTGTTGAGATAATTGTGTGGGAGTTCCCCCCCCCCCCATAGTTTCATGCTATATAATCATTTTAAATGTGCTGGTGAGTTTAGTTTGCTACTATTTTGTTGAGGATTTTTGTATTGATTTCAGAAGGAGTATTGGTATTTAGTTTTCTTGTTATGTCTTTTTCTGGTCTTTTCATTTTTAAAATATTATAAATGGAATTGTTTTCTTAATTCATCTTTAGATTATTCATTGCTGTTGTGTAGAAATATAATTTATTTTTGTACAATGATCTTATATTCTGAAGCTTGCTGAATTCATTAGCTCTAATATTTTCTGTGTGTGTGCACGCGCGCATGTGTGTGTATTCCTTAGAATTTTCTATATGCAAAATTGTGTCATCTCTAAGTAGAGAAACATTTAGTTCCTCTTTTCCATTTTGGATTCCTTTTATTGGTTCCTTTTTTATCTGGCTAGACCTTCTAGTGCGTTGTTGAGTAGTAGTGGCAAGATCAGACATCCTTTTCTTGTTCCTGATCTTAGGGGAATACTCAGTCTCTCCACATAAAGTGTGGTGTTTGCTGAGAGTTTTTGTAGACGCCCTTTATCAGATTAAGGAAGTTCCTTTCTGTTACTGGTTTGTGTTATCATAAAAGGGTAGTCCTTTATTCTATTAATATGATATTATTATATTTACTTCTTTTTATATGCTGCATATGCTTTTTATATGCTTGTGTTCCTGGGATAAATCTCATTTACTCTTTTAAAATGTATTTATTCCTAAGGCTGCTAAGAGTGCTAAGGAAAACCAGGATAAACAACAAGTCAAATGTTTAATTTTTTAAAATGTTCATCCACAGTATGAATACTTGTTTCTAGGAGGGAACCAACTGTGTCATAAGGGGGATTCTTCTTGTGGTATTGCAGGGGATTGGCCCTTCATGGTCACAGGACCACCTTGGACCACAGAAAGCTTCCCATTTGGTGTGGTGATAAAATATAAGTAAATCAGCCTCTTAATCAAAGTATGAACAAGAGAGTAGAGTATAATGAAAATATATGCAGAGGAAAAGTAAGAAAAAATTGGGTGACGGCAACTAGAAAGTAAACAAAATTGCTTAAAGCTTGTGATGGATCATGAGTATGCTGGCCTGTAGGTTTATGTGAAAACTCGAGTGACCGAAGATGTTAGGTCCCTATTAACTGCACAAGAGAGGAAAGGTTTGAAACCATGGATGGTAGAAGGGGCCCTAAGACATGAGAATATAATGCTGTGTACTCAGGTAATCCACAAATGGGAATTTGGTGACAAGGCTGAGGCTAAGACTGCTAATAATTTATATTTATATTCATATGCACACATATGTAATATAACTTATGTCATATATATTTTGTACTTATATATGTACTTTTAGGGTTTGAACATAGTAAAAGATAAAAAGAAATTAACACTGGTCTATATGAATGATTTGTTTCTGTTAGTAATTTAGTGCCACAACTTGTTAGCTGTAGTTATTTTACTTTAAGTGAATTGATATTTTAAGCATCATTTATGCCCATAGATTTTTACATTAAGTTTTATTTTATGGTTGTAATTACATTGTTGTCAGAAGAAAATGTATTGGCTGTATTTGTTACAGTTTTTTATGCGTGCGTGCGCGTGTGCGTGTGTGTGTGGGTGTGTGTGTGTGTGTGTGTCTGTAATTGCACATCTGAGAACGATTAGGGCGCTTGAAAGTAGAACAGTGTGTACTGATCTGTCTAGTTGTCCCTGGTGTATACTCAGATTCTCATAAATTCCGGATAAAAGAGCCTTTTCAGAGGGAGAAAGAGAAGGGAAAGGCCAGTTTTTAAAATGAGTGAAGTATAAAATGTAAAGGTGCTTTTCACTGATATAAATTTAATCCAAAGCGTTGTTACATATTCTTTTCAGTGTCTTTCCGGAGAGGACTAAAATGTATGGGCTTCTTTTCCTTCAGAGGAAGCAATCTGCTGGAATTGTAGTTGAAGTTACAAAATGACAAGAAGGTGTCAGGTAGACGCCTCAGCATTTGAAGGAGAGAACCCTTTCCAGAAGGGTTGTTGGGTCTCATAGTGAGCTTTTGAGCTTCATCTGGCGGTGAGCAGGCAATGTCCAGTTAAGAATCACCTCCTTACCAACAGAGGCAAATCTCATCCTTTTGTTGATGTAAAATCCCCAGTAGCATAGTTTTAGATGGTTCATGGTATAGTCAAGTCTGTACGGTTAAAAATTAGATCTATTAAAGAATATTAAATAGATTATCTGTGGAAAGTTATATTCTTTGCGTTTTTAAGTTATCTTGAATGGTATTGCTATTTAAAAGTGACTCTGAGTTTGCTTTTTTTGTAATGTTTGTGAAATTCCTACTGCTCTCCATTGCTCAGTGTGGCTTTTACCCGTCAAAACACTATTGTGAAGACTTTTCTCAACAGTGTGATTACTTGTGTGAAAATCTGTTGGCGCAGTCCATGAACGGGAGCCGCCACGCCATCCTGTCTCCTGCTCAATTTGGACAGGGAGACAGGAAGCCCTGCAGAACCAGAATGGCTGTGAGGGCTCCTCCGATCGGCAGTGGGACCACGTCCCCGAGGAAGGATGACAGTCCTGCACGGAGCGCCTCTGCAAATGCAGACCGCTGCTCACATTTGAAGCACACTCTGCGACCAAACTCACATTCAGTTCAAACATCTCCGCAAACATCTCCGTAGTGACTTCTGTGCTTACAGAATGGAGGGAACCAAGTAAGCATAAAACATGCTGAAGGAAGGGATCTGTTTTTGTAAAACGCTATTGAGATGTGATTCACACACTGTACACCTATCCATTTATAGCGGATATACGCTGTCCATTTACAGTATACAGTTGGTGGTTTTTAACCTATTTAGAGAGTTGGGTAACCATCACCAAATTTAATTTTAGAATGTCTCTATCACCCCAGAAAGAAACCCTGAATCATTTAGCTATTATCCCTCAACCCTCCTTTCCCCTCAGCCCTTGGCAACCATTAATCTACCTTCTGTCACTATAGATTTGCCTATTCTGAATAGTTCATGTAAGTAGAATTATGTAACCTGTGGCCTTTCATGTCTGGCTTATTCACTTAGCATAATGATGTTAGAGCTCATCCGTGTGGTACCGTGGATCAGCACATCAATTCTTTTTAATTCCAAATATTATTTCATTACATAGATAAATCACAATTTGTGTATCTGTTTATCAGTTCATGGGCATTTGGGGTTTTTTTCCCCACATTTTGGCTATTTTGAATAATACTGCCATGAACATTTGTGTAAGAGTTTTTGTGTGAACATGTTTCCAGTTCGCTTGGGCATATACTTAGGGTGGAGTTGCTGGGTCATGTAGCAATTCTACGTTTAACTTGCTGAGTAATTGCCAGGATCTTTACCACAGGAGCCGCACCATTTTACATTCCCCTGGGTAGTGTGTGAGGGCTCCAGTTTCTCTATATCCTTGCTGACACTTGTCTGTGTTCTTGTTCATAGCCATCATACCGACTGTGAAGTAGAATCTTATTTTTGGATCTCATTTTTCTTGAATGCCCAATATTACTTCACACATCTATCTGTTTTCATAGCAATTTTGTGAAGATTTTGTCAATAATTTCAATTTCATAGTTGAAGGCCTAAGGTCCAGAGAGATCAGATAACTGGCCCCAGACCTTTCACGTGATGTGAAGGGGATTAGGTGACAGGCCTCGTTAGTTCACTTCAGGAATTCCTCTGCCTTTTCTTCTTCCCCACACTGCTTATAGTCTCCCTGCGCACAGGCTCTACAATGGAAGGAAACATTTCAGTTGCCCACTGGGAACACAGGAGAAGGAGATGTAAGTTCCAGCTCTGTGTGTGGACACCTTCACACTGGAAGCAATGTTGCATCAGTCTTTGAAGGATGTGCAGAATTTCACCTGAGAGATGGAATGGAAGAGTTAGATAGAAGGAATGGTATGCACCTCCTTAAAAAAGGAAGTTCCTGGAAAGTTCAAATTATGGGCCTATGAGTAATGTGCTGGGCTGCAGGGTAGGGAAGGGGGAGAGAGGGACAGGAGGTGATGGGTGATTTAGAACATTAGGCTCAGACTGCTGTGTGATTGGCCTTGTTAATGTCTTTATTGTATTTAAAATTGGAAATAATTTTAAAGATTCAGAAGTCACAATAGCAAAAATAAACTCCTTGCAAACCATTTGAGGTTAAATTGCCGAGATGAAAGTTTTGCAAAGGTCACCCAATAACAATCCTCTACGAAACACAAATGAGCAGATTTAATCCAGGATCACATGTGTTTACTTGTCATATCTCTTTAGCGTTCTTTAATCTGCAGCGGTTCTTCATCTTTCCTTGACTTTTATGAACTTGACACTTTGGAAGAGTACAGGCCAGTTGTTTTTTGTAACGTGCTTCTCACTTTGGGTTTGCCTGATGTTTCCACAGCAGTGGACGGATTATGTACCAGGGGAGGAATATTCCAGAATTAATGCATCCCCTCAGGTGGATGCTAATCCCCTGCTAATGTTAACTTTGATCACTTGATTGAAGTGGTGTGTGCCACTTCTCCACTGCAACTTTGCTTTTTCCTTTTGTAATTAATATATGTTTGTGGGAATTGACATTGAGATTACATAATTATACTATTTCTCATCTATCACTCACTAGTTTTTAGCATCTATTAATGTTCATTGGATGAATTAGCTGTTATTATGATATTTGCCAAATGGCGATTTTCTAATTACATTATTTCCTCTACATTTATAAGCTTATTTATTTATTCATTTTTTTACATATAGTTGTGGATTCCTGCCTTATCATTGTGCTATAATATGTTACTATCGTTATACAGGACCTTGGTGGGGGAGGTGGAGTAGAAAGGTCGGTGAGCAGCCTTCCTAGACCCAGGAAACTGACAGTTTACTAGAGACTGTTGGTGAGTTTATAAATAACTGTTATAGATGATAGCAAGGAAATTAGTCAAAAAAATAATACCTGGCCAGAACAAGAAAGAAGTGCCTCATGGAGAAAATTATATGATGGTGTGCTGCTCCATAGCAAATTACCACACACTTAGTGGCATAAAACAACACAAAATTATTATCTTATAGTTCTGGAGGTCAGTACTCTGAAATGGGTTTCACTTCAGTTTTGAAATATTAATAGATTAGTTAATTACTAATTAATAGAGAATTAGTAGTATGGGTAGGTTGAAGCCATGTTATAAAAGATCTTTAAAAAGCTAGAACGAGGAGTTTGTAGTCCCATCTCTGATATAAATATGTTTAAGTATTTATTTGGCAATAATGCGCCAGATTACAGGAAGACCATTAGGGAGATTGATTGTATGTGAAAATAAGGAGTAGAGGCTAGGGAGATGTTAAAATACTTTGGGATTTCTACTTACCTGATTTGGCAAGTGACTGAATAAGAAGACATATATTAGCTCTTTATTCGGAGTTTCTTGTGGTCTGGAATGCTTGGAATTGATGGGCTAGGGAAATAAATCTGGTTCCTGACCTTTTATTCTTGTAAATATCATGTTCTACAGTAAATACATGTTAATGTGATAGCAAAAAGCCACTCAAAGCAGAAAAAAACCTGCACTTGAATATTTTGCTAACTGTGGGACAATTTTCTGTGGCCATCTGATATAGTGTGTCATATTATGTTATGTTATTGTGCCTGTGCCTCAGGTAGACATTCTCCTAACAGAGGTCCCATAAGACATTGCCATACTTCCA
The DNA here is from genome assembly GCF_023721935.1 of Panthera uncia. Lineage (NCBI taxonomy): Eukaryota > Metazoa > Chordata > Mammalia > Carnivora > Felidae > Panthera > Panthera uncia. Next base: position 55,680,381 of record NW_026057586.1, on the reverse strand, counting down.
CCAATAGGTGATCATGCCACTGCAGCATATATCATGATCCTCTCTCTTGTTCTTTAACTTAATTGGAAATCATATCATCATTTCCCCAAGGCTTTTCATAGAAAGTGAATTCCCTACACAGTTCTACAGAGACACTATAAAAGGATGGTATTCTGTTCTCTGTCTCTGTAAGAGTGTTCAGTCAGCTAAATTCTCTTTATGAATCCAAGCTTATTTTTATCATTGAATCCTGATAAATAATCACCAATGAAGTGAAGCTGCGGACTTACTAGAAGTCAAACTTATTTAAAATAAATGTTAATTATATTTTATTTTCATAAAAGTGCAGGAAATTTGTAAAATTGAAATGTAATAATGTACACATTGAAGTATTGATCTCATGACTAGATAGAGCTTGCCATTATAATTGTTATTTTTTCAATCATCTTGTCTTTTTATTTGATTTTATACACATGAATTAAACACTAGAATTATGATCTTATTGTTCATTTCTCCCCTTTACTTGAAAACATAATTTGAATATATTTACTTATCTTTAAATAGTCTTTGAAAACCTAGTTATTAATGACTGCAAAATTATCTGAGTACACCACAGTTTATTTTGGCTTATTTTCTTTTGTATTGGACATTAACTTTTTCTAGTTCTTAAATAACAACAGACATCCTTTTAATTTTTTTTCATGTGTATTCATTTTTGAGAGACAGAGACAGAGCATGAACCGGGGAGGGGCATTGAAAGAAAGGGAGACACAGGATCTGAAGCAGCTCCAGGCTCTGAGCTGTCAGCACAGAGCCCGACGTGGGCTCGAACCCACAAACCATGAGATCATGACCTGAGCCGAAGTCAGACGCTTAACCAGTTGAGCTGCCCAGGTGCCCCAAGAAGACATCCTTTTAAAGAAATAGTTATAGATGTTGGTTATTGCTTTGTGGCTGTTTTAAGTGGAGTTAATGGATTACAGAGGATAGAAACAAGTTTTAAGCATTTGATAAATACTTCCAGATTACCCTCCATAAAGTTTCTTCCTTCCAACAACATTAGAAAATTCAGACATGAAAAAGAAAAAAATGGAACAAGACCCCAGATCTCTCAAAATACAGGCACCTGTTTTCTATGAATATTGTATTAGCAAGGACTGTATTGTTTTGTTCATAATTTATCCACAAGTTCTGGTACATAAAAATAGGCAATTTGTGTGTGTGTGTGTGTTTTCTTAATTTTTTTTTTAACGTTTTATTTTATTTTTGAGACAGAGAGACAGAGCATGAACGGGGGAGGGGCAGAGAGAGAGGGAGACACAGAATCGGAAACAGGCTCCGGGCTCTGAGCCATCAGCCCAGAGCCAGATGCGGGGCTCGAACTCACGGACCGTGACATCGTGACCTGAGCTGAAGTCGGACGCCCAACCGACTGAACCACCCAGGCGCCCCAGTTTGTGTGTGTTTTAAATCACACTTAAAAATATTTTAAGTAAAGTAACTCATATATAGATTGAATTAGTGATCAGAAAACTCCCAACAAAGAAAAAAGCCTTGGACTTGATGGCTTCACTGGTGAATTCTACCAAACATTTAAAGAATAACTAATGCCACCACTTCTCAGACTTTTCCAAAAAATTGAAGAGGAGAGAAGTCTTCCTAACTCATTTTATGGACCCAGTACTACCCTGTTACTACAGTCAGGAAAAGTCACTATAAGAAAAGAAAACTGTAGACCAGTATCCCTTATGAACACTGATGCAAAAATCCTCAACAAAACACTAGGAAACTGAATCACGTTGAAAGGATTATATGCCATGACCAAGTGGAATTTATTTCTGGAATGCAAGGATGATTCAATATGAAAATTAATCAGTGCAGTACACCAAATTAACAGAATGAAAGACAAAACCAACATAATCATCTCGAGTGATGAAAAGCTTATAACAAGATTCAACACCCTTTCATGAAACAAAACAAACAAGCACAAACATTCAACAGTTTAGAAACAGAAGGAAACAAATTCAATGTAATAAAAGCTATATATGAAAAACCCACAGGAAGCATCATACTCAGTAGTGAAAGACTGAAAGCTTATCTTCTAAGATCAGGAAAAAGCAAGGATGACTAATTTTGTCACTTCTTTTCAACATAATACTGAAAATCCTAGCCAGATTAATTAAGCAAGAAAAAGTAATAAAAGGCATCTGAATTGGAAGCAAAGAAGTAAAATTATCTCTGTTCACAGATGATATGATTTTATATGTAGAAAACCTTAAAGATTACACATACACACACCCCTTAGAACTAATAAATGAATTCGGCAAAGTAACAGGATACAAAATCAAGACTCAAAAATCAGTTGTGTTTCTGTGCACTAATTATGAACAATCTGAAAAGTATATTGAAAAAACAATTACATTTACAATGGCATCAAGAAGAATAAAATGCTTAGGAATTAACCAAGGAGGTAAAAGACTTGTACAATGAAAAGTACAAAACGTTGCTGAAAGAAATTGAAGAAGAGGTAAACAAATGGAAAGACATCCCTTGTTTAAAGATTGGAAAACTTAATATTGTTAAGATGTCTATTACCCAAGGTGACCCTCTCAAAATCCCAAAGATGTTTTTTGAAGAAACAGAAAAATCTGTCCTAAGGCTTATGTGAAATATGAAGGGACTCTTGAGTAGCTAAAAGAGTCTTGAAAAGGAACAGAGTTGGAAGACTTGCCATTTATTTCAACATGTTACGTATATGTATACATGTTACAAAGCTACAGTAATTCAAACAGTGTGATAATGGCTTAAATGTAGACATACAGACCATTGGAACAGAGGCCCAGAAATAAACCCTAACATATAAGGTCAAATTATTTTCAGCAAGGGTGCCAAGACTATTCAAAGGAGAAAGAATAGTCTCTTCCATAAATATTGCTGGGAAAGTTGTTTAACCACATGCAAAACAATGAAGCTGAACCCCTACCTCACTTTATATACAAAAACCAAATAAAAATGGATCAATGGCCTAAATGTAAGGGCTAAAACTATAGAGTCTTAACAGATAAGGCAAAAGCTTCACAACATTGGGTTTAGCCGTCATTTCTTGTATATGACACCAAAGGCCCAGACAAAAAAAGAAAAAGTGGACAAATTGGACCTTGTGAAAATTAAAAACTGTGTATCAAAGCATGCTATCAACAGAGTGAAAAGCAAAACTCATGATAGGACAAATAGTTGCAAATCATATATCTTATAAGGTATTATTATCCAGAATATATGGAGAACTCCTAAAACTCAACAATAATAAAAAAAACAACCCAAATTAGAAATGGGAAAAGGACTTGATTAGACATTTCTCTAAAGAAGATACATGAATGGTCAGTAAGGACATGAAAAGATGCACATCATCACTAATCATTAGGGAAATCCACTAGGGTGTCTACTATTAAAAAAAACAAAAAAACAAAATAAGAAGTGTTGGCAAGGATGTTTGGAAATTGGAGCCCTTGATCATTGTTGGTGGGAGTGTAAAATGGTATAGTTGCTTTGGAAAATAGTATGATAGTTCCTCAAAAAATTAAAAACATAATTACCATGTGATCTAGTATTTCCACTTCTTGGTATACGCCCAGAAGATTTGAATGCAAGGTCTCAAAGAGACAGTTGCACACCTAGTTCATAGCAGCATTATGTACAATTAGCCAAAGCATGGAAGCAACCCAAGTGTCCATGAACAGATGAATGGATAAGGAAAATGTGGTCTATGAACACAATGGAGTGTTAGTAAGCCTTACAAAGGAAGGAAATTCTGACGTATGGCACAACATGCATGAACCTTGAGGACATTATGCTAAGTGAAGTAAATTAATCACAAAAGACAAATACCGCATGATTCTACTTATGTGAGATCCTTAGAGTAGTCAAAATCAGAGAGAAAAAAAATATGGTTGCCAGGGGTTATGGGGAGAGCGGACAGGGAGTCGTCGTTTAATGGATACAGGGTTTTAGCTCCACCAGATGAAAGGAGATCTGGAGATGGATGATGGTGATAGATGTACAGCAATATGAATGTACTTAGTATCACTGAACTGTACACTTAAAAATGATTAAGTTGGTAGATTTTGTGTGTATTTTACCACAATAAAAATTTCGAAAAGAATTCCCATGTGTAGTTATATTACAAGTCCTATAAATTTTGTTTAATGTTTATTTTTATTTTTGAGAGAGACAGAGACAGAATGCGAGTGGATTAGGGGCAGAGAGAGAGGGAGACACAGAAGCAGAAGCAGGCTCCAGGCTCTGAGCTGTCAGCAGAGTCCAACGCGGGGCTCAAACTCATGAACTGTGAGATCATGATCTGAGCCGAAGTTGGACGCTCAAATGACTGAGCCACCCAGGTGCCCCTACAAGTCCTAGGCAAGACTAATGAAAACCAGCATTCTTCTCCCTGTCCCAGAATTTTCTGTGAAGGGGCATATCTGTCACTTGACGTTTACTTCCCTCTTCCTCAAGAATGTGTTTTTTGCTTCCTACCTCTGTATTTTTCAGTTTTAGATACTGTCTCTTGTACTCAAGCACTTTACATTTAACATATTTCTTTGTATGATTGGATTTAATGTTACTAGTGGCTTTCTATTTATGTTTTTGGTCCTTTTTTTCTCCTTTAAAAAGTTTGTACTGAGAATTATTTAATGCTTCCGTTTTATCTTTGCTATTGGATTTTTCTTTTTTTAAGTTTATTTATTTATTTTGAGAGACAGCGTGAATGGGAGAGGGGCAGAGAGAGAGGGAGAGAGGGAATTCCAGGCAGGTTCCTCGCTGTCAGTGTGGAGCCCGATGTGGGGCTTGATCTCACAAACTGTGAGATCATGACCTGAGCCGAAATCAAGAGTCAGACACTCAATTCACCGAACCCCCCAGGTGCCCCTGCTATTGGATTTTTAATTTACCTCTTTAAAAATATTTCTCAGTTCTTACAGGATTTGCAATGTACCTATTAAACTCATCACAGTCTACTGTACCACTTTTATAATATAAAAGCCTAATAGTGAGTGGTTTACTTTCATTTCTTTCTCCCATTATTTCTCATCTTTTCTTTATTTACAGATGACTTTTTGTTCTCATAAAAAAAGCAAGGAATATAAGAAGTGAAAACAGTGTGACCTCTATATATGTTCTGTACCTTATAAATGCTGTTCACTATTTCCAGTGCTCATTTCCATCTAACAGCATACTCCTTCTCCCCGAAGAACTTTCTTTTAAATTGAGATATAATTTATAATATAACATTATATTACATTCAAGTGTACAAGATAATGATTCAGTATTTGCATGCACATACAGCAAAATGATTACAGTGACAAATCTAGTTAACATCTAGCACTGCACATAGTTATGAAGTTTTTTCCCTGGTACTGAGAACTTTTAAGATCTACTGTCATAGCAACTTTCAAGTATACAATATAGTGTAGTGTTAACTACACTCGTCATGCAGTGCCTTATATCTTCATAAGTTATGTATTTTAGAACTGAAACTTTATACTTTTCAACTCCTTGTCCCATTTTGCCAATCACCCACCTCCTGCCTCTGGTAACCACCTATCTGTTCTCTTTGTGAGCTTGTTTTTCTTTGCTTGTCTGTATTTGTTTGTTGTTAGATTCCACATGTACGTGAAATAATATTATATTGGTACTCTCTGTTGACTTATTTCATTTAGCATGTAATTCCTTCAAGGCTCATCTATGTTGTTGCAAACGACAGCATTTCCCTTTTTTATGACTGAATAATAGTCCATTTTGTGACTGAATAATAGCCCATTTTCTTTATCCATTCATCCATTTCTGGACACCTGGGTAGCTTCTGTGCCTTGGCCACTGTAAATAATGCTACAGTGAGGATGGGGATGCATGTATCATTTAAAGTTAGTGTTTTTGTTTCTTTCAGATAAATACCTAGAAGTGGAATTTCTGGCTCATATGGTAATTCTAGTTTTCATTTTTTGAGGAAATGCCATACTGTTTTTCATTGTGGCTTCACCAATTTACATTCCTACCAACAGTGCACAAGGATTCCCTTTTCTCCACATCCTCCTTAACACTTGTTATTTCTTGTCCTTTTGATAATAGCCATTCTCACAGGTGTCAGGTGGTATCTTCTTGTGGTTGTGATTTGCGTTTTCCTGATGACTAGTGATGTTGAGCATTTTTTTCATGTATTTGTGGGCCATTTGTATGTCTTTCTTTGCAAAAAATGTCTGTTCAGATCCTCTGTTATTTTTTAATTGGATTGTTTGTTTTTCTTATATGAGTTTTCTATATATTTTGGGTATTAACGCCTCATCAGATACATGACTTGCAAATATTTTCTCTCATTTAGTAGGTTGTTTTCTCATTCTGTTGATGGCTTCCTTTGCTGTGCAAAAGCTTTTTAGCTTGATCCAGTTCCACTTGTTTATTTTTGCTTTTGTGTCAAATCCAAAAATTCATTGTGAGGACCAAGATCAAGGAGATTACTGCCTACCTCTTCTTTTAGGACTTTTATGTTTCAGGTCTTTTGTTCAAGTCTGTAATTAATTTTGAGCTAGTGTTTGTGTATGTTGGAAGATAGTGGTCCAGCTTTATTCTGCATGTGGCTATGTGATTTTCTCAACACCATTTATTGCGGAGACTGTCCTTTCCTCATTGTATACTCTTGCCTACTTTGTTGTAAATTAATTTACCATATATGCATGGATTTATTTCTGCCTCTCTGTTCTGCTCCATTGGTCCCTGTGTTTTATTTATTTCTTATTTAAAAAATTAAGTATTTATTTTTGAGAGAGAGAAAGCATGAGCTGGGGAGGGGCAGAGAGAGAGGGGGACAGAGGATCTCAAGCAGGCTCTGCGCTGACAGCAGCAAGCCCGGGGTGGGGCTTGCACGCATGAACTGTAAGATGATAACCTGAGCCAAAGTCTGAAGCTCCATCGACTGAGCCACCCAGGTAATCACATCCCTATGTTTTAATGCCAATGCCTTACTGTTTTGATTACAATAGTTTTGTAATGTAATTTGAAATCAGGAAGTATGATGCTGCCATCTTTGTTCTTTTTCCCAAGATTCCTTCATCCAGAGTCTTTTGTGGGTCCAAACAAATTTTAGGACTGTTTGTTCTATTTCTGTGAAAAATGCCATTCTAATTTTTAGGGATTGCATTAAATTTGTAGATTGATTTGGGTAGTATGGACGTTTTAACAGTATTATTTCTTCCAGTCCATGAGCACAGAATAGCTTTCCATTTATTTGTGTCTTCTTTAATTTCTTTCATGAAAGTCTTCTAGTTTTCAGAGTACAGGCCTTTTACCTCTTTAGTTAAACTTATTCTCAATGTATTTTATTCTTTTTAAAGCAATTGTAACTGGAATTGTTTTCTCAATTTCTATTTCTAGTAGTTCATTATTAGTGTATAGAAATACAACAGATTTTTGTGTATTAATTTTGTATCCTGCAACTTTACCAAATTTGTTGATTTATTCTAACAGGTTTCTTTTTATGGTAGAGTCTTAGGATTACCTATATATAAAATATCATGTTATCTGCAAATGGTTACAGGTTTGCTTTTTTCCTTTCCAGTTTGGAGACCTTTTATTTCTTACTCTTGCCTAATTGTTTTGACTAGGACTTCCATTATGTTGAATAAAAGTGACAATAGTGGTCATCCTTGCCTTGTTCATGATCTTAGAGGAAAAGTTTTCAGCTTTTCACTGTGTGTGATGTTGGCTGTGGGATTGTCATATATGGCTTTTATTGTGTTGAGGTATGTCCCTCTATACCCACACTGTTGACAGTTTTTATCATAAATGAATGATGTGGATGTTGAATGGATAAATGGATGTTGAATTTTGTCAAATGCTTTTTCTGCATCTATTGAGATGATGGTATGATTTTAATACTTTGTTTTGTTAATGTGATGTATCACATTAATTGATCCCTAGAATAAATCCCATTTCATCACCATGTATGATTTCTTTTAATATATTGTGGAATTCAGTTTGCTAATATTTTGTTCAGGATTTTTGCATCTAAGTTTGTCAGAGATATTGGCATGTATTATTTTTTCTTACAGCATCCTTGTCTGGTTTTGGTTTCAGGGTAATGCTGGCCTCATAAGGGATTTTGGAAGTGTTCCTTCCTCTTCTATCTTTTGGGAGGGCTTGAGAAAGACTGGTATTAATTCTTTAAATGTTTGGTGCTTTTCACCAGTGAAGCCATCACAGGTTTTTGATTACTGATTCAATCTCCTTACTAGTAACTGGTCTGTTCAGATTTTCTATTTCTTCATGATTTGGTTTTGATAGGTTGTAGGTTTTTAGGAATTTATTCATGTCTTCTAATTTGTCCAACTTGTTGGTGCATAACTGTTCATAGTAGTTTTTTATGATCCTGTGTGTTTCTGTGGTATTGGCTGTAGCATTTATTCTTTCATTTCTGTCCTGTTCCTTCTTGCTAAAGAACTTCTTTTAGAATTTCTTCTAGCACAGGTTTGTTGGAAATGCATCATCTCAGCTGTTGTTTGCCTGAAAAAGTCTTTATTTTGCCTTAATATTTTAAATATATTTTTGCTGGGTATAGAATCGTGAGCTGATGGATCTTTCCCTCTGCATTTCATTAAATATGTCACTTCCTTGTCTTTTGGCTGGTATAGTTTTTGTTTGTAAGTCTACTCTGATTCTTTACCTATGTTCTCCTGAATGTGATTTTTATCATCCTTCTGGTTGCCCCTTAAATTTTTATCTTCAGTGCTCTGAAAGGGAGCTCTTGCTAGTCTTCTGTCTCACTCCTAGTCTTTCCTCTGAGCACTTGGTAAGACCCATTAAAACCACCTTGTGAGTGAGTATGGGGACACTCCTCTTATGTCTGGGGTCAGCTATTCCAGACTGACATGCTAGCTCCCACTTGACTTTTAAGAATTTATTAAAATGTTCGCTGATTTCTTTTTACTTACTTGGGTGTGATTACCTTTTCCTCTAGTTCTCTGCCACAGGTTAAATATTTTGAGTTTCTCAGCTGTCTCTAGAGGAACTTGTGCCCCCTTATATTTCCATTACTTTGTTTCCTTGGAACTTCAGCTCTTTGATGGACTCCCGGAAGTTTATGATTTTTCAGATTATCTGACTGTTTCTCATTGTTAGGGAGTGGGTAACAGTCTTTTTGTCTTTCTACATTCTACATTGAAATGGAATTCTCCTTTATTTTCCAATAACAATATTTTATGAGTCTTCTCTTAGCTCTCTAAGGATATGAATTAAGGGTTCATTTAGTTTTAATTAATTAATTAATTTTGAGAGAGAGAGAGAGAGAGAGAGAGAGAGGGAGAGGGAGAGGCAGAGACAGAGGGAGAGAGGGAATCCCAAGCAGGTTCTGCATTGTCAGTGCAGAGCTTGATGTGGGGCTTGATCTCACAAACCATGAAATCATGACCTGAGCTGAAATCAAGAGTTTGACACTTAACTGACTGAGCTACCCAGGCACCCCAAGGTTCATTTATTTTTTAAACTTGTTGGTTTAAATCTTCTGTTCCCTATATTGTCTCTTTTCTCAAATTTATGTTTTTACGTTAATTGTTTTTGTTTTTGTATCCAGGTATTGGGTTCTTCAAATCTCTAGTGAATCTCAGTTTCCTTTCATCTTTAAGAATAAGGTCCTGAGAAGCAGAATAAAATCTCTGGGTGCCCTGATGGAGCTTGTGAAATTGTAAACATCCCTGTGGGGTGCTGAGATGTTAACCAGGATGTTTTAGTTGGATATTGGATACCTCAGAATGTCATAACGAGGACTTTTGGGTTGGTTCCCACAGGAAAGGCTCCTCTTCCTCCTTCTGACTGGGGTGTGTGTTATGGCAGGGTTGTAGGAGTCGTTGAGAGCTGAGGCAAAGGGCTGCCCGCAGTTTGAGATTCAGGTACTGCAAGTGGCCATTCTTCTATGAGTGGGCTGCATCACTGCATAAGATCCCAAAGTCTGTTCCTTCTCTGTTTCAACCTGTCCAGAGACTAAACCCTCCAGCCTTTAGCCTTAATGTGGGAGGGATAGTTGCCTAGTTGTGTGGGGTCAGGTAGGTGACCTGGTGTGTCTAAGTGTTTCTGTTAGGACTTCAAAACAGTCATCTGTTGTTAGCACCACACTCTGCCTTCAGAAGGATCTGATGCCTGCAGCTACTGAAGCTTTCCAGGGTCCTATAACATAAATTAACCTGCTTCTTTAACAGATTTGTTTTAGCTTTCTCAGTATGTGAAGCCAATTTTCATTCATTTATTTCCTTTTCACGCTTCCAGGGGTTTTGTTTCCATGTCTCATCTGCTTTTGCCTTTTTTTTTTTTTTTTTTCACTTGTTCTCATTGTGGCTTTATATCCTTGTACTGGTACTGTTTTTATTTTTAATTTTTTTCATAAACTACATTTTATTTATCCTGTTTTTTTTAAATTGTTTTTTTATTTTTGAGAAAAACAGCACGAGTGGGAGAAAGGCAGAGAGAAAGGGGTATGGAGGATCTGAAGCGGCTACTGTGCTGACAGCAGTGAGCCCAATTTGTGGCTCGAACTCACGAACTGTGAGATCATGACCTGAGCTGAAGTTGGATGCTCAACTGACTGAGCCGCCCAGACGCCCCAATTTATCCTGTTTTTTTAAAAGCATTGTATTTCTTTTTCTACTCAGGTTAGTTACTCCTCTCAAGGAAGTAGCAAGTGGTGCTAATCCCTCCATATTAATTACTATGAGCTAACTAGCATAACAAATGACTCCAACATTTTAGTACCTTAACACATTAAGAATTGATTTCTTGTTCTTCTCACAGTACAGTTATGGTTAGTTCTGCCCCATGCAGTTATTTCAGAACTGGGGCTCCTCCAGGTCTTTCGGACTCTTTCAGCAAAGCCTGAAAATGGGAAAAGAACTGATGTTTGTTTGCACATGAGATGGTTTTAGGAGCCAAACTTGGAAGTGGCTTATTACATCATTTCTACCCAAATGCATGGGCCAGAACGCAGTTACATAGCTACATTTAACAGCATGGGAGTCCAGGAAATGTATTTTCTCAAGAGGAGAATGAAAATGATTGAACTATTAGCCATCCTATGCTATATATATTTTACTAATTCCAATATGATTGCAAATACATGCACACATACACACTCATACATAGATATATTTGTGAACCCATATCCTTTTCAAATAATTGCTTGTGCAAATAAATGGAATTATATTATATACATATTTGTCCATTATCTTTTTATCTTGCTCAGCTGTTTCATGGCAAATCTCTTTCAATTAATTTGGTATAGTTCTGATTCTTTATAAAGGCTACATAGTATTCCATAATGTGTTGTATCAAAATTAATTCAGAATTTTCTCTGTTGATAAGTATTCATTTAAAAATGCCTTTATTGATATTTTGGTGGCATTTAGAAGGAACAGAGCTAAATGTATATGCTCATTTCTGCATTTTTAAATTGGGAGTCTAGTATTCAGACTGGTTGTGAATGTATGTTAAATGCAAGATTATTTCCAGAAATAAAGCTATAATAATTCATATTTTGAGAGGTGATGAAATGTGGTTTATAACAGCAATTGATTTCTGTAGATTCTCTAGAATTATCAGTTTGCTGGACATACTTAGCAAATATTCTAAATGTCTGAGGAGCACATAGAAATATTTTAGCAAATTATATTTTGATACCAAATAACTACTTAACATCATAATTTCTTTGGCAAGCTAAAATTACATTAGCAAAATTTATAGCATAAATAAATCTTGTATTTAATTGCAACATGAACTATTGACTTTTTTTAGTTACACACAGAATTACTGTATTTAAATGGCATTTTGGTATTTTCCAAATATAGATTCTGTTGACATAAGGAAGGTAAGAAGAGTTCAGAGAAAAATGTAAATTATTAATTAATTAATTGAATAGATATTAAGTACCTGCTAAGCATGAGGCCCAGCTAGGAGCTAAAGATGCAGCAAAGACCAATATAGGCATAACATGTAAGGATTATTAGTCACAGAATATTACTCAGTGGAGTATTGTGTAGTTAGTGAAATTGAGAGAAAAATAGAAGCAAAATAACCAGTATGTTCTCCATAATGTTAGCTATTGAGAGAGACAGACAGACAGAGACAGAGAGAGAGGGGGAGACAGAGGGACAGAGAGAAATAGAGGCAATTACCCCATCTCGAGTGCCTGCCATTTACCAAACACTGGGCTGGATTAGGTACCGTGGGAGCCATGGTCCTTTTGGAGACAGTTCCGCTGGGAGCTCATCCAGTGTAGCACAGATTGGCTGTTTTCTGAAAGTGATTTCACTAGTTAGAACAGAGACTCTGTTTCCTTAGTCTATTCCTAATACACTTCATCTCAGCCATACTTTCGGCAAAACAGTCAATTATGAAATGAGCTCCTCGATAAGTACTTGAGTACTTCTAGTTCATTGTGTAGATTGAAAGTTCTGTGTATGCTTTATGGTCTGGTGATCAAGGAACAAATCTGACATACTGTTAAAAATATTAGGGAGCATAACTGTATTCTTTGGTCAGAAAGGATATTTTACCCCTGATTGTGATGAGCTGAATATGAGTCCAAGACTTCTGGCATCTAAGGTACCATAACTGTGAGGTTAGTTTCAACATATTTTTTGAAAACAAAATCGAGTGAACCTGAATTAGGCTCAACAATGATTGAGATAACTGATTGTCCTCATGTCTTGCATTTCTTTTGTCTTGTACTAAATAGTGTAGCGCTGTCTAACATGGGATATTTAGTGATTCCTTGATGTTAAGATCGTTTTCATAAAGAGCCCCTCCATGTGTGCCGAACCTCGTGAGTGGAGTGGCAGCACACAGTCATTGGGGACTGCCTGCAGTCTCTACCATCCGGAGGCCTGGATGAGTTACTGCTCTGCCTTGTCAGGGCTTCTTGAAACAGAGAAGTAAATAGGTAATGCCTGGGGGGCATTCTTAGAAAATCCACTCTCTTGAAATGATGGCAAAGCCGGTCAGTCAGGGCTTCAGCAGTACTAGTTGCATGGCCCTCATTCTTCTATTGATGCTTCTTCTCGGCCTTAGTGCCCGGCAGCATCCAGAGTACTCACCACGCCTCAAAGCAACTATTCACAAGTTTTGTTTTCTGTAATTGCAGATCGGGAGGCCAGGGTTCTAGCTTTGGCTTGGCTATTAGTTGTCTTGCCTTAGACGAGTCACTTAAAATGCCAGGTCTCACTTTCCTTATCAGTACAACAAAGAGTTAGATGAAGTGCCCTGGTAAGTCCATCTAGCATGCGTGTTTATGATCAATATTCTCTGTGTTCTGATTGAACCTTCTCAGTAAGCCTCTTAGCACATCATTATTAAGCTGGACTGTTGTCCATTACCTAAAAACTGTTTGTCCTGGGACGCCTATGCGTTTTGGTTCCTGGACTGGCCACTGATGTAATTATGGTTGTCATGCTTCTCTAGGTTGCATGGGACACGCTAATCAGACCAGAATTCCAGGACCTCAAGGGCTTATACTCCTTATTAACTACCCTTCTTTAGACTGTCCCAGTGGCAAAATTATGTTTCTATTTAGGCTATTGTTCCAGGTGGTAAATTCATGGAGGACGTTGTTATAAGAAGAGTCTGTAACTAATATGACACATAAGTAGGCCTTTCTTACATGGAACAAACAGTTGAGGATTACATTTACCTTACACAGAGGCCACAAGTCAGATGGCCTTCCCTTGGTACTGTGCAGTCTATAGTGCTATTTGGAACCTTAGCCAGAATTAGTACAGGAGCATCAGCTCGTTCTAATGATACCTCTGAATACTGCCAACACCAACAGGCAAACAACTTTATATCAGTGTTCCATTCATTATATTGAGGCTAGACCAGTACAATTTTGGCTCACATATCTGACATTCTTGGCCACCACAATATCAAATGCAAACTTCTTAAATACATTTCATTCAGCAGATATTTGCCAAATATTTAATAACGGATAACTACTGATCACTACATACTAGGCTCTGTTCTGGAGAAAGTCCCAGAGAAAATGGGACTTAAGTGAACAAATTCCTGTCATTAGGCAGTTATGATCTTATAGAGCAAGAGAAACAACAAATATGTAAATATTAATTTAATAAGTTAATTGGTGGTAAGTGCTGTGGAGAAAAGTAAGGCAGGTCATGAGGTTAGGAGGGGCACATGTATTTGGTGAGAGGGTTCTGTATATTTAGGGAGTTCAGGGAAGGACATTTGAGCAACAACTTAAAGGAGGTGAGGTAGGGAGTGTGGAAGGTACATGGGGAAAACTTCTCTGTAAAGGAACAGCAAGTTTGAGACCTTGAGGGAGAAGAAGTCAGCTGTGTCCTAGTTGGAGCAGGAGCAGAGTGAAGGGAGATGAGGTTGGAGTGGTAATGGGTCCCTGGTGGGTAGGGGCCTGTAGATCATTGTAAGAAATTGCTGTTCCGGAATGGTATAAGTAGTCCTTGGAATGATATATTTTAGTATATTTTCACTTGCATTTAACTTGGTTTGACGTTAAGTTTCTCTGTTTTTGCACCGTCCCATATTTGTATCCCTTTTTTCTTGACTCTCAATTTTTTCAACTCAAAGCACTGGAATTGACCTTCATCTAAGTGACTTTTTCGCACAGATCTTTCTCTGTCACCCTCTTGGGATAGCACATTTTGTCGTATCCCAGATAGTCCCACTGTTTCTCCTAGGACAGTTCTCAGCCTTTAGAGAGGCTCCTCTCCCATGAGGACGCAAGCTCTTCCCCTCCATTGCACTTCCTCCCTCCGTCCTCTCTGGCTGTCATCTGTTTGCCTTCTAGTTATTTGCTGACGTTAATTAAAGATATTTGTCACCTGGGTCTTCCTCTTCTCCAGGAAAGTGCCAGTACCATGGGGAGATCCAGGGGCTGCCTGGCAGGAGCCTTGCTATGCTTGATCCCAATAGCTGACACGTTTCCTTTGTTTGGTTCAGCCACCTGTGCCCACAGCCACAACTTGAACCTCATCTTGCCTCAGTGTTTGCCCATCTCTGATGGTTTAATCTCTCAATAGAGTGGAATGAGGTGGGACGCGAATAAATACATTTATACCAACAGCCTGCCTCCAATCTAGCAATGTTCCCACCCTTGCCATACGACACCTTGGCCTCCAGGGGGAGCTCATACTCCCAGTCCTGAGGCCTTGGACCACCGTGGATCATGGAGCTCTGGGTTATAATACTAGGGGGAAGCAGTGGTTGAATACGTGGGTAATGGAGTCAGACATAATTGTTCCAAACCCATTTCTTCCACTTCTACGTGTATAGCACTGGGAAAGCTGCTCAAGTTCCCTGAGCCTCACCTATAAAATGAGCAGCATATGTGAGGAATGAATGACTTAGTGTAAATGGAGTACTCTGAAGAGTGGTTACTAATAAACTGAAACTAGTTATATGTTGCTTTCTTTGAGACAAGTGAAGATGCTGAAGGCTATTGTTCCATGGGGTGGTCTCATATATTTCTTGAAACAAGAAGGAATTTCAGCTTCTGAAAAGCTTCTGTCATATTGCCACACAGCTGTGTCAGTGGACCTGGCTCTTGCCCCTTCCTCTGTTGCCCTGATTCTGCCCCCTGCCATACCCCCCAAAGGTAGCAGGACTCAGGGTGGGGCTAGGAGGAAGACAGTGGGAGTATGTGGCTTTTGCAGGCCTCCCTAGGCAATGAGACGTTCTTCTTCCTTGGACTCATTGAACAGGGAATATATATACACACAGTACATACATAGCTCATTTCTGGAGAGTGTCACAGAGGCAGTACTGCTTCAGAAACACTGAAAACAGTCACAGTCTTTTATTCGCACTTATTGATCATGAAAAAGGATGATTTCTTTCATAGCAGCATGCAAGATTTCTTTATGGGACTGGAGCAGCACTAATTGCTTCCTCCCTCAGCCTCTGCACATTCATTCCTCAGCCCACCACACACTGCTTTCTTTAGTCACCATTCCCCAGGATCTGCTGCTTGGGCCCCTGGTGAGAGACCCGGAGCCAGGGAGGAGGGGACCCCGGTGCTGACGTGGCACGATATGAGCATAATCAGAACCCACACGGAAATGTGGAAATCCAAAATACAAGGAATGAGTTTGGACAGTCGTTAAAAATATGAGCTACAGGGGCACCTGGGTGGCTCAGTCGGTTAAGCATCTGACTTCAGCTCAGATCATGATCTCATGGTTCATGGGTTTGAGCCCCGCGTTGGGCTTTGTGCTGACAGCTTGGAGCCTGGAGCCTGCTTCAGATTCTGTGTCTCCCTCTCTCTCTGCCCCTCACCTGCTCGTGCTCTGTCTTTCTCTCTCTCTCTCTGTCTCAAAAATAAAATAAACATTAAAAAGTATATGAGCTACAAAAGTAGCAGAAATAATTCCTGAAACAGAAGGTATGTAACATAGCTCATATATAGACAGGGACAAAAAGCAAAGGAAACCCTAAGAGAATGTTTAAAAAAAAAACAACAACTCCAGCCTAAAACATGTGTACGGAAGTTAGATAAAGCAAATGAGTTATGAAAGTAAATGCAAATGGATTTCAAAATCCATTTAGAAGATGTTTAAAATAGATATACCTGAGACAAAATAATTTAAAAGTAAAAAGGATGGGCAAAATTTTATTAAGAAAACAAACATAAAATACAAGATGGCATACAATTTAATTTTTAGTGACAAAGAAGAATTTGATGTAAAAGCAATCAAGGTGTCTAAGGGAAATTTTTTTCAATGTTAAATAAAAAGCACAATCAGTAGCGAAAATTACATGTGCTTTTCTGTGCTAAATAATGTAACATCAAAATATAAAGCAAACTACCCCATGATCCAGCAGTTTTACTCCTGGATGCATTCCAAAAGAAGTGTATATTTGTGATGACCAACAAGAATATACTAGAATGTCTGTAGCAGCACTTTCCATAATAGCCCCCGAAATCGAGACTGTCCAAAGGACCATCATCAGTAAAATGGATAAATTGTGAAATCCTCACCCAATAGACTGCTACAAAGCAGTGATAACAGATTTTCTGCATGCAGCTGTCTACACGAACCTGACAGAGTGCTGAGCAAAAGCTGACCACTGCAAATGAGTACATGCTGTATGATTCCATTTATACAAAGGAAAAAATGGAACAGGCAGAGCTAATCTTAGAGGTTAGAAACTAGGATGAGAGTTTCCCTTTGCGGAGAGGGGGCAGTGACTGGAAGGGTGTAGAATGGGAGGGGCTGTCCTGGGTCCTGGTGGTACAGCTATGCTAATTTTGTGAACAGTTTTTCAGGCTGTTTACTTCATTGGCATATTTTTCTTAAAATATTCTTTATTTTAGTAAAAAGTTTAAATATGAAGAAAAAATTATCACAGATACTAGAAAACTGTATGAAAAAGTATTTTAGAAATTTTAGCTTATTGCTTCAGGTTTTTTGCTTAAATAAAAAATAAAGCAGATTTTTTAATAATAATAGCTACTTACATTCAATTGAGGCATACTAATATGCCTCAAAACATGTGTGTATGTGTATGTATATACTTAAACAAAAATTTCAACTGTTGATCCTATATTATGCCAAAAAGAAATCCTAGATATCATGTGACATTCTGAAACTACCATGTGGTAAAGTAGATATTATTATGAATATTTTAAATAACTACAAAAATTAATGATTTGAGATATCTCTTAAATAATTATTTGGCCAGTGACTAAATGAAGGTGACACTTACAGATTGTAATTATAATTGTTTTTGAAAAATAAAAGTGAGATACACAAATATTTCATAAAAGTTTATCCAGATGTCTAAAGCTGTATTCAGGGGGAACAGTGGTAACTTCATGGTTTTAAATGCTTCTGTTATTTAAAAAAATGAAAATAAATCAATTATCCTTATAGTTCAATTTGATGAGTAAAAACAAACCTAAGGGAAATATGAGTAAAGAAGTAATAAGAGTAAAAGCAGCAAATGAAATAATTAGAAAAGAGAAAAAACAAGAAAGCTGATGAATAAATCTAGGTGCTTATTCCTTTAAAGGAAAAAGAAAATGACACAATAATATAGACCTCAGCAAATGTAATTAGGAATAAAATAACACAAATATAAAGAGAAATGAGAAACCCAGTTAGAAATATATACATGTATATATATATATGTGTGTGTGTATATATATATATATATATAT